>NC_143053.1:83185454-83488484 GCF_052426305.1 Pelodiscus sinensis
CCTTTTCTATACTGTTCTATGCATGTTCTTGTACAGTCCTCATCACAGCAGTATCGGAGTGCCTGCCAGAGCCTGAAGCAGTGTGATGAACATAAGTCACATGTGGTTCATTCTTTCTGGGGGGGGGGAACTGGGGAGATGGCAGGTATAATAGGCTAACATGGGCTAAGCCTTCCTTGGTGCAGTTGTGGGTTTGGGCAATTTGTATGGGGGAAGTTTTTGATGATTATTATTAAGCTCAGGTTCTTTGGGAAGACGCAAGAACTTTTCCCATGGTGTGACTGAGGGATGTAATAGTGTAGTCGATTAACTGCAAATGCTTATCGGTTAATGTTATAGACTACATGCATTCTCTCTCCTCCCTGCCTATAAGTTTTTTAGCAGACTGGCCAGCAGCCCGCACAGTCCTGGCTCATGCCAGGTCTGGATCCTACCCCCACTGCAGTTCTGAATTTAAAGTGTATTAGGAGCCAGGCAGGCAGGCAGCCCAGTTGAGTTCCAGTTCATGCCGGGTCCAGGAGCTCAGCACATCCCCGGACAGAGGTTGCTGTCACCCTGCGCTGCTGCCTCTGTACAAAAGGCAGCAGTATGGGGCTACAGGCAGCCAGTCCAAGAGGGGAGCTGGTTTTTAAATTGGCTTCCCTCGTGGATCAGCTCTCACCTGGCACCCCACTGGAAATCATGGCTGCTGTGGAAAAAGTGAATAAGGAAAAGTTATTTATTTGCTCCCATAACATAAGAACTACGGGTCACCAAATTAAATTAATAGGGAGCAGATTTAAAACAAAGTATTTTCTCCACACAGTGCACATTTGGCCTGTGGAACTCCTTGCCAGAGGAGGTTGTGAAGACCAGGAGTTTAACAGGATTCAAGAAAGAACTAGATACATTCATGGAGGTTAGGTCCATCAATGACTATTAGCCAGGATGGGCAGGAATGGTGTCAGAGGCTTGGAATGGGTGACAGGAGAGGAAAAGCTTGAAGATTCCCTGTTGTGTTTATGCCCTCTGGGGCATCTGGCATTGGCCACTATCGGAAGACAGGCTATTGGGATAGATGGACCTTTGGTCTAATCCAGTATGGCTGTTCTTATGTAGCAGAGCAGAGTGGCAGGGAGCTCCCTGAGAGTGAAGCGACTATAGAATGGTTGAGTAACCGATAAGAATTCATGAGGTTAATCCTGCTCCTTCGGCTGTAGGGGTGGCAGTGTCAGGGACCTGTCTGGTCTGAGGCTCTTCCGGCTGCAGGAATGGGGTGCTCATGTGGAAGGGGCGGGGCTGGGTGGTTAGCATCCCAGAAGAGGGCATTACATGCCACTCTTGATTCTTTCTCTTATCTTTTCCTTGGGGGGAGGGCAAGATGTGTGTGAAGTATAATGTGTGGTTGTGGGATTTTTCATCTCTGAATACAGCCCATTGAGTCTTGAGGAATCATAAGGTCTTGTGACTTACATGCTGAAAAGCCAGAAGAGAGGAATGCCACCAGAGTTGCAGCTAGAGATAGGTGTAAGTAGAATTAAGCTAATCAGGCCTGTATGCACAAATTTCTGTCTGGGAGGAGTGTGAACTGTGGGAGGGGTGCCCCCAGCCTCTCTCCTGGGGGAGGAAGGGAAGAATCAGTCCCAGGCTTCCCCTGGCTGGCCAGAGCATAGGGAGGGGAGGCTGCGGCAATGCACCACCCCTGCCTTTCCCAGACTGGCCAGGATTGGCCCCACGGAGGAGGATTATGAAGGAGTGTGAGTGTGAGTGAGTGTGTGTGTGTGTGTGTGGGTGTGGGGCAGGGCAGGGCAGCGGGTTTACACTCTCTCTGCACATGAGCCTGTTAACGTAGGTCACCCCAATATTTTAACTCATCTTTCTTATGGCTCCTCAGCATACGAACTGCATCAACATACTCATTTCTATATAAGGTGTAATTAGCCCTGGAGGAGTCTAATTGAATTGGCAGGAGTAATAAGGAACATTAACTGAGCAAAGAACGTTCTTTCATGTGGCTAACAAACCATACTGCTTGGCTATTGGCAAGCAATAAAGTATGTGTGTTATCTATTTATGCTTTTCTTTCTATTTCTGTAGTTTCGCAATGCAACATGATTTTATTTGAGACACTTGAGTTTTCAGATCTGAAACTCAGAGAAAATAGCTTTAAACTTGTGGGGAAGAACTGTATTGAGAGGTTATGGTGTAAGGTGGTGCCCTTAGTTTTATCACTACAAATACTGCTGGGAGGGCCATGATGGACTTTCCACCTACTCTCTTCCCATCATCTTCTCCTTCCCTACCAAAACTCCAGAGGAGTTGTCTTTTCCTATTTCTCTTTTGTATCCGGTAGATGAAGCTCGGAGAAGCTGTATTAGGGCAATATGACAATTGGAAGCAGTTTCAGCTGTAAAATCTGATGGATTTTTTTTTTTTAGTGCTGTTGTGCTGGTCCAGTAGTGGAAAATGATCTTCTGAGTGGAAGCACAAATGCAAAGGAGCAGGGGCATTATCACTGACTGAAGGAGAGAGCTAGGAAGGTGAACCAGAGGGAATAAGGCAGGAGGCTGGCTATGAGAAAACCCCAGTTGAGGAAGAGTATAGCACACAGTTGGCAGGGATTATCGAGGCAGGAGCAATCGGTGGCAAAAGAAGAGAGCCTGGAAAGCAGCATGAAACACCTGGGCTGAAATCCTGGCCCCAGTGAAGTCTGACAACACCTTCATGGCATTGTAGGGCATCCCCCCTGCAGATCTTCTCTCAAGAGAAGCATGTGATAAAGAAAAGCCTGGTAGGTGAACCCAGTTGTCAGGTTCCTCTGCTGCTCCTGGGTAGGTTAAGCTATGAAAGGAAACATTATGGCTACCAATCCTTTTGTGCTGAGACAATTGGAAAATGACCCAGTGGCACTCCTGCCAGCCTCTCCAAAGTGACAGAAAACAATGTGTGTGCAAGACAAGAAGCTAACTCTGCTATAAGCCCCAAGAGTAAAAGGTGACATCTTTATGCTGACTGTCTGGATTCTGTTCTCTTTCCCATTCTAGGACCTTCTGCTGCTGCCACCTCCCTGGTGTCTTTTTCAGCTGGTCTTACTCAGAAGCCTTTCCCCAATGATGTGGGTGTGGTCCATTTTAACAAAGTACTTGTGAATGATGGAGACTACTATAATCCTAACACAGGTAACAGCCAAAAGGGGGAGCTGGGAAGTTGGCTGGGCAATATCATGGCATATATTATTATATTATCTTGAATGTTGCCAGGGTGCTTGTGCTGGAGAAACAAAACAAGTAGTTCTATGAGATAAATCAGACCCCACCTTGGTTAAAATTACCAACACAGGAGTTTGATAACCCAAATTTAAGTTAAAGTATTTATGCATTGCCAAGGTGGCTTTGTTACAGGGAATTCAGGCTGCTTAGCAGAGCCTTGCTAACTTCCCTGTAAGCTGTGTGGCTACCCAGGGGTTTTAGTGCTGTGCTCTTCAGGCGCCCTTCCTCCTGCTGCCACACTTCTTCTGCCTCTCTGCCTGGGAGCCCTTGGCCAGCTGCTCTTGGGAGCCTCCTGCTTGTTGTGCAGAGTGGGAAACAGGAGAGTGGTGCTGATATCAGGGTGTCTTGTCCTCCCTTTCCCCCTGGCCCAAGTATCTCATTCCCGCATGGCAGAGGATGGGGACATGACAGAGCTAGCTGGAGGCTGCTGCTGTGTCTGAACAAGCAGACGTCAGGCTAGTGGTGAGTGCTGATCTACTTCAAAGGGACAGCAGATGTCTGTCTCTCTCTCTCTCATATCTACCTCTGAATACATGTATTATGTTACTTCTAGGTGCTTCCTGCAATGTGCACATATTCTCTCTAATTTTATTTTTTCAAAGTGTTGTTGTTTGAAGTTTTTGATTGGTTTGTGCATTTCATAATTATTTCTCTTAGTTTAAATTTAATTCTTTGAGTAGTGAGTTTTAAAATGCCTGATGTATTCTGGCTGGAGTAATTATCTCTATAGTAACTTATAAGATATTTTTAAATCATGGCTTTTTGTTTCTGCTGGTGGTGCACATGCCTGTTAATCAATACTGATGCACATAACATAATTCATTCCACACATAGAGGGAACATTGGCGCCTTTGTATCCTTCCAGCACATGGAAGTTGGCAGCAGAAAATGTAAACAAAAAACTGAACACAAATACTAGAAAATGCAGCATTGAGGTCATGACAGAACCCGATCACAGCCCCCCAACTCCTCACAGCAGTGACGGGGGGAGGGGAGAGAGGGAGAAGAGTTAAGAGCATGGGAGGAATGATTGTTCATTTCCAGTTTTCTCTCTGTTTAGAGATGTGTTTGCGTACCAGCTTGTATTCTGGAAGGATACAAGGCCTTAGTTCCCAGTTGACAATGTTTTTGGTTAGTAAATGTCCTTTGTTAGACCTATTGGTCATAGTAAAGGTGACATGATTGAAGGCCCCTTTTGGGGGCATATGAAGGAGTTCCCTAGGCACAGGTAGCTTGTTCCTCAGCTACTACTCCTTAGCTCCCCAAGATGTAGGAGTGCTTATAGGAATGTGGAGACTGAAGGATCTTGAAAAATTAAGGTACTAACTGGAGGCAGGTCTCAGTATGCTCCTTGTGCCTACGAGTGGCTGAATCCCAAAGCCTTTTCCCAGCTTGGGGAGAAGTAGTAAAGGAGCGTTCCCCTTTGCCACAGGAGTAGTTGAGTCATTCCATTATCTGCCTTCCTCTTTTGAAACCTTCAGGACATTTGTAATTGCCACAGGAATCATGAAGTGCATGAGCTGTGCCCTTCATCTCAAAGGTGGGGTGCTAGCTACAATTCTCTAGCTTGACTTCATTTTCAATTTTTTAGGTGTTAAATGGTCTGAATAAACCTATTCTGGAATAGTTCCACATACAGGCAAAGGCTTTGCTGCTAGCAGCAGACATGAGTATGTGATTGAACTTTCTGCATGTCAGAGGTGCAGTGCCATCAGGCCTCCATCACCACATTTAAATTGGAAAGCAGAGTGAGGTTTTTCACAAAGGGGCATTTATTCCTTTCTATCTGCAGTCCCAAAGTGAGATGGATTAGGGCAAATAATTTCCTTTTATCAGCCCATGAAACACATCTGATATAGCATGGGGACGGTAACATTTCTGTATTAAATGGGCCCTTATTTTCCTTCCTTGGCAGTACTTACTCAGATGTCTGGGTATGAGGAAGTGAATAACGCTGTAGTTTTAAAATGAATTTGTTGTTATTACTGCATTTGAGAGTTTCCAGTCAGTAAAATTAAGTGTCTTTGCAGGCATCTTCACATCTCCCTATGAAGGGCGCTATCTGATCACTGCTGTTCTTGCTCCTGAAAGGGATGAATACGTAGAAGCAGTGCTATCTGTTGCCAATGCAAGTGTTGCTCAGCTTCACACCGCTGGCTATAGAAGAGAACTGCTTGAGTATCACAAACCACAGTCAGGAAAACAAACCTGTGGTAGTGCTGGAACATTCCACCTTGTTCTTCATCTAAAAGCAGGAGATGAAGTAAACATTGTAGTTACTGGGGGGAAATTGGCCTACACAGACTCTGATGAAATGTACTCCACATTTAGTGGAGTTCTTCTTTATCCTTCCATATCTCATGTCTAGATTCCCCGTGAAGAGAAGAGAAGGGTAAGATTTTCAGAAGAAATTGAATGTAATAAAATTTGAAGCCTAATATATTCATTTTATATATTTGATTTGTTGTGGTGGGTTTAATTTTTTTTTACTCTTCCTCCTCCCCACAAGACTTCTAAATACTAGCACTATAACAGGCATGTCTACAACAGTCAATTTAACTCCCTCCCCTGAGGCCCACATAGTAGAAATGATGTCAAACAGTAAATCTGTATCTAGTCTGTGCTGGCAGAGCTCTGATTTGCTCTCACATTACTACTGAGTAAACAATTTGCCAATTTCCATTTTTTCCACTAGTGTCTCAGTCAGTTCCATAAACTGGTCATTTGAAATCCCACATTTATTTTGTTCTCTACAGGTTTAGTGGCTTGCTACTTTCATGTTTAAACTAGTGCAAAAAGAAAGTGATAATATAGGAATCACCTGATCTCTGCTCAGATCAGTTGTTTAGTATCTAATGGCTACTCTTTAGGTCAAAAGCCTTAAGGGAATTATGGAATAGTCAGGCAAAAAGTATATTATATTTTGTCTGTCCAAAGGGCAAACTCCACCCTCTGTTGCAAAATATATCAGGCACGTTGTATTCAACTGGAAACATATGTAAAAGGAAAACTTGGCTCTGAATTAGGAACTTGACACAGAACTGCGTCATTTTCTGCTGATAGAGTAAAAAGGAAGACAAGTGAATAGAAGCTTCCTCTGAGACAGGCTGTGAAAGCTTAAGACAAAACATTTTGAGAACAAACCTCACCTTTCCCTCCCAGTGAGCGCTTAACTCAGAATTTGGAAATTGTCTGTGCTCTGTTAGAAAAGGTTCATTAAATTGGAAATGGACTAAATACCTTTCAAAAATATTTCCTTGTGCTAAATTTTCAGAGGTTTTACAAATAAGAAAAAATAAGTTGCCAATGCTAACTAGTGTACTGTCAAATAACAGAGTAAACTTTTTCTTCAGTTTTAGTAACCGCATTACTTGTAGCATCTGTGAAACTTTTAGACAAGAGTGGGGTTGTCATCTTTTAGCTCATTAAATCTGGTAGATTTTGATCCTTTTTTGTGCCGGGGGGGGGGGGGGGCGCGGCGGAATCTATAAACATCTGAGTGGGGACATGCTGAAATTTTGTAAAATCTATCAATTGATGATTGTAATAGTCTTCCTCTATATAGAGTTATTTATGAAAGTGGTATATAAATATTTGAACTTAGCTGTTCCAGATTCATCAATAGAAATTACTCTGTATGAATTCAATTCTGTTAGAAGCTAAGAACCTGTGACAAGGTATGATAAATATTTATCTAGTCAACATCTTGTTACAGCTGAACTGGTAGCTTTGGAATAGAAGTTTAGAGTTGTATTGGGGGGAAGTCTTTAGCTCATTGTTTAGAAACAGAATGAGCTCACCTTTCAGGATCAGTTTGAGAACCTAATGCATCAGCTACAGAAGAAACTTTTACACTGTAGTAGAATTCTGAGTCGAAGCTTCTTTGTAAACTTAGCTTTTACTTTAACAACTTTTACAAATGAGTAGGCCTGTGGCACCTTATATACACACAAACACTCACTGTATCCTGAACTTTCGTGGGCAAAACCCACTTCAGATTATCTTAAAGTGGAGGAAAAAAAGGGGGACCCTCAGAGTGAGGGGGGAGAATTACCTGTCAATTGTAATCCTGGTGCTAATGAGGCTAATTGAATGGGCTGCAAGTGCTTTTGAGGTCAGCAGGGTGTTTGTTTAATGTAAGGCAGTGGTCACCAACCAGTAGATCAGGATCTACTGGTAGATCTTGGAGTCTCTGACAGGTGATCCTAACTGGTCTGGCTGGGAGGCTATTAAGTGCTGGCACTTCAGCTGCCCCTCCCTGCACTGCCTTACTGCTGCTGCCCAGAGTCTTAGGCTGCGTCTAGACTGGTAAGATTTTGCACAAAAGCAGCCTCTCCTGTACACCATCTTCACAGAGTTAGGAGGGCAGGGCCACAGCGAAGGGGTATGGCAGAGGTAGATCCTGGACTGACATTCAAAAAGTGATCTTGTGCTTAAAAAGGTAGGAGACCACTGATGTAAGGAAATCTAGTGTTATGTTAACCAATTCAAGTCTTTGTCCAAACAAAGGGAGACTGTTAGATTTGCATATGAAGGTCAATTCTGCACTCTCCCTCTAGTTGGCTTGTAACATTCCTTTGTAGAGGAATGGCTACTTTTAAGTCCATTAATAAGTGTCCAGGCAGGTTAAAAATGTTCCCTTACAAGTTTTTGTACGTTACCATTTTGAATATCTGACTTCTGTCCATTAATCCTCTGTTGTAGAAACTGGTCAGTTTGGCCAATATGCATGGCAGAAGGGCATTGCTGGCATATATTATATTAGAGGCTGTGCAGTTAGTTGTATGAACCTGGGATGGCATCACTTTATTTAAATATTTTTACCCCACCTTTCAATTTAAAATATTCAAGGTGGCTTACAAAAAAACCAAAACAATATATATAAACATTTAAAATATGACATCCCAGAGGGACATAACCAGCTAAAAACATAGAGAGGAGGAACACACACAATCTTGTATAGATGTGTAAACAGAGTTGGCAATGGGGTTTATTGCAGGGGTAGGTTCCTGAATGAATTCTGATGTTACAGCTACACTTCCTTTTTTTCCCCCCCCGAAAGAGGATATGCAAATTGTGCTCTCATTTGCATATCTTCCAATTCTTTTTTCTGGAAGAGGATTTGCCAATAAAAAGCCCTGTGGAGACCCTTTTTCGCAAAATCCTGTAAACTGCTATTTTTGAGGAATAAGGGATCTTGCGAAAAAGGTTTTTTTCTGACAAATGGCCCCGTTTCCATGGGGCTTTTTATTGGCAAAACCTCTTCCACAAAAAAACAGCAGTGTAGCTGTAGCCTGGGGTGTGATGTGTGGTTGCTGGAAAGAATTTGCTTTGAGGTTGAGGGGTTTGCCTGTAGGCGAGGCTTGGCTTGTCTCGCAAGCCCTGTGAGAGTGAGGATAGTGTTCCTGACAGTAATTTCCATACAATGATGGTTACTGTTGGTGTAAAGAGCTTCTGTTATGACAACTAGTTTCTCCTAACTTATGACGTCTCTTGCTTCTTTGCTTTCTTACACTCCTCCCCGAAGACTGTGCTTTAAGAAATTGGCTCCAAGTTATGTGTGACTTAAGTGTTAGAAAATTGGAGGTGGTCCTAGAAATGACCCATGGAAACAATGTGAGTTGAGTGCTCAGGGAAGCTCAGTTGATAGGCAAGCTCTCTTAAAATAAAAAGCTTTTTATCTAATGAATCAGTGGTAGTTTAGAGATCATACAGGAGGTATCCAAAGCAACCTTGCTGCATAGAACTGTAAGTTTCGTATTTTAAACGGAATGATAAATAGCAAACCAGTCTATCATAATTTCCATCTGGGTTTTAAGCCATCTCTCAGCCTCATCTAGTTTGAAATATTTTGGATTTTATGGGGGTCTTTGCTACAAGATGCATTTTTTTAGCTAGACAGTCAGTTCATTTGGTGCTTTTGATCAGATTGCTCATTCTCTATACAGTTCAAATTAATGCACATGTAGAACAGTAATCCCACACCAGCGCTGAGGACAAACACTTGAGTGCAGCCACTGATTCAGAGAAGGCAATCTGACAAACTTCAGTAATCCTACAGCCTTGGATAGGCCTGATTTTTCACAGTAAAAAAAATCCATTGTGTACCTTTTTACAACTTACGATCTTCCAAATCTAGTAGTACCACAGTTGCTCTCTTACTTAGAGCACTGATGGTAATAGAAGTTGACACAGAGACTTAGATGTCTGCTAAACTGTGCATCTACGTCTGCTAAACTATAGGGTTTGTCATACCAAGACACATGTTTATCCGTCTTGTCTGGAATCCTACAGCTAATGGGGAGACAGATTATTTCTGCCACTTGAAGTAAATATTATGGGCAACCCCACATTTAATGCTACTTTTTAGCCATGCAAGTAACCACAATTCTCTGTTACTTTAAAGTACTACATTTGGGCAATGTAAATAGAATACAGCAGGAAGGCTGACAGGACGTGGTACCATATCTGCTGTAATAGAGCCCCCACAAGCAGTTTTGAGATGGTCTAGGACCCAGCTAAAGAGCTCTGCATAAGAAGAAAATGTGTGCTTGATGGTTGTGGGGCGGGAGGGGGAGAGGAACACATTCATTTACACATAGACAAATAAGTTTGTGCCTTTTGACTTTTCAGAGTATTTCTGTATACAACACACTACTTTCCCACATTAGAAAATTACTCTATTCATGACAATCCATTGGATTCAGTAAAAAAGTAACTCAGAGGAAATATCAAGCAACTAGCATAAGTAAACTTCCCTAGTAGACTGTATGTAACATGTGATCAGTATTAGTACTCAAGATTACTTATCAATACATGGAACAGAACTGAACACTGACATCAGCCCTTGGGAGATATTCCAAAAGAATATTTTGTTTTTCTTCCTGCTTTTTTTTACATACATGTTTTCAGTAGATAAGCCTGATTCAATCTAAAATGCAAAAGGATGATTTACATAAATCCTTAGTACTTATAGTTTTCCAAAGAACAAATGGCAGAAAACTCTTTAAGTTTGTTTATTGTGGTAACATTGTTTTGAACATCAATAAACACTGCACCAAAGTGTGGGTTATTTACCCAAAGACTGCTGTACTGGCATATTCACAGAGTTGACAATGTAACACTTACTTATTAGTGATTGTGTTGTTTATCAACTATTTCACATATTCTCAATTTAATAATGAAATAGGAAAAATATTAGTTTTCCTGACCCGTACCTTAAACAAAAATGCAGCTTTCATCTGGAAATAATTAACACTTTTAAAAAAAAATGAAGCAGAATTTCATCCTACTCAGCAGGATTTAACATAGGAAACAGCTTTCTTAGGCAAAAATTACATTCAAAGGCATATAAAATTCAACCCAGTCTTCTAATGATTTGTAATGAAGTTGTAATTCAGTTGCTTATTTTTAAACTAATGTAGAGGAATCTATTTCTAGCAGACTTGAATACAATGTCAAATATATAATCCTTTTGGTTTACAATTGGCCAGAATGATTCAAACTTATGTAATTTAGTTGATTTAAGTGTTAAGACTTTGCCAGTTGAAGACTTATGTTCTAAAAAACAGCATAATGATGTCAAGAGGCTAAGAATACATGATCCCACATCACACCTGCACTTCTACATTAAAAAAAGATTAAAAGCGCCATATTTTTGAAGTACAAGCTTAAACACATGAAAGTAAAAAAAAAAAATAATAAAAGTCCAGAAATGTTTATATATACAAGTGCTTAAATGATAATTACTATAGAAATGGACAGTGTCCAATAGACTGACCAGATCTGAACTGCAGTGTTACTTTCTTATCCCCAGAGAAATACTGTGGAAGTTTATGGTATCAAACACTGTTCCAATGCAAAGGGGATCTGCATCTTCAAAAATACATGCATGTGCATGTGCATGCACACAATTTACAGCTCCTCTCTTTCACAGAAAGAATGATTTAAGTTCTGCTGATTTGAAATAGGTTTAGCACATTATTTTCAAACCATCTACCTTCACTAAGCTAAAGGCAGCAGACTAATGTACAATTCTAATATATCCACGTCATATTGTAATACTGTAGCAGAAACCTACCATTTGACAGTTCTAATGAGATGTCTTTTTTGAAGGTGTTCGGAATACTGGATATTTTACTTCTGTAAGTATGTATGCAATGGTATGCATAGAACACCGAAGTTCAGTCTCTGAAATGGACTTCTCAAGTGACATTAACATACATTTGGAGCTCTACTCAGACTAAGTTGGTTTCAAATAAACTCATTTGCTTCTCAGGAAGACTCAAGAAAACTTTTGCATTGTATCAAAAACTGTATAGCAGAATTATAACCATCACAAAATGGAAGGACAACATTTTTTCAGCAGCTTTTTGGAAATCCCTAAATGCCAAAATTTCACCCCAAAACTGCAACATAAACTCAAGTGCTCTCACTAATTTAAATTACTGGTGCTTAAAAGGAGACATTTGACCCTATACGGTTTATTTAAATCAAGTTCTATGTTGATTTTGCCCTGACCGACCTTAAAGTGCACAGAATTCATCACTGCATGTTGTTCAACTGTAGACAGAATGAAAACCTAGGTTAAGATAAAAATAGCCAAGTCATTTACAGCCAAAGTGTAGAAATATTTTTGCATTCTGCCCAATCTGGAATTTCATCAGGATGTTTTAAGTTTTTCATTAAGTGCTTTTTTAAAAAGCAAACAAAACTGTATTTAGCTCAGTCTCTGGTGCCCTTGGCTTAACCCACTGAAGGAAATTCTGGCTACCACAGAAGAGTTAATCTAGGAGATACAGCTCTAGTCCTTTTATGGAAATATTTTTTTTTTTAAAAAAGACTGCATCATTGAGGGGATTTTTTTCCACTTCGACCGTATCTCATTGATTTTCAAAGCAATGTATGAAAATATTATCCTTTGTGAAAAATGCTTTTCCCTATTAAAAGAAAGCAAGCAAGAAAAAACAGATACAGAGGTTTTATAAGGACTAGGGTTCCTAAGCCTTTGCTCTGTGCAATGATCTATAAAAAGAGGCCACATTGAGTCCTGAACCCTGTGAAATAATAAACGAGCAATAGCATTACTTTTCTCTAACAGCATTTGCAGCACAGTACTGCTTCCATTAAAGACAAAGACTGAGATTCCTGATTGAGTAATCCTTATACAATTATAGCTGCTGCAAATACTAACTTACATACTACATCTTCAGACATTTGTTTGGATCATTAAAAAAAAATGCAGTCTAATCTACTTAACCACTAAGTAAATGTTTGATCTGGGGAACTGCTAAGTGGAAATCATCATTAGCATACCGAAAAAGACATACTCTAATGAAGGTGCCATTTAATTAATTTATTTACATGGCACAGCATGAACAGGTAAGCTACCACTGATTTAACTCACCCCTTTTCTTCATCTCAGCCTTCACAAAAGAGCCAGGTCCCCTTTGCAACTTCAGCTCCTTGCTTATAATTCCAGCTGCTGTGAGCTGTTCATTAAAAAATAATTTACTTCAAATGAGATGCTGATCCAAAAATATTCAGTGAATCTTATTTTCCAGTTTACTGGAGCTAGTACCTAGAGCCTCACATTGAGAATTCTCAGACTGACAAATTCTTTATAAAAATTTACAAAACCTGTTTTCACTGACAGCCTATGATGAATATCCTCTCTTATACTCTGCAGTTCTAAGAGGCACAGAATAGGCATATAAAATCCTGATTAATTGGTTAATTGTGGTAAGTGGGGAGCTGTTCCTCCTTACCAGTTAACTGGAACAGGTAAACCATTCACAGCCCTAGCATAGAACAGAATTTCTCTCTCCAGCTTTATACAATACCCTTTCTAGGAAGACTTTGCCTTTCAAGAATTTTTTGGATACCCAGTGAAGATCGCAGGCAAGCTGCTTTTGGAATTGGCAGTATTAGGCCTGTGAGGCAGTTAGCATAGTTACAGGAGCTGGCCTGAAGCCAAGGCACGGTCACACAGCAATGCTTGGTCATTTACCTGACAATTCTGTTGGCTTTGCAAGACAGCATTCAGAACACAAGCCTTACAGGTAGCACTCATTGCTCTACTGTACTTCCTTCAACAACTGAAAACCCTTAAACACAATTCTGGAAAGTCCTGCAGTAGATTCAATTAAAAAATTAAATACATAAATTTTCTTCAGTGACAACTCTCTGAATATAATCTACTGGCCTACACACTGTGCATAGATATATGCATTTCAATGCCATGAAAAACACCTACTTCCCACCTCTTAGAGTAAGCTTTTACTAAACTTCCTCTGGATTGAAAATTGACATGGAAGGTGGCAGTTGGGAATAACAAAAGTCATTCAAGAATCAAAAGGTATACTGAAACTTCCCAAGACAGAATTGATTTAAAAGGAGGTTAAGCAATAAGCCTGTAAAATGGTCAAATCACTGAATGTTTAGGAAAATTTACAAAGCAGAGTTAACATGAGCAGCACTGTGCTGTACAAGCACATTCTAATTGTACATGTGACAAAACTATTTACATTTAAGATGCAACTTTGACCATTAACAACCTGTCAAACACTAAAGACAAAGCATTTTCTATATTTTGTTTACGAAATATGGAGCCATAGTTGTTTCAGAAAGTTGCTCTTTTTAAAATGGCCCAATTACCAATTTGAACATTCGTCTATAACATGGCTGACTATTTGGCAGCTTCCATGCACTTTTTGGCTTATTTTATAAAAAAATATTAAGGACATTAATATATAAAAAGTCAATATTTAAGGTGAGTTTGATATCTATGGAAAGGCAAAGACGCAGCAAGAAGTCCACACTTGTGTTGTCATCTAGTGCTTTAGCCCTGCTGCTATAACATAAGCTGATCTCAAATACCTTAAAGTCAAAGGACAAAGATACAGAAACTTTGCATTTTGTTTGTGCCAAACCCATAGACTTAAAAGTATTGTCTCTAGTAAGACTCGTGGTACCAATGTATAAAATTAGCATCTCCAGAGCTCTCTCTCTTCATACTGAAATTGAATGTCTGGATACGAAATCCCATCTCCAGGTAAGTAGAGCTGTTCAGACTAGGTCTTCCATGTTCACTTCAGGAAATGGTTTTCGCCAAAAGCAGAAGGAACTGAATTCCGGGAACAGAAAAGCAGAACTCTGTTCCTTATTAAGCAATGGGAACACATGTTCCACAAGCTCACTTAGCCTGAAATACCTATATTAAAAAAAAAAGATGGTTATTTCACAATCTAGTCACTGTTGTGCCAAAAGTGTTTCTCCAAAAGTTACTTTCCACTTTATTTTGTTAGTTTAAATTTTATTTCTAAATAAATTTCAGTAAATATCTGAGACTGAAGTAGGCAGGATTTCACACAATTCCTTATGATTTCGTATTATAGCATCGTGGTTACTTGAAGCTCAACTCAACCCACCCCCCACTTCTGATTATTTGAAATAATAAAAGTGGTCTTACGAGGATTTGTTTCCCTTTGTCTGTTCCTGGATCAGTTCACCTTTGGGGTTCACTGTAAATATTCTGCAGTCAGGGACTCCCACTTGCGTGTAGGCATACACATCCTACAGAAAGCATGAACAGTGGGGCAGAAGGAAGTTATTACTCTACTTTTAGATTCCCTTATGTGAGCACTGCACAACAGAAAAAAACTTCACAGAAACAACATGAAGATAGATTTAAAAGCATATTGAAGTAACTAAAATGTGTCTCTTCAAAAATAAAAAAAAGACATGAAAAGCATCACACATTTAAAAGTTATAAACCTCAGATAGCACAGAAAGGGTTAGAATATACAGCAGAAAATAAGATGAATTTCTGGTCAGAGTCTGGGAAGTAAGATTTGTTCCCAGGTCCTAGTACCCCCGTTCACCCAAGAATAATTTTGTTTATGGCCTATTCCATTTCTGGAATGGAAAAGCAATAAATACTATTGGGGCCCATCCCTTCCTGGCTAATTCAGGACTCAGCACCTACATCACTGAAGACAAAAGGAGAGGAGAGGAAAATGAAAATTGTGTGGAAGAAGAATGTTTCTTCTTAGAGTTGCTATGGAATTAATAACGTTTGGTTCTCTGATACAGTGGCAAACACCACTTTAGAAACACCAAAGGATCAGAGCATTTACACATGAGCAACTTCACTAATACGTGTAGTTCCAACCAAAACCAGTAGAATGGCATATGCCTGAAGTGTGTTTTAGGAGAGGGCTGTAAAAGGGAAATGTCACCAGGTGTTTAATAAATTAAAAGCTGTTCAATTTCCTTCTTACATTTGTAAAAGGACCACAAACTGCTTATTTCCCTTGTTTCACAAATAAAATGGGTGTTTTGACCCTACATTTAGAAAGGTGCAGACTTACATTGAGCCTGTTTCCAAAAGCAGCATAGAAAGGCTGTTTACTTGGCACAAACAAGTTCTTGATATCATTCAAACACTCGATTTTGAACTTTTCAGGCTTCTTTTCTATCACTTCTCTAGAATAAAATTTGAACACAATCAGTGAATCCTAAATCACCATTTCAGAGAGCTAATTCCCCCTATTAACTAGTGTTTGAATTCTCACAGTATGTTGTGTGGTTGAAATTTCCACTGTACAGATATTGTATCAGCTGGGAAAGTGGGTTCCCCCCCCCACAAGATCGTTAACACAACTTTTTTCTTCTTTAACACAAATTGCAGTAAAATACAGGTCTATAATGTCTCTGCCTGGGCAGGTAAATTTTCATGCCATACCAAATTTCTAACTGCTGGCTACAATGTGTGTCAGTTTATTTTTATTTTACTTCCCCTAAAACTATATTACTTTTACATTAATTGGCTATCATCAGTGATTAATCTATTGAAGATTCCAGCAGTGATTCTCTCAGATATTTAGGTAACAAATCTAGAAGGCTGACCCTTTCTGGATTCTTTATAAAAAAGTAATGTTAATCATTACAGTCTTCTTGCAACGTATAATTCCTAAGGCTGTAAGAACACTCAGTGTGGTAGCAAAAAGCTAGGGAATCCAGATTAAATTTGTAGACGTTCAACTCTGTAGTTTTTGCAGCCATACTTCTCTGGACAGAATTTTACTGATATATACAGACCTTATGTTAAAGTGTCAGTCACAGGATGGGAGGGAGAGCAGTGAATAAACATCTCGTTTACCAGGCTGACATTTTATCTGCTGCAACAGCTTTTAATAGACGCATGTGATTATAAATGTTACGGTGTAAATGAAATATTTCAGAATCAGCAAATGTTTCAAGGGGTCGTAATAAAACTATGGCCTCTTCAGTTTGCAGAGGTGAAAATAAGAACAATGACATAGTGATAGTTTACAAAGCAGCCATTTCATGCAGTTTCTAAAGCCTTTTCCATTTACCTTCTCCCACTACTTGCCTTTTTAGCGCACATAAAATTAGCAATAAAACACCCATGTACTTACCTATGAAAGGCCGAAAATAAGCTGCTGGGGGACAACAATAGGGGCCCTCTGGGTAAGATTGTTCCTTTGTCATTCACCCAATGTAAGTACCCCCTTGTCATATCTGCCATTCCAATTGCACGAGCAGAGCAATACAGAAACTTGTAACCATTCCTAAGGAAGATTATTCTGCTTAGCTTATATTTCATGTAAAGACATTTTCCCAAAATCAACATTGTATTATGGTAGTGCCTAGAAGACTAAATAGGGTAGTAATCTCATTGTACACTCAGCATGCATAGAAAGAGAAGGTTGCCCCTCCTTTGAAGAGCCTGTAATAATTTAAAGACTTGAAAAAGCAAGCCTAATAGTGAGGGGAAAGGAGAACAGATACTAAGTATTAAGATCACACTGTTATAGGCTAGATTTATGCACAACCTGGTAGTTCCTGATAATTGTGGGGAAAAAATTGTAAACAAACCTGCTATATCTAACTCCCAATCAACACCCCCTCCCCATTAGTTATAGCAATTATTTAAACATGCATTTGCAGATAAGGACTCTGCATATTAAAAGGTCCGGCTGTTGCTTCCAGACAGAAATATTTAGGGTATGTTTTCACTTGCCGGTAGATCTACACTGCTGCAGTAAGTGTCCATTTTCTAGGTTTGGTGAAGACATACTAAATTGATTTGTGTACACCTCCTTCCCAAGAAACACAGGGAATTTGATGAGAAACACTTTTCCGTCAACATAGTTCAGTGTAGCCCCAAGATAAGTAGCTCTAACAACATAGTCATACTATTCATCACATAACTGAAGTTACATAAAATAGATCAATTTACCATGATAGTGAAGACCAGCCCTTAGTTATAGTATGTCATGTCAGAGTTGCCAACTTACTGAAAAGAGTTTTAAGGCTCTAAAAATATACTTGCAGATGTCTATTCATATAAAAATATCTGCATTTAAACATGTATACAGGCTATATATGCAAGTATACCTATACAAGAAAGGTATTAGTGTGTTGGTGTTGTGTGCGCAAGTGGATGCAAATGCATTTTTAAACGCCTGATGAAATCTGACCCACAAAGCTAAGACAGCTGCTTGGAGTTCTGCCCAATTCCAATTGACAGTAATGGCCAGAGGCAACATTTGGCCCTCTGCATTATATCCAAGGTCAACACGAAGGTACCAAAGCTTCGAATCTAATCTGTCAAGGCAATGATTCTAAACATCCATTTAAAAAAAATTCTCCTTAAAATAATTTTTGAAAATATCCCCAAACAACTGTTTATCTTGTATCACTCAGGTACAAAACTAAATGCAGCTAAATACTATTCACAGAGTGGCTGGTGAATACTGGTGCCATCAATGTTTTTGGAGGAAAAAAAAGTGTTTGTCACACTAAAGATTACAAATGTGTTTGTCCTGATTTGATCCTAACACTGGAGAGCAACAAATGTAAACAATTTAAAAGATTACTAGACTCTAATGCTTTTTAAAAAGTTTAGTTTAAAAAGCATAATTACTATACTTCTGAAGTTCAGTAACTTATAGGTATAAAACAATGCAAGATATAAATAGCTGAAAGCATACAACTTAAGCCCAAATAAATTTACATTTCAAATAACTTACACAAAATAATTATGTACTTCCATGATTCTTTAAAAAGTATATCATACACTTTCACTGCAATCTAAGGAACACTTACAATTCTACTTCCCAAACTGCACAACAGTTAAGAATGTCTTTAGTTTTAACAATTATAACTTGTAAGAGAAATGTTAAAGTTTGAATTTGTTCTTTGGAAATATAATAAAAACCAAATTGCCAAGTGATAGCTGATGTACAAAGCAATAATACATGTATGAGAAATTTCTGTTAATGTAAAATAATTTAGTTTTGGCAGTTAATTTTTTTGTCATTTAGATCATGGAAAAGGTCTAAAATTAGAAACAGTTAATCTGATTAAATGTTAATTCTGTTAGTAATCCCAAATACCTGGTTGCTTCAAAGTAAGATACATACTCATTGATGGAATGATAGAGTTTTGCAATGCCTTGATGGGTCCAGTCCTTGCCAAGCTGTGGGAGAATTTGCCCTAAGGCATCAGACCTGAAAATAAGAACCACTGGAACTAAGTATACAAGGAAAGATTTTACATTAAAATAATACATGCCACCGAATTTGTTTTGCAACAAATATTTGTAGAAGATTCAAAGAATCACTGTGCAACAGATAAGGGAGTTACTTACTTCGTGCAGTAACAACTTTTCTTTGAGATGTGTATCCCCGTGGGTGCTCCACTGTTGGTGACAGGTCACCAGAACGGCAAAATGAGCATTGCAAAGCAGTTTCCCCCCATTTGGCTGTGCATGTGCAGGAGGCGTTTTGCAGAGCTGCCACCCGAGCACCCAACATGTGCGTCCTGGCCCCTCCCCTTCTGTTCCTCTTCTATACCCGAGTAACTAAGACTCCAAGTAGAGGGGAGGAAGGGAGCATCATGGAGAACTCATGGGTGGGGACACATCGAAGAACAGTCGTTACTGCACCAAATGAATAATCCCTTTTCTTCTTCAAATGATGTCCCTGTAGGTGCTTCACAGTTGGTGACTGTAAAGCAGTATTAAGACTCAGATGGAGGGAGTCGGAGTCATTGCTTAGCAGTGGTAGATAAGACTGCAATGGCTACCACTAAAGCAGATGCAAGTTGTGGTATTATCACAATGTCTGGCCAAGTATGGTCTGATAACCACATTGCAGCCTGATAAATGTCTCTTAGGGGGGACATTGTTCAGAAAGGCTGTAGGGGCAGCCATAGCTCAACTGGAATGTGCTTGTGGTAGATGATGTGTAAGGGTCTATTAGCCAGGGCATGACATCTCACTATGCACTTCAAGATCTGCTTCGATGAGCGAAGTGTGCCTCTCGAGTGTTGAGCAATAGAAATAAAAAGTCGGAGATTTATGAAAGGATCTGGTTCCATCCAAGGCGGCGGCCAATGCTCATCTAATATCAAGGGCGTGCAACATCATGTCCCTTGGTGAGGCATGGGGCTTACTAAAGAAGGTAGGTAATATAATGGGTTCATTGACGTGGAATGCTGTACGTACTTTCGGCAGGAATACTGGGTGAGGTCTGAGTGTGACTGTCTTTTGCAAAGATAGTACGGGGGGCTCTGCAATAAGGGCCCCAAGCTCCCTGACTCTCCTCACTGAGGTAATGGCCATTAAAAAACAGACCGTCATAAAAAGGAAGGGAAGCGCATCTGTGGCCAAGGGTTCAAATGGAGTCCTGGTCAAACGAACCTTGTTTTAGATCAAGTCCCTTGCTGGAGGTGGAGCTCTGTGGGGCAGGTATATGTTGTCAAGACCCTTCAAGAACCTTTTTGTAACCAGGTGAGCAATTAGAGAAAGCCCATCCACCAGAGTGTGGAAAGCTGTTATAGTGGAAAGGTGAACTCGTAGGGAAGAAAGTGAGAGTCCTGATCTCTTAATTTCTAGTATGTAGTCGAGGACGACATTCAGTGGAGACATATGAGGGTCTATCATTGCTCTCTGGTACCTGTGAGAGAAACATGCCCATTTCTGCAGGTTAGTCTTTCTTGTGGAAGGTCTTCTACTGTGGAGGAGAACATCCTTCACTTGTTGGGATCATCAGGACTCTAGTTCCCTGCACAAGATAGGTACCATGCATGGAGATGAAGAGTGTGTGGCTGAGGTTGTAGCATCATCCCACAATTCTGGGAGAGAAGGTCATATTGGCATGGTAATGGATATGGAGGCCTGTGCAAGAATGGGAACCATGTTGAATGACGTGAGCCCCCTCTGTGCAGATCTTGTGCAGCACTTTGGGAATAAGTGGTACGGGGGGAGGGAAGATGTAGTGCAGAGGGGCCCTCCATTAGATCAGGAATGCATCCCCAAGGGAGCCTTTGTTGAGTCTCGCTCTGGAGCAGAATCGGAGAGCATTTGGTATTCTGGGGAGAAGCAAAGAGGTCTATCGAAGGCCAACCCCATCGAGAGACGATTAAGTTTGTGACCTCGAGGTGACCTCCCCAACCCAGAAGGGATGTGTCTGTTGTAATTTGCACTGTGGACTGAGTTGGTGGAAAGGGACACCTGCCAGAAAATTGTCTGCCAACATGCACCAGCGAAGGGAGATGAGGACGTCTGGGGATACGGTAACTCTCCTGTGTAAAGAATGGTGGGATGGAGTGTAGACAGATGCTATCCATAGTTAAAAGCATCAGAAACGCAAACGAGCATGACAGACCACGTAAGTAGTTGCAAGCATATGGCCCATCAACTGGAGGCAGGTATTATGGTAGAAGAGCTCATGGATATGACTGTGATGAGAGCCTGAATGGCAGCAAATCATTGTTGAGGTAAGTAAGTGCAGGCCTAGACTAAATCGATGTGGGCACCAATTAACTCTGTGTCTTAGACTGGCTCTAACGTTGATTTTTGTTCATTGATTAGGAGACCAATATGACTGAGGGCAGCTTTGGTCTTGTTTACCATGGAGGTGGTCTCATCCCTGACCTCACTTTTATCAAACAGTCATCTAGATATGGAAAGATGACTATGTGTTGTCATGAGTATGCAGTGGCTATGGCTAGGACTTTAGAGAATACTTGGGGAGCTGAGGAAAGGCCAAAAGGCAGAACCTTTTATTGATAATGGTCTGCTCCCAGTGTGAAGCAAAGGTAACACCTGTGTACTGGGTGAATGGCAATGTGAAAGTAGGTGTCCTGTAGGTTGAGGGCTGCAAACCAGTTCCCTTGCTCCAATACTGAAATGATTGTGGTTGGCATCTTGAAGTGGTGCTTCCTAAGAAATTTGTTCAGTTTGTGGAGACTGAGGACCCATCTCCAACACCGTTTTTTCCCCCTCTGTCTGGAAATATTTTCAGTAGAACCCTCTTTCATGGAATTCATTGGGTACCCTCTCAATAGCTTCGAGCAGTAGGAGGCGGTAGACCTCCTGTCGTAGCAGGCTCTCGTGAGACGGGTCTCTGAAGAGGGATGTGATAGAGGGGTAGAATTAAAGGGGATAGATTATCTTCAGCACCCAGTGGTCTGATGTTATGGACTCCCAGTGTGTTAGGAAGGGAGTACAAACAGTGAGTAAAAAGAAGGCACTGTTGTGTTGGCATTGGATTGTGAGGGAGATCCTGAAGACCCTCGACCACACCTTCAAATGTGCTGCTTTGAGGCCTGAGTATTAGATGGGTGACCCTAGTTGGAGCGCCTTGTCTATGGACACTGTCTAGGTCAGGCATCTTTGTAAGGTCTCTGTGGAGGCCAATTATATTAGCCAGATCTGTTGTGGTTATATGGGGTATACTGCTCGCACTGATAAGGTGGATTATACTTGCCCAGTGTATGAAGCGTGTTCCTTGAATCTTTGCTATTATGGAGCACCTTCTCTGTTTTGGAAGCAAATAATTTTTGTTTGTCCAATGGAAGGTCCTCCACCTTAGATTGAACCTTGCAGGAAACTCCAAGATTTGTACCTAGGATGCTTGTCTCACTATAACCACTATTGCCATTGTTCTGCCTGCAGTGTTAGCCACAACTAAAGCTATTTATAGAGCAGTACGTGTGATGGTGTGGCCCTCATGAATTATCGCTTTCTGGATAGGTCTCTGATTTAGGGAGGTGTTCAATGAGTTCTCCCAGTTTTGAATAATTATCAAAATCATGATTTATCAAGAGGGCAAGAGTAATTTCCAATTCTAAGCTGCAGTGTGAAGAAAGAGTAGACCTTTCTGCTAAAAAAGATATAACTTATTGTGGTCTTTGTCCTGGTTAGCTGTTCTATACTGCGGTAGTTTAGATCTGTGTTGAGCTGACTCTACAACCAGAGAATTTTGGTGAGTGTGTGTGAATAGAAATTCTATGTCTTTTGGGGAAACCAAGTATTTTTGTCTGACCTTTTACTGGTAGGTTGGATAGATGTAGGCATTTGCCATTGTTTGTCTGATGTCTCTATGGGTATGTCTAGATTACATGGCTCTGCCGACAGAGGCATGTAAAATAGGCTACCTGATATAGTCAATGAAGCCGGGATTTAAATATCCCCGGCTTCATTAAAATAAAAATGGCCGCCACGCTGTGCTGGCTCAGCTGATCGTTGGCATAGCACGCGAGTCAAGATGCGGATCAGTCGACAAGGGAAGCCTTTGTCGACCACTTCTGTAAACCTCGTTTTACGAGGCATAATGGAGCGGTCGACAAAGGCTTCCCTTGTAGACAGATCCGCGTCTTGACTCGTGTGCTGTGCCAATGATTGGGACTTGTTGCTACTTTTTTGAATAACTCTTGAAACTGTTTAACATTGTCAGTTGAGCATTTGTCAGATGGTATGACCATATCATCTGGCAGTGACGAAGAGTCATCTGTAGGAGAGATACCCAATGCATGAGGATCTGGATCCCTGTCATCTATCTGTCCCTCCTTCTCTGAATCTTTAGGTGTGGGCAAATGTTTTCTTGCTGGTGTGGAGCGGGTTGAGGACCGCTGACTATATGGATCCTAATGATACCCACTGTGGTGGGTAAGGTAGAGGGGGATAAGCCCACGGGTAATGGATGCTGCAATAAGAATGCACTGATTTGGTCATCATCAGGTAAGGGACTGCACAGAGAGTACTGGAGACCTAATCCTGCAAGGGGAGCTACGTGTTGGAGATACTGCAGGTGATACATCTGTGGCAGCAGGACATGACTGATGATGTTTGCCCTGAGTATCAGGCACTGAATGAGCTCTGCCAGGGTATGTCTACACTACCCTCCTAGTTCGAACTAGGAGGGTAATGTAGGCATACCGCACTTGCAAATGAAGCCCGGGATTTGAATTTCCCGGGCTTCATTTGCATAAGCGGGGAGCCGCCATTTTTAAAACCCCGCTGGTTCGAACCCCGTGCAGCGCGGCTACACAGGGCACGAACTAGGTAGTTCGAACTAGGCTTCCTAGTTCGAACTACCGTTACTCCTCGTGAAATGCAAATGCAAATCCCGGGCTTCATTTGCAAGTGCGGTATGCCTACATTACCCCGCTAGTTCGAACTAGGGGGGTAGTGTAGACATACCCCCAGTTATCAACAGAGTCAACTTCAGGCCTGAGTCAAATGCCAGTGCTGGTGCGGCTGGAGCTGAGGGTGGCAGCATTGAAGGCAGTGCTGGCTTGTTCGAGCTTGCTGCTTTTGCCTGTGGCGCTGTAGCTTTTTGCAATGCAGGGCTCCTCTGCAGCGCCTAGAGCACCCCTGGGCTTCTCTCAGCACTGAAGAGGCATGCACTGGTGATTATGCTGAAGTATGAACTCTGCCTGCTGATTTCATGGCAGGGCTCCCTAAGGTTCCCGGTCTCTCCCCTTTTCTTTGGAGACCCCTCTTGAGTACAAGAGGCGCTTTGTGCCTCAGCAGGCTGAACGGCCTTGTCGAATAGTATTATTCTGAGGTGGAGCGGTCTATCTTTTCTCACTCTTGCCGTCAGCCTAGAATAGTGCTTGCACTTTTGCGGAATGTGGACTTCTCCCAAGCAACATATGCATAGGGAATGGCCATCAGATACTGGTATGGCCTCCTGGTAGTACATTATTTAAAGCCTGAGGAGGCAGACATGTTAATGTTGTCCTTTCTTTTGGTTTGTTATTACTTGTTATTTCATTGTTGTTTGTTTGGTTTGGGGTTTTTTGAAGAGGAGTGGAGAATCAGAAGAAGCCCAGTTCGCGCCGCCCTTGAGCGGCTAGTGCCTCTGTCAAATCCCTTGAGGGAAAGAAAATATATATTTTAAAAGGTAAAAGTGAACGAGGGAAACTATTTACATGAATTCCTAACACTAAGTCTACAAAACAACTGTCCAAACACTAAAGAACTGCCTAAGGTAAAGAGAGTAAGAAGCGTGTTGAAGCTCAGTCCGCAGCCAAGGGCAGTTGAAGAGAAACTGAAGGGGAGGGACCAGGCTGGGCATGTTGGGCACTCAGGTGGCAGTGCTACGAGTCGCCTCCTGCGCATGCATGGCCCGATGGGGGGGAAACTGCTTTGCAGTGCTGCAATTTGCAGCTCCAGGCAATCTGTCACCAACAGTGGAGTATCCAAGGGAACACCACTCAAAGAAGAATCTAAAGATTACAGCAAAGCTTCGGTATCTAATCTGGACTGAGCTATTAGTGAGCCCACTATCCAACATCAAATCACTATACCCAGTTTCAAACTACCCATTAAACCGGAAGGAAAAACAACACAAGAACTCACTAAAACCAATACTGCTACATTCATATTCTTTTAAAACAATCAGATTACTGTAAGCAACAGTACAAACTGCAGTCAAAAAACACTGAATAAAGTAATCAGCCATTTTTCATTAGAATTCTCTCTGATGTAAATTTAGAGGACATACTGGAATTAAGCTCCCTTTGAAACCTTCTTTCTAAGCTCTTCAAAGGAGGGCATAATTAACTACTGAAACATCATTCAAAATTTTAAATAAAAGCAAATATAATTTAATGGTACTTACTTTGTTATTGTTCCATCAATATCAGAGATGATGATTTTATCATTCCAGTTCCAGAGATATATTGTTCCTGCACAGCGGCAAGTACCTTGATATTGAGTTGTAATACTAAACACAACATCATTTGGGCCTTCTTTGAGCCTCAGCTTTGCCTTAAAAGTAAACCAAAATTATTCAAGTGTTTTGCAAAGTTAAGAATTTGTAAATCAGAAAAGCATTATAGGAAATGCCATGTATGCTCATACACATCTATTTGCGTAATCAGATTAAATATGATTTGTAAATTATGTGTTTGCTGCTTTCTCAAATTAAAGCCATTGCTCAAGAATCCAATATTAGGTGGAGCACTATCCAGATACAATATCCCATCCCCTGACCTATCAAAAGAAAGAATCCTGGTAATTTCCCAACTGTGTCTATCTGCTAGTAAAGGGGAACCTATCCTCAATTTCATGTTAGCATTATTCTACATCAACAATTATCTTCCGGTAAATAAAATAAATGTAAAACATTGTGCGTCTCCTTCCTAAAAATGCTTTGCCATTGTTTATTATGAGTAAATTTTCATTGCTACAAATAGACAAGATTGGGAAAGATACAATTCATAGAGTTTCTATTTATATCTGATAATACAGTAGTTCTCTTACATTACCTATACAAAGTCATCTGTAATATCTATATACCTCAGACATCTTTTGTTAATACTCATATGTGCCTCTGCCTCATCTAGGAAGAAACTGTTTTTTTTTCTTCTTGTCTTTATTAGCAAAAATAGGACCAGAATTCAACACTGATGGAACTCTACTAATGGAATCTGTAGTGATGTCAGGATTTATCTGTTTTTACCACTATGTGACCTAAGTCTGTTTAGAGTAAGTCAGGACAGAATATTAATAAAGACTCCAGAGGCCTGGCTGCATTGCAGCTTCTACACCTGCGATTGTGTTGAAGTGACACCAAGGATAAGTTATAGGTCCCCACTTTTCCAATGTGGATGCAGTCTTTGTGTTATGTTATTTCCTACATGTATGTGTCACTCCAAAAAGGGACAAAAATTAAATTATTCCCTTGATGAGAAAGAACGGTCAAATATTTTGGACTATTAGTGCTTCTAAAATTAGTTAAGTTTAAGAATCACATTCAGAATTGGACTGTACAGTTATGAGTCAATGTCACGGCCATTATAAGAGGGTGTATAATATAACACATTGACAGTGTATTGATGCAGCAGTTTGACCATTTCCTGCAGAAAAAAATATGGAGTACAATTACCAATAATATATTTTCTAGATGATTTTTGATCACAAGGCCAAAGTACAAAGTCAAAGGCTGCAGTTCTCTTAACTAGTACAAGAAAGCAGACATCCTTTCAATCCTGCTGTTACTTGTCCAAAATGCTAAATTAGGACTCCATATAAGTGAGTCTCATATTTTTTTTATTAGAAACGTAAGTTCAATGATTACTGTAGCAAGTTTATTGAAAAACTCAATATGAAAAAATAGTCTACTATCATGATATCATCTACATACAAAATGTACCACTTACTATTTGGTCTGAAGACAATCTAAGTGACTTCTTATAAGAAGTAGTGTTTCCATGACTTTGATGTTCCATTGGGACAGAATCTATTTTTAGGGATTCTTTCAGCTCTTGTGACCCTTCATCACTAGAAGAATCATCTTCTGTCGGCCTAATGTGATATCAAGCAAAATAAAAGTAAACTGTAGAAAATATTTTCTTATTAGCCTAAAACTCATGTCTTTTCATGTGTAGAGACCAATTATAGGTATCAAGATATCTGCTTCTATCAAGGATTTGTCACTGGCATTGAGAAAATTATTCCTTGAGATGTACAGATTTAATTTAGGGATAGTGTGTGTATTTGCCTATTAATCTGGCAATGTCCCACTTACCATGGGAAATTCCATTACAGATTAGTGAGGTTTACAGTGTGCATGTGTTAAATCAGGGCTAGCATGTGCTAGTAGTGTAGAGAAGTCTTGTAACATTCTGGTATTGATGAAGCCCCAAAATAATGTGATTTACATTTGAACTGGCTCAGAATGAGTAGGGACATAAGACCAGGTTGTCACTACTGCTGTGCTGTTGAACGAGGTACACCACAGATGAAGAGGGATATTGGACGAGTTGTAGTGCTTTGTAATAATTCATTGCAACAGCTCTCTGAGAACCAAAGATTAAAACTAATAAATTACACAATTTAGCAGCTCACTCCTAAAGATTACTTGTATGCTTTTATTTATCTGGCAATTAATGTGAAGTTTTAGAATTTTTAAAAGTTGGAGTTACATTTCTGTTTTTCTGAGGTATTCCTCCTACTTTGGCACACTACTTTCCTAAACCTTACCTCATAATTTCCTAAAGTCTTGGAGAGTCAAGGGGAACAAAACATTAATGGTACTTACTTTAACAGCCCACACTAGATAGAAAGAAGTTTTGTGCTGGTTACTACTAGTTCTCAACTATATTCTTGGGTGACTCACTACATTCAGTATTAGTTTTATTGTTAGTATATCACCAAAAAAGACAGATAGTGCAAATCAACCAATGAACATTAGGATTTTATAGTAAGAAACCAGACAGACACCCAATTATATTCTCATGATTTTAGGAGGAGATCACAAGCGTTGCAGCAATGCCTAAACTGTTTACTGACACACAGTTTCTTGTGGAACTGCTGGCCAAAGCCATCTGTTTTTGTTTAGTAGTTCAGATGAAAAGTTTCTTCCCACAATAAATTCCCATTGAATTCTCCAAAATCATGACACTTACAAGTTTGCAAACAAGAAACATACCTGCTATTAACTTGTTCTTTTGTAGCTGTTGGCAAATCATTTGTTCTTTGTGCCTCAGACTTCCCATCCTTCGCCTCTGGTAGCTAAGGCACCACAAGAATCAAGAATATACCAATATTATAGGCATCAACACTGATAAGAACTAGTTTAAATTTTGGGCATAAGCAAATAGCTATCATATAAACAGTAAATTTGCTACTCTATCTGTATGAGATACTCAAACTTGCTCATTATGGGAACTACTTCATAAAAGATTCTTCCACAGATCATTTTTCCTCAAACTATTTCATTTTGTAGGAAAACAGGAAGGACTCTTCAGACCAGATACTAATTCATATAAATAAATGTTCTTATCAGGCTCTTTCTGGTGCACCATCTATAGCCAAATCTTGCTAACAATACACTTAGAACAAAAAGAAAAAGGATAAAATCAGTACAAGACTAGTGTTTAGTGGTCTTGATCCTAGCAGGTCTGGCCAAAGAGTTTGTAGAGCCCAAGGTGGCATGCTGTGGTTGGCTGTGCCGTACTGCTGGGCGGCTCCCAGGAAGGGCAGCAAGTGAGCAGTTGGGCAGGCAGACACAGGTGTTGCCTCCCTCGGGCACTCT
Source organism: Pelodiscus sinensis (assembly GCF_052426305.1). Lineage (NCBI taxonomy): Eukaryota > Metazoa > Chordata > Testudines > Trionychidae > Pelodiscus > Pelodiscus sinensis. The sequence continues at coordinate 83,214,067 of NC_143053.1, forward strand.
GTGCCGGCAACAGTTCCCGAGGGAGGCAACACAGGGCCCAAGGTAAGAGCCTAGCTCACCTTGTCCTAAGGCCAGGCCTGTGTTCTTATAATAGAAATTGTAAAATTTACATCTTTTTCAGTAGCACATTAAAGACCAAGAATGAGCTTGGAGAGAGCCATCTTTAGAAGTAGACCTGTCCAAGCTTGGTGTCGTGCCATGTGTGCAGGCGAGTACAAATGAAAATTGGCAGTTACTGGCCATTTTGTAGCTATCAAGGCTTCTCCATCCAACAACTATTACAAACATTAAATTCACTAAAAATAAACTAAAAAATGCTGAATGAATGTTAAGAAGGTAAAGAAATTAATGTTGAAAGTATTGGAAGAAAGCTTAAATCAACCTAAAATAGACAGTCAAAATTAGAGTACTGTAATCATGTAAGGGGAGGACAGATAGAACATTGTCCATTTTTCTATTGTCCTCTTATTTTCATAGAAGTTCCCAAAATACAGCATAAATTATTTGAAAAGTAATTTTGAAGAGAACTGAGGATTTACCGTAACAACCTGAAATAAAAGCTATGTCTACATGGCCTCACAGTGGGGACTGTTTGAGTGTCAATTGCAGCACAAAAGTCCCTCATGTGAATGCTGACGAATTAAAAGATACCCAATCATTTTAATTTGTGCCAGCTGCATCCACACAGTGGAGTTAGAGTGTAGCATGCTAGCATGTGCTGCAATTCATGCCCACCCCCACCTTTCAAACTATGAAGCATTTAAACAATCCTTAAAATCCTTCAATATGAACTAACTGCAACAAATTTGTAATATTGTGATATTTTAATCTCTAAACCTCAAAAGCAGTTTAAATAGTTAGATTACATTGATGAATAATTGAACATGAAGTATTACAGTACTGATCACCAAAGATCTGACCAGCACATTTTGTAATGTCCATTTTGGATGGTCCATTTAAAGTGCAAAAATTCACTTGATTTTGGTTAACATAACCATTAAAAGACAGAGTAGACTTCAATTACTTGTTTAGCCATGCTCTCTTTCTTGCGCCAGAACCACCATCTTCCAGATTTCTTGGGCATCTTCTCTTTAACCCAAGACTCTACTGTAGCCTGAAAATATTTAGTTTAATTAATTTGTATATATATTACACACACAACTTAAAATTATAGTTAGGTATTACTGTACATACAAGTTGCATTAAAGTACAAGTTTCTGTTAATTTACCTTAGGCAAACTTTTCTGGAACACCTGTAAGCTGAGAATCATGGGAGCAGCCAATGCCCAGTTATAGTACCTGGTTTAAGGAGATAGTATTGATGAGAAGCTACAACAAGGACTGAATTCAGTAGAAATAACTGATTAGCATACAACATGCTCTTTGCATATTAAAAATAGTTTGATTTTTGTGGAAGGTTGCACATAAAATATGCAACTAATGTTTGCTACAAGCTGGATAATTTTCCTAATGCACACTGTTTAGTGTTAGTGATGAATGCTGCAAGATCTTGCTTTAGAAGATGCACAGTTGGCTTTAACCTGCAATTCAAAAGGCATGTTGCATGAGCAAAAGATCACATATACAAAATAAATATGGAGATATAAATTAGAACTAAAATGGAAAAATATACCACCTTTAAAATGTAGAAATGAAAAAAGAAAGCTATCAGACGTAAACATTGCATAGTAATGGGAAATTACCTGTTGTAAATCCTTATTACTAGATTAGGATTATCTATGAGTCCTGGATTTTCAGCAAATTCATTGTAAGTAATAATATGTTCCATGAATTTTTCTGTAATACAAGGATACTTTGTCAATTAAATCAAACAATTTAGCTTCTTCTTTTTGAGATTGCCTTTAATAAGTCAAGTGACTTGTATACAAACTAATACATCATTTTCGTTGAACTTTCAATTACCTTTGCTGATTTTCTAGATTCAGACAAAAGAGATCCTGAAAATTGTTTACTTCATAGGTGAAAAAACATGAAAAGCTACCACTAATATTTTCTCAGTTGCAGTCTTCCAGACTTGCACTCCACCAGCCACAGTAATGAAAAGTAAGGAAGTACCAGGAGGGAAATAGAGACTAATTCGCTTATCTAAAAGAAAATGTAAGGATCAAATCACAAAACCTACACATGGGCCCACAACTAACTATTGTTAGTAAGTGCCAAAGTAGTACCCAATACTGATTACATCTTGAGATGGTAACTATGCAGTTTAACAGAAATTCAGTATTAATGCAGTGGAGGTCTCCTTCCAGTACATGAACCCCCTTGCATGAAAATGAATGATAAAAAGCTGTTTTTTTAAAAAAAATCAAGTCTGATTTTTATACCTTCTACAAATTACCTCACCAAGATACACATTCAACATATGTATTGATCTTGGGCTTTACATGAAAAATTAAGCTCCCTCTGGCAGCTGGAGAGAAGGATTATTATAGCAAAACTTGAACATTGAATAAAACAGACACTAACATTTAAATATCTTATAATGTTCACAAAATAAGTTACATTTAAGAAGAAAAGAGTAAGAAGAATGCATGGCAAACTTTCACTTTCTACAGTGTGTGAATATCAAGCAGGAAAATCTAGATAAAACCAATGTGATTTGTAAAGATTAGAACAACAAAACATTTTGGGAGGGGAAAAGATGAATATCTACTTTTAAAGTAGGATAGTTCAAGATAATTACATTTGTCATCCTTTCTCTAGCTGCACAAGAGATTAAAAAGAAAATCTATCAAGCAAAGGGATAGGAATACCAGTTTTAATGCTTTATGAAATGGCAAAACAAGCAATGTGGAGGAAGCCAACAATAAACAGAGTCAGATATTTCACATGGTGTGGCAGGAGAGAAACAGCTGTCAGGAAAAAGAAGATTCTTATCTAGTTTTAGACTGACCTCCATAATATGAATGCACCATTGTCTATATTTTGCAAATATTTGAGTTTATACTGTATATGGGATTCCACGGTAGTTAATTTACCCAAAGCATATAAAATACAAAACATGTTTTCAGCTCTCATGCTTCCCTACATAGATCAAAATTAAAAATATTTTGTATATCTAGAGTACAATAAGGCAGTCTTCTAAAATAGAGCACTAACAACTCCAAGTAACATCATTAGGTTGTACTTAAATTGCATTTCTGGTTTAATTTGATTTAGCTTCTGACATACCTTTAGATATCTCTCCATTTTCACTTAGACCGCCACAGACAGAAAGCGTGACATCAGGCAAATCCATAGCAGAATCAGACATGCACTCTGTGCCACTGTCTGCAGCAGCACTTTCCACTGACTGTGGTGACTGGGAACCAGAGAGGGTATCTGACTCAGTCCACTGTCTGGAACTTGGATCAGAATCACTAGAGGAAAGGAATTCATATTTTGTGTATGTAATTCTCTTGCATATGCATTTGTATGTATTTTAAGTTATATCCAACCACACTATTATGTGAAGCATGATATTAAACAAAACTGCTTGTATTTAAAATATATTTTATTATAAACTGAAGATTTGTTCTACAATCACCAGATTTTCTTTTCTGAAAAAGGAAATCTGAGTTTCTGTGAATCCTGATGTTAATGCAAGACATTTCCACTCGCTGATGTTTCCTTTCATCTCAGCACTATTAGCTGACATTGCTTGGTAGATTACTTTTAGATAAATCTGCCTGCTTGTATTGAATAGGCATACTATCAGTAGAAGTAAATCTATTAGTTTAATTAGTAAATATTTTAAATTTATCTTCTTGCCATCTGGATTCAATGAGTATATCCAGTTTAGAGAAACAATGCTGCTTTAAAAAAAAATCCCACACATGTAAGTTCATAAAGTTGATCCGCTCACCAAGTTGAAGCAATTTCCTTAGGTTGGCCATGTTAGACTCCACTTCTATTCAAACAATGAAATAGATGTGTTTTGGTATACTAGATATAAATAACTATTTTAAGCTTACGATACTGGGAGTATTTTTTTGACATGGGAGAACTAGCAAAAGTTTACATTTGTATTTCCAGTGCTATAACACTAAGTTTTGATTTTATGAAGGCCTCAGTGCCACTCCAACACATTGGAAAAATCAGGAGTAGTTTAGATAATTTGGGCATCCTAGATTATGGCTGATGCAATTTAAGACTGGCAACTGCTTAACATAGGAAGGGAATTCAGATCTGCAAAAGTTTTGTCCTTTTGGAGTTCACAACTGCAGTTCATGTGGTTAGCAGAGTTTTTGTAAGTGATATTATAGAAAGTAGAGTCTTGAGGCAAAGACAAACTAATTTTTGTTTCTTCATAAAATGATTGTTGTGCTGCTATGGCTCAGAGTTCTTTTCTTTCACTAACTCCCATTTTAAGCAAATTAAAACCTTGATTATGTACATTCACTTATCTATAACCCTATTAACTGAAAAATGTTCCTTAGAGCTTTGGAAAAGAACAAGGATCAACATCACGGAACATATGTTTCTCCCAAGGCCAATTCAATGGAGTTCCTCCTGTTCCCTCAGTCCTTCCAAAACTAGCTGTTTCCACAAATAAAGGAGCTCTGCAGTTGGAGGGAGAAGCATCAGTCCTGCTCCCAAGAAATGCTAAATTATAGAATCAGAGAATCCTAAGGCTGGAAGAGACCTCAGGAGGTCAATGAGTCCAGCCCCCTTCCCAAAGCAGGACCAACCCTAACTAAATAATCCCAGTTCTCATTCACCCCATTTTTCTCTCAGTTCCCAAACTACAGAGGAGTTCTGAGCTCTTACAGAACTCAGGAGCAACTTCAGCTACAGAGGTATCATGTAGGAAAAGAAAACCCAAGGGAGAATGAGGAACAGGACAGATGGTCCCTTGTTGACTAGGTGTCATGCTTGCAGTTTTCAAGCCATTGGGGAAAGGAGGAGCAGACCAACAGTTTTTTAAAAAAATTGAGATCACATTAGGGTTCAAGTTCAAATCCTGCTAAATTGTTCCCCCTAGTTATCCGAAGGTTTTGGATGCCCTGAAACCTTCAAATAATTAGAGCCTTGCACAGATACAACTGCATCCGTATCTGTATCTACAAAAATGAGCAGCAGATATCCGCATCCATATCTGTAGATGCAGATACCTGTGGATAGAAAGCAGTTATCTACAGATTTGCAGAGCTCTACAAATAATCCATGCTTGGCTATAACAAAATACTATTTTAATAAAAATGATTTTCCTTAATCTTTATTGCAGGCTTAACACTATGGACTATAGTCTAAGAAAACTGAGTCAATCATACTGGACAAAATTAGGGATGTTACATTTCAATTAATCAGCTAATGAAGTAGTTGATGGAATTTCCATCGACTACTCAATAAGGAGAAAGATTGTGCTCGCTATCCCCACTGTACCTCTGCCTTTGAAATATAGACAGCGGGGGAGGGAAGAGCCACTAGTTGAGTAGTAACTCGACTACCAGATAAGAATATGTTTATCAGGTAGTCGATTAGTCACTTACATCAAGACAAAATACATAAGAGAATGCTGCCTTTGACAGGGGAATAGACTAGATTAGCTTTTCTATATTTTTCTATATGTTCCCATAGGAAAGTGGTACCCTCAACATCTAGCTATGAAGAAAAAGATGGTGGTGTCAATTCCATGAACCTCTGACTGATAACTTGCAGACTTGATAAAGAAAATCCCCAGTCCTGGGCCATTTAACTTCCAGGATTCTCATGGCACAATTTTAACTTTAGAGTCCATCAATTAAAAAGAACAGGAATTAAAGTACACATGTTTCTTCCACCAATTCTGCATGCCACTATTTACACATGTAATTGTTAAATTTCCCTGACAAAATAAGTGTTAACAAAGGGTGGAGAACCTTTTTGGGCCAGGGGCCACTGAACCACAGAAAAATTAGTTGGGAACCACATACAAGTGAGATGCAAAAACAAACCAACCCTCAGCTGATGTGGCCCTCAATAAGAAGGAGGACACTCCCATAGTTCCCTCACACACCAAAGTCTAGGTGGGCACAGGCTGCCTGTGGTGGGGCAGCAGGGGGGCTGGAGTGCCAGTGTGGGGTCCCCAATGTTGGGGGGGGAGGGGGGGAGTCCTGAGCCTTGAGGGCTGGATCCAGGCAAGCCAGGGGCCATATCAAGCCCTGGGCCTTAGGTTCCCCAGCTAGGGTGTTAAGTATCTCTGATCACATATGATACAGCCCTAAAGCTGACAGTTGAATTCAGTGAGAGAGAGGAATAACTAAAACTGTTAGATGTATCATATTTCACCTTTTCTACTGCTACTGATTCTCTCTGAAATTAAGCAGATATATTGGATGCTTTATGGCCATTTGTAAAGTTTGTAGAATTTAGATGTTTCTTTTTAAAGGTCTTCTTGAAAGACATACTGGAGACTATTTTAGGAGTTAAAGCATTTTAATTACATAAATAGGAAAAAGGGCTTTAACTCAGTTATATATGTTTTCTAACAAAAATCCCCCACGTTTACATAACACTAAGGACACACATTTCATTCCATGAAAACAGTGATGCTAGTTAAAAGGTAAAACACATGATCACTAGGATAAATTACTGGGAATAATACTGCTTCCCAAAATAGCTATAAAGTTTAAACTTTCCCATTTCAGTTGGGATGGAAATACCACAATAGTAGCATTTCATATCATATTTCATTGTCTCGCCTTCTTGCCAAAACCAGCAGCAGAGAAGTGTACAGAACAAGTTCAACACGGATAGATCATATTATTTACTCTAAAAGCTCAAAGATGGACTTGAATTTTGAACAAGGATTGGGTCCATTGTTTACCTCATCCACTCCTAAACCTAACAGATGAATTATTTTGCAATATAAGCCTTGCCATATTAGAACACTAAACCCAAGCTACCTTTTGGGAAAGTAGAGTGCCGCAACTTCAGGTTCCAAAGCCTTCAAGTCATCCAAGTAAATATCATGAGGCCCCTGGTGTTGGCTTCGCTTCTGCATCCCTGTTGATTGCCACAACAAATAGTTTGTTTTGGATTAAAACATGTATTAAATACAGTGTTGTGAGACACACAGTTTTCTGAACTCTGAAAATTGTTCACATAAAAATCTAACAGGAATTTCTCCAGATTAGTTGGTCTATAGTCAATGAGGTTTTTTTGGTTTTATTTAAATTAAACATCAGTTAATAATATGTAAATCCCACAATTAAAAGTGCAACTTTTCATCAAATTTTACATAATACTGTGGAAATGAACCAGTTATTTTATATACAAAATGAATACCTTTCTTTTTTGAAGGAGAGTCAAGTTTTGAAGGTGGTTTTGCTTCCGAAGTACTATCTGCTAATAGGCTGGGGAGATGTTCAGCATCTAATATAGATGATTCTTGAGGGATCTCCAGCACAGGTTCTGTGACTGCAGACGCAAGAGAAACTTTAACCTCTGTCTGCTTAAACAGAGGGTGAGTTCTTGGCTCAGGTTTTAGTACTGTACAGACAGAATCTTTCACCAAAAAATCATCTTCAACTTCATCAGAGCTGAGGATGACTCTAAAATGAGTCTTTTCTGATGGGGTAATGGTAGCTGTTCTAGGATGCTCCAATTTGTCCTTCTTGCTTATCTGAAAAGAAAAATATTGTTCTAATATATTTTCATGTAATATGTCATTCATTTTATTCAGCTCCGAACATTAACTAACAAATGCTTATAGTAATTAAGCCAGGAATACAACTTTTCAAACCAAAAAAGTCAAGCCTGCTGGATTAAACTTTAATGTACCTTTTAGCAACTGTATATGCAGTCATTAATAAAGTCACAGGCATGTCAATCATGAAGGAACTTGTTCACCAGTTTTACAGAGTATTAAAATCTATCTATATTTCTATTTTAAGATCATAAATAGAGTTCACAATTCAAGTTCTTTCTAAAGGACAATCTCTACCATGATGCCTATAGGAATCTTCCTGACTGACAAGCTTGAAAAGATGGGCATACTTGTCATAGGTTAGATCACTTCTCCTGCCCTCTACTTATTTAATTTAGATTGTGAACTCGGGCCAGGAAATGGGCCTTTTTCTCTTTAAAAAGTACCTATCACACTGCGATGCTAACAAAAATAGCCCAGTTAAGGCATAGTTTAGCATACAGTAACAGGGAAACATTCAATCTCCCTGTATGCACAACCTGAACTGATGACTGTCATAACCAGGTGGGCTGACCAGCAGCCTGAAGACTAAGGGGACAACTATGTCTCCTGCCCCTAGCCAGGTATCTGGCCAGCCATTAGTAATGCAGATAGGGATTTCAAACTGGGACAAAGGAATTTTTCATCTTTTCCTTCCTTTGCCAGAGTCAGAGTGGTTTCTTCCAAGTAACAGGGAGATGGGAAGGCCTGTCTCTCTCAAAGAAAAGACCTCTTATAATGTGTAAGTAGGACAAAGTAGTTAGCATGACAGGTTTTATTGTTTTCATGGATTGGGGATTCAGAACTGATGTCTGTGCTGTTAAAAGTGTTTTTCCCCTCTCCTTTGTACCTAAGTTTTGAGCCCATGGGCCGGTCCCCCATGAGTATATCAATTGGTGGCTCTTAACATCTAGCCACCTCAACTACGCTTGCAACGGTAGTATTGTTTTGATAATAAAAGTTTGTTTTCTTTTTCTAATTAACCTGGTATTGGTTCATTTTTGTGCCCTGGAAAATCTGTCTGTGGTTATCTGCATGCCTCTCACTAGGGGGCAGCTACCACAGACTACAGCTTCTTTTTCTGTTTTTTAAGCTCTTTGGGGGAAAAGAGCTTGGAGTACCCCTGGAGTTGGTTTCAAGGGTCCACCCCTGGTTGTGGGTTTAAAAGCACTTGATGGTAGCAGCAGATATTCCCCAAAATCCAGGTATTGGGATTTTGAGGGGAAGTTTTTGTACCAAAGCCTGTAAATCTCAGGATGGGGGGTGCTTTCGCGGGCCCCCACTTCTGCATTTGTCAAGCCATAGTGTGGAACAGCCTTGACAATGATACTATATTAAAACAGACTTCATTAAAAACAGTTTTCCATCTCCCCATTTTTAAAGTAGCCAGGTCACTTCTGAGGAAGTGACAAATCTAGGCAAATTTTTGACACATTCAAACTGTTACTAAACTTCGTAATTGTTGATGATAGATCACTGTTTGTAGTCAAAATGCCTCCTCTCAATAACAACTCAATTTTTAAAAGTAATATTAATGTACAGCCTTTTCCCAAAAGCACTACTGTATGAACAGCCCAGTGAACATCAATGAGGCTCTGCATCACTATAGCAGTCTACTCTCACAGACCTGTCTATGGGTGTAGGGCCTAAATTTCATCATCTTTCTCAGGTGTAGAGAAGGTGTTACATTATACTTCCCCACCTCAGTTTGAACAACAGGGGATTTGTGCCACACTTTTAACCAAGGGAGGGCAAGGAGCAGTTAAAAAGGGGGCTGCCTAGGGCAGTGTTTCTCAACCTTTTTTTAATAAAGTATCCCTTTTTCAAAAAAAATTATAAGTACCCCCAGTACCTACAGTTTTCAGACACTTTTTTGGTTTGGCCGTGCTGTGGGAGGGGAGAGAGTTGGCTGGGCCGGGCCGCGACACGGGAGAGGGGTTTGGCCTTGGGGTAGGCACACGCGGGGGTTGGCCATGCTGTGGGAGGAGAGGGGAAAGGGGGGATGGGTTGGGTTGGGCTGGGCTGTGGAAGGGGGGGTTTGGCCCCAGGGCAGGTACGCGCAGGGTTTCCCTGCTTCGCTCGGGGGGGGGGGGGAGGGAGAGGAGGCAGATGCAGGGGACTCTCTGCTGCCACTGGAACCCTGTCCCCACTCCCCTCTCCTCAGACCCCACTCCTCTGACCCCAGCTACAGAACTCTGTCCCTACTCCCCTGTCCGCAACTACAGAACTCTCTCCCCATTCCCGTCCCCACTCCCCGAACTCTGTCCTCACTCCCTGTCCCCAGCTACAGAACTCTGTCCCCATTCCCGTCCCCACTCCCTGAACTCTGTCCCCACTGGCACCCTGTCCCCTGCTGCAGAACCCTGTCCTCTGCCCTCCCATCACCCTGTTCCCTCTCCCCTGCCCCCAGCCGCAGAACTCTATCCCCACAAAATATATAATTATAAATGCTTCATTTTAGATTTAAATAGCATGAATAAAAAACAGACCATTTATTTCATAACTATAAACACGTGATTTTAATTTTATATATTGCATAATTTAAAAATAAACTGTTTATCAGAGTGTGTAAGTAAGGGCTCGGGATAGCAAGTGATGGACAGGAGGAGAATAGAGAGGGCGGGGCTTCAAGGAAGGGGTGGGGTGGTAGATCTTTGCCTGTTCTGAGATTTAAAAAGTGATCTTCAGTGTAAAAAGGTTGGAGACCACTGTCTTAGAGTGAGCCTGGTCCTATCTTTTACAAAAAGCTTAATGGACTCGATCATTCTTATTGCATCTAATGCATCATTTAAAAATTATCTTCTGTTTCTAGCAGCATATTAGAGAGTGCAGATTTTTAATTTGAATATCATCCTGGAAGAATTGTGTAGCTCTGCTTTTGATATCAATAAAAAGCCTTCATCTTAGCCAGCCACAAGAGGGCACTGTTTTCATGTTATTTCTCTTTAATCTCTCACAATTGCTCATTTTTTCTCAATAGTCTAATGCAAAATATACGATTTTAAGAAAGACAAAATTCAGTACATTAAAAGTCCCAGACAGTATTTAAAACTAATCTGTAGATAACTTTACCTTAGTAGACTCTGGGAATCCTCCCCATGTCCACTCCATATGAGATTCAGCTCTAAGCAAGCTCTCTGCCGGTTTCACTTCTAGTTCTGAATCACTTTTAGGGCAGACTGGATCTGAGAAAGGACTATCAGAATAAACACAGAAAGCTACAGTATTTAAAATGCATTTCTTATGCAGCTACTTTTGTTTGTTTTCTATGGTTTACTAGAGCTTCAAATATTCAGCAACAGGGCAAGAAGCCCAGTTGGGTTTACAGACAGAGAAATTAGGTTAAAACTGAAATCACATTAAAAGAGGCTTACATACTGACCACTCTAAATAGATTCATTCATTGTTTTTAAGTGCTCTCAGATAATACCCCCACAATTTTCTCTCTCTCTTTTTTAATGTTAGATTTAGCGGCCATCACAAGACTGATGTAATTCCTACTGTTAATTTAGGATAGTCTGTTTTAAATTCCTGTGTTCCAGAAAAGAGACAGCAGTATAGTTTGCAAGGCCTGAAAAATTTCATCCATTTACTGACGTCCTATTATTGTTGCAAGCTAAGTTAAATGGATATAACAGTTACATTCCAATATACAACAGCATGCAGCAATACCTCACACCCTCATCAGAGCTGAGGGAGGGCAAAATAAGTAGAGCATATGATCAAATCAGGGGGAAAAAAAATGAATTTACTTGAATATTTCCTTAGAATAATAAGGTCTAGATACATTACAATGGTATTTCAGCCTGCTTGAAGATAGAACGAAATCACTGAAAATAGGAGAATGCCTTCTAATTTTTTTAAAACCGGGCCCCTTCTGTCTCACTTCCTCCTCTTCCCCTCCCAACACACAGTAACTGGACACTGCCAGGTCCCATTAAAAATCAGGCACCTGGCAACCCTAGAAATGCCCTGTCCCTTGAAGTTGCCTTCAATTGAGACAACTTTGACAGACAGGATAATTCAATTAATACTTTCCTAAAATACAGACTGGAGTACTGTTCTAAATAGCATAAAGATCTTGTGGGGCTGGAATAAGGATTGTTGTTTGAAGGTAGCATTTAGTCTTGATATGTACAAAATTATTTTCTTGAATATGCCTGAATTGTTGAAACGCATGGCATGGGGAGAAGGGAGGAGAGTTAATCTAACTTCAGACAGGTCTGGTTGGAAAACGTGCATTTAGCAATGGGGGCAGCTACTGATCTTGCCTCAGAAATATGCATTTGTGTTAATTATTTGAAAAAAGATTCTTCTGTTATACTTCAAGTACTGTTTTAACTTGCCAAATGATCTGTATGTCTTTCTAAGGCATTTGATGGGGGTCCAGACTTTAAATAAATAGTTCCTCTAGGTTTGCCTTGTTACTATAAGGGCATATAAAACAGAAGGGAATGTCAATGGGTAGAGTTATTTTGCCTCCAAACCACAAGTGGACTAAAGTATGCCTTATAACAGATTTATGGATCTTGGCATAATGAAGAAAGTAAAAATCAAAGAGTACTGATTGTATGTATCAATATATTTCCCTGCCTCCATGATAGCCCATCTACTCTTCTTCTTTTTTTTAAAGCAGATACTGATGATATATTGGTGAAAGCTCTACCTTGTTTTCTGCACACAAAACTGAGCCAGCAGACCCAGTAAAGAAAGGGCCACTCTCATTACATGCACAGTTTGCACTATAAGTAACTGAAAGAAGCTGGAGGCTTGCACCTCTTGACTGTATACTTTAACACTTGAAAAGCTCAAAGTTCCTGCTAATGGTTTTATAAGGAAAAGAGCAGAAGGCAAGTCTTCCTTCTCTCTTTTTCCACCAGCCAGTCACTTCTCAACAACTAAAGGACCCCTCAGCCACCAAAATTGATCTCACATCCAAAATGGGTAGAGGGTTTCATGCATTAGGGAGGAGGCATGATTTTATGGTTAAGGAACTGGACTAGGAAAGAGAAAACATTCAGACCACAGGCTTTACCCCAGACGGCTGTGTGATCTTTTGTAAGTTAATTAGTCTGTCTCTACAACTAGTCTGTTCTACAGCTGTAAACTGAGGAAAACATGTTGTGAGGATGAATTCAGGTTTTTTTTTTTTTTTTTTTTAAGAAGCAGATAATATAGCAATAAAAGCCAAATACTTCCTGTGATGGATAGGAGAAGTGCTGACCAGCACCCGAGGACTAAAAGGGTACTTCTAGACTACATGGCTCTGTAAACAGAGCCATGTAAAATAGTTTACTCGGCATAGTCAAAGAAGCAGGGATTTAAATATTCCCCGCTTCATTCAAATAAAAATGACCGCTGCTCTGTGCCGACAATCAGCTGATCCGGCACAGCGCGGCAGTCTAGTAAACCTCGTTTTACAAGGCATACTGGAGCGGTCGACAAAGGCTTCCCTTGTCGACTGCGCCGCATCTAGACTGCCGCGCTATGCCGGATCAGCTGATCGTCGGCACAGCATGGCAGTCATTTTTATTTTAATGAAGCGGGGATTATTTAAATCCCTGCTTCTTTGACTATGCCGAGTAAACTATTTTACAAGGCTCCGTTGATAGAGCCATGTAGTCTAGACGTACCCAAAGGTTAAATTCAAGTAGCTGGGGGTGTTGGCAGGAAGTCAGGAAAGTCAATGGGAAAGATTGTTGAAACTTAAATTGAAAAGATATACCTGCCTGCTGATTTTGTGTGCGAGTTTTAAGCCAAAAGCTGGGGGGAAGCAAGATTAATTAAATCAGGCACAGTTACCATGCAACAAGGAATACTGGGCATAGAAATGGACCTGACCTGGAAGTACGGATCAGTATGGATCATGAAATGTATATAGATAGAGAAATGTATATTTAGTCACGATCAGGGTATTTTTCTTTGTTTTGTTGTTGGTTAAACTTTTCTATGCTAAGTCCATGTGCCGCCCCCCCACCTCCAAATTCACTATATCTAAATTGCACCCAGAGATATTATGTTTCTCTGTGTTTTACTTTGTTTTCACTCAGTTGCTCTGTAACACCTAGCAACCAAGTATGCTTTATTAAGTATACCTTTTGGTTTTGTTAATAAAAAATTACCTTAAGGCTATGATTTGAGTCTTGTGTCCTGGAAAGTAGCAGGGGGTCTGTGTATGTGCGCTTAAGACTAAGAGGTCAGCTATCAGAGACTGCAGTTTGTTTTCTGTTTTTTCTCAAGCTCTCTTGTGGTAAAAGCGCTTGGGGAGGGTACCCCTTTGGAAGAAATTCAATGGCTTCTTCCTGAGTCCTAGAAGAAGGGGTTTTACACTTCATGGTGGCAGCTACCTCTCTAAGGGCAAGAAATCTGTGACCTTGGGGAGTTTTTGTAAGCAGAAGCCTATAGTGGAAAGGTATTTAAGGTCTCTTGCAGGCTCCCACCTTCTGCACTCAGTGTGCCAGACCAGGGTACATCCTTGGCATGGTGGCAGCACTGATGGGATCATTTTGAACCAGGAACAGAGGCTTCGGGATTTTAAAAGGATGCTTTTTTCCCCTATTTTTTCATTTGGAAGTTCTGGGACTTTTTTCTCCCCTTTTGCTGCCTGAAGGGGAAAAGGCATGCAGAAGGTTAAGCTTGCACAGCCAGAGTCCAAACCAGTTTTGTTTTTTCTAGCTTTCAGGACAACTAGATAGGCTAGAGTAGGGCAGGAAAGCAGCCCAGTGCATGCATTTACAGTTGAGCAGAATAGCCCCGGAGCAGCCAACTCTCCTTAAGTGACACAGGAAGGTGAAAACAGCCTCAGATCCGTGCGAGATCTTGTCCCATGAGAAAAGGGGACAGAAGAATGTCCCTGTGAGGTCTGAAGGAAGTAAGTGGGGGCAGGAGAAGAAGGTAGAGGCCATGCCTCTTCCCTATCGCTACCTTCAGGGTGGGAGTGTCCTTAGGGCAGGCAGACCTCTAAGGATGAGATGGAGTTCTTCCTACAGCTGAGATGCGTAGAAGCAGAGGAGAGGGAGAAGCAAAAGTGTTTGGAGGCTTTAGGTAGTTACATAGGACAGAAGTTATGGAGGTGGTGCATTATTCTACAATATAAGAGTACAAAATCATACAGAAAGATGACACCACAAAAATTACCTACTTCTCCGAAGGGGACCAGTCTCCATCAGATAAAGGGTAATGATCCTTGGAGTGATAAATCACAGACTCTTTCTGCTCTTCACTCTTTGGTGAAGAATTTGAGGATCCTCTGTGGAGAGAAAAAAAACAACAACACATTTTTGCTTTAAGTGAGTCAACAACAGCTCTCCACTGACAATTTACCTAGAATAATTAAATTATTTATGTACCAGAAATCTAAAGTCAAAAAGAGAAAGGAAGAAAATGATAGTTGAGAGATAACTCAAGAAAGAGCAATCGTTCATCATCTGCAATGTTGATTTCTTGTCTACAAAGCCTTCTTATTCATTTCTATGTTGCCATCTTTAATGCTCTTTAAAAAACATCCTAGTAAATTAAAAAAAATGTCCCCCAACACATATTTAGCTGAATGATTTGGTTTTAATCGAAGATCTCAAAAATACACTCTGGCTACGTCTAGACTAGACTAGAAGCCTCTTTCAAAAGATATCATCTAGACAGCAACCAGTATGTTTGAAAAAAGAGAGCTGCTTTTTCGAAAGAGAGCACCCAGGCAGTCTGGATGCTCTCTTTAAACAACAACAACAACAACAAAAAAGCCACTTTCAAAAAAAGGTGTTATTCTTCAAAAAATGAGGGCTTCCGTAGTCGAAAAAACTGTGGTGTTCTTTCGATTTAATTTCGAAAGAACATGGCAGCAGACTAGACGCAGGTGAAGTTTTTTCGAAAGGCCACTTTTTTCTTCCCCAAAAACCAAAAAACCCTGTAGTCTAGGCCTACCCTAAGTGATGTCATCCTCCACAAGCTTGTCATGCAGTGATTTCAGCCCTTGATCATGTCCTAACGGCACCGCCCTCAGTTATCTATTGTCCTGTATTTCTCAGCTGCCATCTCTTTCCTTCCCCCATCCATTTCATATTATGTCTTAAGTAAATATATTACATTTTAACACAGATTAAACAATTTTACCTACCAAATCGTTATATACAAAATGTTTTTAAACCAATGTTTCAATTTACTGCATGCAAATATGCTCAGTCAAAGAAATGAAAATCTTTTGGTTGTTACAGCATAACACCCTAGTTTGGAGCCACACAAAACAATCAAAAGCACAGTATGCCCAAAGATAAATAGTAATGGAGATATAACCGTGTTAGTCTGGTCTTGCTGAAACAAAAGACAGGACCATGCAGCACTTTAAAGACTAACAAGATGGTTTATTAGGTGATGAGCTTTCGTGGGCCAGACCCACTTTCTCAGATCACATTGTGGAAGAAAATTGGCATGACCATACATACCAAAGGGATACAATTAAAAAAAAAGTGAACACACATAAAATAGACAAATCAGATTTTAGAATGGGGGGGGGGGGGAGATGAGCATAATTTATATAAATACATTATATAAATTATATTTATGTCATCATATGCCAACAGTGTCCGTCTGCTATGTATATTGGAAAAACTTCTCAGGTACTTCTCCAAAGAATTAATGCACACAAAACAGACATCATACAGTTTCACAAAGAAAAAACAGTTTCTTGCCATTTCAACCAGAATGGGCATTGTCTCAATGATCTGACTACCTGCATCCTGCTTCAAAGAGATTTTAACACAAGACTTCACAGAAAAGCCTCTGAACTGTCATTCATGCTTAAATTTGACACTTTACGAATGGACCTTAAACAAAGATACTAATTATCTTATCCATTACAAAGATAGCTTCCCCAATTATCACCTCTAATATCATTCTCCCAGACATTAACCCTCATTCCCCCTCTGTACTAAAATCTGATTTGTCTATTTTATGTGTTCACTTTTTTTTTTATTGAACTTTAGTATGTTTAATGTATTTTAACCTAATTCAAAGGGGAAAAAAAGGAAAGAAAAGTCTATTTACAGAAACAGCAATGTGGAGTGGCAAGGGGCTCCCCAGGAGTGGGACTTGGAGCACTGGCTGTTGGCCTGTACGGGGGGGGGGGGGGGAGAGGTGAGGGGGTGGTACCAAGTAATCATATAACCTCTAAGAAATGTAGCAGTTACATTTGAAATATATTGACTTCTAACATCCCTAATCCTGAGCTTCCTCCTACTCAGAACCAACTACCAGCTCTGCTTCAATGAACAATACTTATGGCCCCTAGTTTTTCAGACTGGATATTTATCATTCTTTCAATGACAACAATGAACTAGAACAGGTCTCTAACAAACAATCAAAATATTGAATACAGCTATTTCACTGCTTAGTAATGAACTAGCTTCACCCAGGAAACAAATTCCTTTCCTGCTGTTAAACAATCAATGTCCTTGCTTAAATTTGCATGGTATATGGGGTGTGCATATGTAGGTACACATGGCAATGAAAGCCTTCAGCAGTAGAAGCAGTTGGAAATGGCTCTAGCAGCAGGAAATCGCTAGTGACTTTTCCTGCAGTCTTTCACTACATACTACATTGCTGAAAAACACCAGTGAAGATTAGGGATGTAAGCAACTAATTGACTAGTCAACTATCCGATAAGTAAAAGCTTACTGGATAGTCAACTAGTCACTTCCCCCCTTTGAGGTCTCTATCAGAAAGAGGCAGCAAGGGGGGAGTAGGAGGGGATTCTGGGGGAGCTGGCTTAAAAGCAGGTTCCCCCCAGCTCCGTGGGAGGGGGCAGGAGCTCCATGCAGCGTTTCAATCTTTGAAATGCACAAGAGCCACTGCAGGGGCTCTTGTATATTTCTATGGTGGAACGCCATGTGGCATTTCCACCTGTGAAATGTGGCAACAGCTGGGTGGGCTCTTGCTACATTACAAAGTGGAAGCGCCTTTATCAGCTAATCAAATAGTCGATGATAATTCCATCAACTATTCGATTAGTTGATTAATCTAATTTTAACATCCCTAGTGTACATGTGGGAGGCACTGCTTGACCGTGTAGAGAGTCACAGAGTTCAGGTATGCCTCTAAATTACTTGCAGTGTCTCACTATCTACACTTCTATTTATACCCATTCCAGGTTGGCATGCAATGTCTACACATTTCTGCAAGTGTAGATCTAAAGAACTGACATATACAGGAAACTGCTACTAGCATATGTTGTACCCATAATATAAAGTCTCAGAGGGGCAGGCGTGTTAAACTGTAACTTAGAAGAAAACAATGAGTAGTCCTGAAGTATCCTAACAAAAATTATAATTTTATATATATCTATATATCCGTGCGCGCGCACACACACACACACACACACACACACACACACACACACACACACACACACACACACACACACAGACCTCTCCCTCCCCCCCCCATATCATAAGCTTTCATGGCCAAAAATGGGGTTTGCCCATGAAAGCTCATAATACTATATTTTATATATATTTCTGTTAGTCTCTAAGGTGCTACAGGACTACTTGTTTTTCCCTCCTATAATATGTAGGATAGGATAAAATAAACACGTTTAATTTTTTTGATGGGCTTTAAGCAAATACACAGCTCCAGTCTATGTATCTCAGACTAGGGATGTTAAATATCGATTAATTTGCTTAGTCAAGTAGTCGATGGAATTTCCATTGACTAGTTGATAAGCACTTCTGCATTCCTCCTTTGAAATATACATTTCAAAGTTGGAACTCCACATGCAGCCCAGGCCAGCAGGAAGTCCTGCTGGCCCCAGGCTGCACGGGGCATGCTAGCTTTGGAATGTACAAGAGTCTCCAGTGGGGGCTCTTGTGCATTTCAAAGCGGAAACGGTCACATGGAGCCTTGGGTAAGCAGAGGACTCCCCAGCTAATCCTTGGCTCCACGTGGCATTTCAAAGCAGCAGTGTTGCACAGAGCCTGGGGTCATCTGGGGACTTCCCAGCTGACTCCTGGTTCCATGGAAATGCCACATGGAGCCCGGGGTCAGCGAGCTGACCCTGAGCTTCACATGGTACTGCCGCTTTGAAATGCCATGGCGGTGTTTCAAAGCAGCAGCGCCGCACTGGGCCTGGGATCAGCTGTGTGGCATCGCCTCTTTGAAACGTGCGGCGGCATTTCAAAGTGATAGTGCCGCACGGAGCCCATATCCCGAGCTCCGTGTGGCACTGCTGCTTTGAAATACCCACTCTTTCCCTCCACTTTGCTGCCTCTATCTGATAGAGGCAGCAAGAGGAGGGGGGAAACGACTAGTCGACTCGACTATCCGATAAGCATTTGCTTATCTGATAGTCAACTAGTCCTTAACATTCTTATCTCAGACGTGAAAATGAATTCTACTGAAATTCTGCTGCTGATAGCTTACCATGCCAATATATAGAAAGAAGATAGTTCTCTTTATTTAGCAACTGCAAGATTTACACTGTGTTGCCCAGTCCTTAACACAATTTTTTAAAATCATTGCTCTGGGTTGGGGCTGGGGAAGAGGGATTCACTGTGCAGGCTGCTCTGGGAAGAGAGCAGCCCTCTTTCAACACAGCAGCTTCCGGGCCAGGTGAGAAGTGCCTCTTCATAGGCGCCATATCGCCAGCAGGCACAGCCAAGGGAGGGGTGCATGTCCCACAGTTCGGGCAAGTCCAGGTTTATCTGCCCCCACACTCCCTAGCCACAGTGAGGAATGCAGCAAACTGTGCACTTTTCCCTCACTCTCTGATAAAGGGGAATAGTCAGCAATGCTCCCATACAAATCAGGAGGGAGGAAGGAGCTTCAGCCCTACTGCCCTCCCTAAAGGATGCCTGGACAGTGGGAGGGGATACCCCGGCCATCCCCTTTCACCTTCCTGGTGATTCTGTCTCTCTCTTGCATGGTTTTAAGCAATCCCATTCCAGGTACATCCTAAACCCTTACCTTGTTTTAACTTTAAGAGGAAACTGTATGCCAAATTTGGTGGTCCGAGCTCTCACCATTTAGAAAGAGTTCTTAGACAGACCCTCTCAAATATATAGTAAATAATCAAAAAATATCTACAAGCACTTCAAAATGAAAATCTGAGTTGAAGTTAATTTTGGGGGAGTCTAATATGTACTGGATCATACATATTTGATACTAGTGAGTTTATTCTAGTGGAATTTAGGTATACTACGAGCAGCATGGCTTCAGTCAGAAATGAGGGATTGAGACATTTGCATAGCACACTTTGCTGTGGCAGTATCTTACATAACACTTACTTACTTTAACTATACTTTTTCAGATATACTTCTTATAGGAAAAACACAGCTGCCTCATAGCTAAAGATGCATTACACAAAGTCAGA
This sequence comes from Pelodiscus sinensis, assembly GCF_052426305.1. Taxonomy (NCBI): domain Eukaryota; kingdom Metazoa; phylum Chordata; order Testudines; family Trionychidae; genus Pelodiscus; species Pelodiscus sinensis. Next base: position 83,234,094 of record NC_143053.1, read on the forward strand.
TTCTGATACGCTAAAAAGGGAGACTTGAAAGATGGCAGCTAGTACAACTAGTACATCCATCACAACTAGTACATTTATACGTATCTAAATCTTCATGTCAGGACCACATTTTAGTGTTCTAGAAAGTGATATTATATAAATGTGCTCTGCAGCATGCTGCCAGTTTCAGCAGCAATACTGTTCCACAGGACTGATTGCTAGGGACATAAGTGATAATCCTGATGGAAAACACTAGGTTAAACAAGATTTGGCATTTGCTCTGACTGCCCAATTCTGAAAGATTCTTAAGAGTTCTGGAAGAAGTCAAAATTACAAATATAATTTCTTTGTATTTCTGAGGAAAAAGCTCTTGGACTTACACATTCAATAATTTATTGAACCCTACTGTTACTCAAGGGTACCTTAAATAAGAGAAAGGGTTAGTACACAAGCCACAGTATGAAGCTTTAATACCACCACAATACAGCATTTGGTGTGTATTTAATAGTTCACCTAAGATGTTGAACACCTCTCTCATCATCAGAGCTTTTTTCTATTTCAAGAATCTCCTCAACCCCTGAAGAAGAGATTTGATCTTCCTTCTTGCTATCTTGTTTGTATTTCTTTCTTCTTCGCTTTTTCTTCTTTACAGACCCTGAGGTGAATACAGTCTCTGTTTCTATGGCATGAGTAACTTCAGAGTTCTGATATGTCCTTTGATTTTCACCTGACTTCAGTAAGCAATCTTCAATTTCTTTAAAGAACTGATCCTCAGTGGGTATTGGAGAGGTTGCAAGATGTGCAGGAACATTTTCCTGAGCAAAACAAGGAGAATAATAAACAAACAAACAGAGGCATTTAATGCAACACAAACAATAACAAAAGGTTACATAAATGTGGAGGTTTTCTGGGGTGGGAGAGGTGAGCAGCATCAAGGATTCAGACAGATATGACAAATTTCCTCCCTGACCAGCAATATTGCCCCCCACATGACAGATTGCTGGGAGCCCTTATTCAAATCAAGTACCTTTGAGATCCACTGTACTAAATGCAAAATGTATGTATTGTAATCTCTTGGAGGAGATGTAATAAAAATAAGATGAGGCCTGAGAATTAAGGGCTATACTGAAAACATGCCAGACAAAAATTGACTTTTGAGATAAGCATGAAGTGAATTTTCTACAAAATACCTAGAGAGATTAATACAAATTGTACCCCTCTCATTATGTAGAAACCAAGCCTTTTGAAGATATGTCTGAAAATGGGTCTTTGCTGATTACCTGTTCCCAGACCGTAATGAGTTTACAATGACACCACTGGCACCAGAACCACATGGAGTAATCCAACCACATGGCTGGGTCTGGCCCATTTCCAGGGAAAGTCCAGTGTCTAAGCTGTGAGAATAGATTGAAGCCAGAAGATTCCTTTTGCCTATAGTAAGCTTGCCAACAACCAACAGGTGAGCTTCTTGGGCTATGTGGGCTGAGATGGACTGCTGCCTGATGGGCACATCTGGGATGATCTTAAGAGTCACATTCCAGGGGTCTGGCTCAGCTCCCCAGCACACCACCAACTCTGAGTGAGGTCTGTGCTATCCATCAGCTGTGGAACACCATCCACCTCTCTGGGCCATACCATCTGGGACCGGTGCAGGTGTTGGTTAGTCACAAAAAGTGGTGGTGGTGGGTGGGGATACCAAGTGGGTCTGGAGGGAACCCGATCTGGGCAGGCCCTACTCCTCGCTATCCTGGCTGATCACATTGTTCCCGAGCAGCTGGAGAGATAGTCATCACGGTCACAGCCTCACTGCCAGCTCAGCCCAACTGACCCAGTCACCTCCCAGCAGGGCTAGTGAACATGACTGGGTGCAAGGAAGTGGGACTATAGGTCAACGATGGGCAACCTAGGCTGTGGAGCAGCACTTGGGAAATGATGATGAGCAGCGATGGGAGTGTGCAGAGAACTATACAGCTGTGGTTTGGGTTATTTGAGCAGGGAAGCACTGTGCATAGCTGGTCTGGGGGGGAATAGGACAAAGGAGGCTGAGGGGGCACTGGGCCCACCCTCAGAGGAAGGGATGCTCTGGGGCCTGTTAGTCTGTAAACTCTGTACTCAGGTTCAGCTGACATGACAGGCCCACAAAAGGTTAATCTGATTTCCTCTGTTTCCAGAGATAGGCGTTTAAAGGCCTGAACTGTAAAAAGAAACAGCTGAACTGCCCAGACTAGGTCCTAGTTCTGAATCTGAAAACAATCATCAACTTGTAACCAAGGGGAAAACCCCATTGCTGATACTGAAGAATTGCTACTACCACAGCATGCAGTTGGGGCTGGTCTCCAGTAAGCTATGTAAGCAAGCACATAGGTTCTTTTGTTTTTAAAGTTTTTGCTGTACTGTTTTGACCTCAAGAATGCATGCTCAGGACCACTGAGAGCAATTCAGGCTTCATCAAAGGGCCCCTTCCTCAGCTAGGGCTACAATCCTCCATGCATGGAAAAGCCCCAAGCCACACTCTACAACCCACAAGAAGCTTGTCCCCAACTTGGGATGTAAACGACTAGTCAACTATCTGATAAGCATAAAATCATCAGATAGTGACTCGACTAGTTGCTTCCCCTTCCGTTGCGGCTTCTAATAGAAAGCAGAAGGCAGGACTGGGTGGGAGCTGGCTTAAAAGTCAATTCCCTCCAGCACTGCTTCCCCTGCCCTCCCCAGAGATAGAGGCACAGCAGGGACCAGGCAGAAAGGCAGAGCTGCAGTAGGGTTAGCTCCGAGGGCCAGGAGCTAACCCCACTGCAAATCTGCAGTCCCCCCCCCCCTTATCAACTCATCAACTAGTCAATTAGTTGATTAAATGCAAGTTAGCATCCCTATCCTCCACTTGCTTGGATGATTCCCAGGGCAGCTGCACTACACCTCCCCTCCTTTCCCTGACTTGATGGAGAATAACTGCAGCAGAGTCTCCTGATTCAAAATTGCTTTTGATACGCCCTATGCAGGTTCCAGGGCCCAATAACCCAGTTCCAAACCTCCATGGGATATCAAAAGCATCTTTGAATCCAGAAACGTTTTCACTTTCCCCAGAGCTATTGTAGCAGCAGCAGCAGCTGTGGCCTCTGGGGCCCTTTTAAATTGCCCATGCCCCTGTGAAATTGCCCCTTTCCACTTCCCAATTTGTAGGCCTTAATGTGCTTGCTCAGAAAGAGTTGTGTGGTAATTAATTAACTGCGAGCAATAAATGGGAAGAGCCTCTGGAGAAAAAGCAAAGGACAGGTGCTGGCCTATTTAGGCAGCCTGGCTTGCTAGAGATATCAGATTAGTAACGGAACCATGCAGCCTAGAAAAACCTTACTCAGAAGGGAATGAGACATGCATCTCTGGCCCAGGGAGATAATGTGTAGAAGCTGGAAACCAGTAAGTGGGTGTCCTCAAGAAACCATGGAGTGGAACTATAGGTTCAGTTACCCTGAAATTTGCCACTGACAACCCCCTCATTTTTCTACACAGTGCCTAGTATGCTTTTGGCTCTACTATAATACGAATAATGCATAAGCTTCAGGAGGGTAATCAAGTTAGTCTGTACAGGATAAACTTAAAAAACAACAAATAGTCTGGTAGCAATTTAAATACTAACAAAACATGTAGATGGTATCATGAGCTTTCAAGGGCACAGCCCACTTCTTCAGATGACCAGAGTGTTGGATGTCCAGGACCAAAATTAATAATAATACATGTTCACTTACTAGACATGGTAGCTGAGGTAATATACCTTTTATTGGACCAACTTCTGTTGGCGAGAGAAGAGCTTTCGAGCTTACACAAAGCTTTTCTTTCTTTCCCTTTCTTTCATATTTCACCTACTTTATCTCTTTAATATCCAGAGACCAATATGTCTAGAACACTGCATACAATATGTGCTCACGCCAGTAAATCATATTAGTAGTATGCTTTTGGGTTTAAGCATACTACTTAACTAACTTAAGAACACATTGATTCTGTCAGTTTCTTAGTGTCTGTTTTAATAAGCATTAATCCACATTTCATGAAGAGGATATACAAAGGATGTCAGATTACAAAGATATGACTAGTAACAAAACACTACATTCATCACAGGTTGACAAAACAATCACTGAACAAACTACAAATAATAACAGTATGCTGCTTTGACACTGAAATCAGGAGTAAAAATAAAGGATGTTTTCAAATATCTTACTTAAGAAATGAAGTATGCAATTCACATTATAGTAGTCCGGAAAGTAGGCCATAAGGGATCTCCATTAAGATCCAAAACAGCTTCATGTCCATTTCCCAGGTGAACATTTTACAACAAAAAGGTAAGAGAGGTTCAATTGACTCTCCTATCATGATACTTCGTCCAAATAACTAAAATGATCTGTAACCAGCTTTCAAAGTATCTTTGTTGTCCTTCTCAGGTCTTTAACTTTCTAAATGTGTACAGTATATTCTTAAAGGGTTTGTAATCTGAGCTACTTGGAAAGGAGCTAGCCTATTAGCCAGCTGAAGTGTCTGTGACTGGCTGTGCATATAGCGTACTTTGGTATAGTTTAAAAAACCCAAACACTGTTGGTGAGAAAGAATGACCAGCTGAAACTAAGGAAATCTCACATAATTCAATTAGACAGAGGACTTGGAACCAGGACTCTTCAATTTTATTCTCTTCACTACAACTTCTTTTTCTGTTGTCTTTGTGTTCCTGTAGATACTATTAGTTATCTATAGAATAGGCAGTAATGGATTAACTATTGTTTTACAACTTGATTTTATATTGCATGCAACAGCTGTATTACAGTTCTGTCCTAGACATTTAGGAAGTGGTTATTTGGGTTGGTGGTTTTTTAACTTTTGACTGATCAATTCCCATCACTGTTTGGTTTCTTCCCTGCCTGTCTGCAGAACTACTTTCACTTTTGTATTTAATCATGGTATGTGTTAATATAAGAATGGCCATAATAGGTTAAATCAATCTATCCCAGTAATCTTTTTTCTAACAGAGACCAATGCAGGGTGCTTAAGAGGGAATGAACAGAACAGGCAATCCAGTGACCATGCAGAACACAGGATCATGGCTCTGACTTCCCCTCTAGCTGGGGGCTGGTTCAACGCTCCTGCTCCACTTCCATTCCACTCTTTCCCAATCCCTCCTGTTTTGCAGCAGGTGGGAGGTACTGGAAGAGGGAGAAGGTGGTCAGTAGGGTGCTGGCAGTAAGGTGGGCTGATGTGACAGGGTCAGAGGGGAAACTTGGTTGCCAGGGGGTGCTCTTGTCCAATAGCACCCATTGAGCAACCTATACACATGGTTGCATCCCTGATCATCTGAGCAAATAGCCCTTGATGGAATCATAGACTCATAAGGTTAGAAGAAATCCTGGGAGGTCACAGAGTCCACACCCCTGCTAAAAGTAGGACCAACACCAACTAAATCATCACAGTCAGGTGCTTCACCACCTTCCTAATGGCAAATGAAATTTAATGTGGATAAGTGTAAAGTAATGCACATCGGGAAAAATAACCCCAACTATACGTACAGTATGATGGGGGCTAATTTGGCTACAACAAATCAGGAAAGAGATCTTGGAGTTATCGTGGACAGTTCTCTGAAAACTTCCACACAGTGTGCAGCGGCAGTCAAAAAGGCAAATAGGATGCTAGGGATTATTAAGAAAGGGATAGAAAATAAGACCCAGAATATCTTACTGTCCCTGTATAAAACTATGGTACGCCCACATCTTGAATACTGTGTACAGATGTGGTCTCCTCACCTCAAAAAAGATCTTTTGGCCTTGGAAAGGGTTCAGAAAAGGGCAACTAAAATGATTAGGGGTTTGGAACGGGTCCCGTATGAGGAGAGGTTAAAGCGACTGGGACTTTTCAGTTTAGAAAAGAGGAGACTGAGGAGGGATATGATAGAGGTATATAAAATCATGAGTGGTGTGGAGAGGGCCGATAAAGAAAAGTTATTTATTAGTTCCCTAAATAGAAGAACTAGAGGACACCAAATGAAATTAATGGGTAGCACGTTTAAAACTAATAAAAGAAAGTTCTTCTTCACACAGTGTGTAGTCAACCTGTGGAACTCTTTGCCAGAGGAGGCTGTGAAGGCTAGGGCTATAATAGAGTTTAAAGAGAAGCTAGATAATTTCATGGAGGTTAGGTCCATAAAAGGCTATTAGCCAGGGGATAAAATGGTGTCCTTGGCCTCTGTTTGTCAGAGGCTGGAGGGGGATGGCAGGAGACGAATCGCTTGATCATTGTCTTCGGTCCACCCTCCCTGGGGCACCTGGTGCTGGCCACTGTCGGTAGACAGGATACTGGGTAGATGGACCTTTGGTCTGACCCAGTACGGCCGTTCTTATGTTCTTAGCGCAATATTTTTTTCTAATATCCAACCTAGACCTCCCCCACTAGCAACTTGAGACCATTGCTCCTTGTTCTGTCATCTGTCACCACTGAGAACAGCCTCTCGCTATCCTCTTTGGAACCTCCCTCCCCCTTCGATCTTCTCTTCTGTAGACTGACTAAGCCCAAATCCCTCAGCCTCTCCTCAAAGATCATGTGTTCCAGCCCCCTAATAGTTTTTGATGCCTTCCACTGGGGTTTCTCTAATGTGTCCTCGTCCCTTCTGTAATGGTCCCAGAATTGGATGCAATACTCCATATGTGGCCTCACCAGTGCTGAATAGAGGGGAATAATAACTTCCCTAGATTGGCTAGCAATGCTCCTACTAATGAACTCCACTGGCTACAAGCAGGGCCAGACTAAGAGGTGGGCGAGTCAGGCAGCTGCCCGGGGCGCCAACTGATGGGGGGGTGCCTGATGGCAGCTGTAAGGGGTGCGCAGCATCCCTTACAGCTGCCATCAGGCGCCGTGCGCCTGGCTCCTGCAGCGCCGGCCCCCTCTGATTCCCGTGGCACCGGCCAGCAGCGCCCTTCTCCCCGTGGCCGCTGGGCCCTGCACGGCCTGGTGCTGCCCGCCAGCAGCGGTGGCCGGGCCAGGCTGGGCAGCGCATGCGCCCCGGGGTCAGGCCCCGGGCTGTGCATCAGCGGCTGGGCAGCGCATGTGCTGTGCGCCATGGGGGCAGGCCCGTGCGCCCAGGCCCGGGGTGCCAAAATGGCTCAAGCCAGCCCTGACTACAAGGGCATTCTGTTGACTAATAGTTTCTCTCCATTGTAATCCCCAGGTCCTTTTCTGCAGATCTGCTGCTTAGCCAGTTAGTCTCTAGCCTGTAGCAGTGTTTCGGATTCTTCCATCCCAAGTGCAGGACCCTGCATTTGTTCTCGTTGAACCCCATGAGGTTCTTTTGGCCCAATTCTCCTATTTGTCCGGGTCGTTCTGGATCTAATCCATACTCCAGCATATCTACTTGTCCCCCTCATCTTACTGTCATTTGCAAATTTGCTGAGGGCGCAATCCATCCTCTCATCCAGGTCATTAATAAAGATGTTGAAAATTGGTCCCAGAACCAACCCTTTGGGCATCCAACTTGATACCAACTGCCAACCAGCCATCGAGCAGTTGATCACTATCCATTGAGCCCAACAATCTAGCCAGCTTTCTATCCACCTTACAGTCCATTTATCCAATCCATACTTCTTTAATTTGCTGGCAAGAATATTGTGGGAGACTGTATCAAAAGCTTTGCTAAAAATCGGGTGCATCATGTCCACTCCCTATCCACAAAGCCAATTACGTCATAATAGAAAGCAATCAGGTTAGTCATGCATGACTTGCCCTTCGTGAATCCATGCTGACTATTGCTGATCACTTTCCTCTCTTGCAAGTGCTTCAAAATGGATTTTCCATGATATTATTCCCCCCCCTTTTTTTTTTAAACACCATTAGGTGAAAGGAGGGAGCAGGCAGGCGTGGTGTGGTGGCTCCCCCAGGTAGCTCAGAGGTGCTTTGGCAGCCACTGTAAGTACAGTCACTAGGGAGGGTGGGGGAGTCTCCATGGGGGCAAGTCTCTGTGGAGGCAGATGGACTCTGGGAGGTCGTGCACTGTGCTCCAGCTTCCCAAGAGCCTAGTGGCAGGGGATCCCCCAAGAGCCCACTGCCGGCATATAAGCCTGGCTGGGAGCCCTGCTCCTAGCACCTGCTCCCAGGCTGCTGTCTCAAGCACCATACCCTCTCCCTGCCCCTGGGCTTTCATGGATGCAACGTGGGGTCTGCCAGCTACAGTGCTATGTTTCTTGGTGTTGAAGTCACAGTGGGTTAGGGTTGGAGGAAGGGGACTAGGAGCTTGGTTTAAAATAGCAATCCCAAGTAGTGAGGAAAAGCAGCGAAGTCGGACTTGAGTTGAGAGGGGGAGAGGAGGAGAAGGCAGGCGGGATGCAGAATGACGTGATGACATCCCACAGGAAAAACTTTTAATATAGAGAGAGATTATAGTTTTGGCTTTCACTACAGCTATTAGCAAAGAATTCCACAGATTGACTATGTGCTATGTGAAGAACTTCCTTTTGTTTGTGTTAACTGGGATATTTATTAATTTTATTGGGAGATGGCCTGGTTCTTGTGTTATGTGAAGGAATAAATAACTCTCCTTTATTCACTTCCTCCATACTACTCACGATTTTATAGACCTATGATATCCCTTTTTACACATCTCTTTCCCAAACTGAAAAAGAATCTTTTTAATCTCTCTTTGTACAAAAGCTTTTCCATACCCTTATTTTTTATTTTTCCCCCTTCTCTGTACACTTTCCAATTTTAATACATCTTTCTTGAAATGGAGCAACCAGAACGGCATGCAGTATTTAAGATGTGGCCATACCATAGATGTTTATAATGGCATAATGATATTTTCTGTCCCTCCCCTAATGGTTCCTAACATTGTTAGCTATTTTGACTTCTACTATGTGATGGACAGAGGTTTTCAGAGATCTGTTCACGATGACTCCAAGAACTCTTTATTGAGTGGTAACAGATAATTTAAATCCCATCATTTATGTACATGTGATAGGGATTATTTTCCAATGTGCATTAATTTGCATTTACCATCAACACAAGATTTCATCTGCCATTTCGTTGCCAGTCCACCCATTTTTGTGAGATCCCCTGGTAACTTCACAGTCTGCTTTGGACTTAACTATCATAAGTAATTTTGAAAATTTTGTCAGGCCAGTTTAAATAGTTTTCCAGATCATTTATGAATGCTAGGAGGCTGTACCTCCTGCTCACTATGCTCGCCGACCCCCGTCTCATGGGGGTAGGCAACTACCAGCTCTCTCCCTGGACACGGGGGAGGCCCGGGCTGCAGCTGCACCAGCCTGGGCCCCTTTTCCTCTCCCTCCCCAGGCTGTGCCAGCCCGGATTCTTTCTCTGCCCCCAAACCTCCCCGACCTAATCCTAACCCCCAACCTCTCCTGGCCAAGGCCACACCAGCCCTGGCTTTGTTCCCAGTGTCTGGCGAAGGCCTGGGCTGGCCCCGGTGCACCAGGCCCAGCTCTGCTCCTGGTGTCTGGGGAAGGCTGGGCTACGGCACCCCTGTCCCGATTCTGCTCCCAGTAGCTGGGGAAGGCTGGACCTTGGCACACCAGGGCCCAGCTCTCCACGTGGCTGCTGGAGAGGGCCAGGCTGGCAATGGGTGGGGCTTCGCTCTAGGGACAGGGTCTGGGGCAGAAGAGGAGGCCTTTACCCGTCTATGCCTAGCACCTAGCCCATGGACACTGTGATGTGATGATGTCACTATGTCATCCAACAATAATTTTTTTATATAAAGAGAGAGATGTTCACCAGCATTTCATTTCAGTACAGACCCAGGGGGGCACCATTATTTACCTCTCTCCATTCTGAAAACTAACTGTGGTGGGGAGTTGAAGCAGACTGCTCCACCATGCCGTGCTGCCCTCCTAGCCCACTGCACCTTGCTTTTGCACGGTGGTGGGAAGCAGAGCATTCTAGGACTAAGGAGCATCTGTTATTTTCCTGCCACCAGTAACTAGGTTAGATGCAGTATTTTACTTCAGTATTATTTCAACAATATACTCAGAAATGTTCTCTTTATATGCCACAAAACACTTACGTATTCTTCTTCAGTTTCCTGTACAAAGAAAGCTTCTCCATTGTCACCCAGCTTCATATGAAGATCAACTGCCTCTCCATTAATTTCTATATCAATCTGTGGGAGAAAAGACAATTTAATATAGAACATCTTCCATACAGCAAAATGCAAGTATTTAGCCTAAGTCTGATTCCACTCTGATTACTTTTTATATTAATGCACCATTCCACTTTATAACCACCACTCCGGCTCCAGGCTTCTTCCAAGTCTGTCCTTCCTTCCTCTTTGTGCTCTCCTACTCCATAAAAGGAATCGGTGCTTTTTAAAGAAGCAGACTAAGATTTCTGAGACTAGACAGACACGTGCTTTTCTCAACAAGTAAAGTTTTAAGAGAAAATGACTCAGCATTTTAAGACTATTTTCCCATGTTGAAATTCTGAGCAGCAAATTCCAGTCAACCATTCAGATAGAATAGGAAACTTCAACATTTACATCAAGACCATCATAGAATCAGAGACTTCTAGGGCTGGAAGAGACCTACGGAGGTCATCAAGTCCAGATTTCTGCCCAAAACAAGACCAACCCCAACTAAATCAATCCATTTTGTGTACATGAATCCACCTTTTTGTGGCAACTGGATATTCATTTACAGGCAGTCCCCGAGTTACGCGGATCCGACTTATGTCGGATCCGCACTTACGAACGGGGCTCTCTCGCCCAGGACCTCGCAGGCAGCGGGACCGCCCAGATCACAGCGGTCCCGCCACCTCGACCTCCGGGGTGAGAAAAGCTGCTCCCGGTGCCTCTGGTCTGCTGGGGACCGTCTCCAGCAGACCAGGGACACCTGGAGCAAAGCCGGGGAGGCGGACGGGTTCAGCACCTCTGAGGCTTTGTTGTGGCAAAGCCGGGGAGGGTCGGGACCCCGCCGCCGTTGCGGCTTTGCTCCCGACCCTCCCCGGCTTTGCCACAGCAAAGCTTCAGAGGTGCGGGACCCCTCCGCCTCCCCGGCTTTGCTCCGGGTGGCCCTAGTCTGCTGGGGACCGTCTCCAGCAGACCAGGGACACCGGGAGCAAAGCCGCAGTAGCGGCGGGGTCCCGCGCCTCTGAGGCTTTGCCAGAGCAAAGCCTCAGAGGCGCGGCACCCCGCCGCCGCTGCCGCTTTGCTCCCGGTGCCTCTGGTCTGCTGGGGACCATCTCCAGTAGACCAGGGACACCCGGAGTAAAGCCACAGCGGCAGTGGGGTCCCGCGCCTCTGAGGCTTTGCTAGAGCAAAGCCCCAGAGGCGCGGGACCCCGCCGCTACTGCGGCTTTGCTCCCCGTGTCCCTGGTCTGCTGGGGGGAGGGGAGGCGCAGCTAGTGTGCCCCCCCCCCCAGCAGACCAGGCTTTTGTTGTGGACCCTGGGGTACAGCAGCTGGGGTGCTGCCGGGTTGGTCCTGCAGGGACCTACCTGGCAGCCCAACTGTTCTGTCCCAGGATCGAGATTCAGCCGCTGTTGAAACTGATCAGTGGCTGATTCCAGGAAGCTGGGGGCAGAGCAATTCTGCCTCCAGCTTCCTGTAGTCAGCCCCTGGTCAGTTTCAGCAGCAGCGGTTGAATCTGGAGCCAGTTCCGACTTACATACAAATTCAACTTAAGAACAAACCTATAGTCCCTATCTTGTACGTAACCCGGGGACTGCCTGTACATTAACACTCCACGATATAAAGTTTTGGAGGTTATATTCCCAGTATTTGCACAAGAACATACAATTAGCTTGTCTTATTGTTTAAAAAGTTACAGCACAATGATATCTGAACATCTTGAAAGCCTGAATATAACAAATCTGTTTCTGTTTAGCTCCTTTGCCATATTAGAGTGCATCTGTGCTTCTATTCGTTTAAGAACTCTTCCTAAGCGGTGACAGCTAGGGCCAGCAAAGTTGGCATGAAGCTTCCTCTTCTCCTAACTGAAAGCAAGGTCAGGATTTGGTTGTGCCAGAAAACTGCAAGCCCCGAGGAAAGGACAATTTTCCATAACATGCAAAGGGAGGGGTTGCTGTTCAGAGGGGTGTGACATGAGTGACCACTGGGAGCAGCAAGCCCACATGGGAGAGCTATCCTAAGGGTGTCCACTGAGGGCAGCTCTATCACCAAAGGAGAGGCCAGCAAGATTGGGGCTCCACCATCTTACCTGCCAGCACAGTGGCACAGGGGGGAAAAAGCAAGCCCATTCCTGCCTGTTGAGGTAAAACACAGCTACCATATAGTCTGTGAGCACTGGTGTGTGATATAGGGAAGGGGGGGGGGGGGGGAGAGAAAGGTGGGAGGGGGTGCTACAGGCTGACTGCTCTTGGCTCCCTGACATTTATATGTAGGGAGAGCTCCTCTGGGGAGCACCGACCCTATATCCTGAGGTGTCCTGTCAACTTCCCATCTTAAAGCTGCCATAACTGAAACTAACGATAATGAGGGTTGGCACCCAGGAAAGGGGATACCTAAGCAGACCGAGAATCCTTCTACCAGTTGAGGAAGGAACCAAATGCAGGTGGATAGCAGCTTTGTGAGTACACAGAGGCCAGCCATGCTGGAAAGGGTCTGAGGCATAGCCTTGCATACTGCACCATGTATGTGCATGATGTCATGTAGCTGAACAGTGTGAGGTAGAAATGGGCTGTTGTGACTGGATAGGCCTTGACTTGCACTATCAATGACCTCATGGCCTGGAAAGAGATTTCTGGGAGAGAAGCTCTGGCCTGGGAGGAATGAAGCAAACAGGAGAATCACTGATAGAGAGTCTGGTTTACAGTGAACCAGAGGAACCTCCTGTGGCTTTGGGGAAAAAAACTGAGGCAGTGAAATAAGTGTCTCAAGTAGAAGGCAGTATGTCAGTCCCTGAATCCAGGGAGGGGATGATGAAAGCCAGGGAGACCATGTGGAACTTTAGCTTTTAAGGTAGCCATTAAAATGATGTAGGTCTAAAATGTGTCAGACCTCTCCCTTCCCCATTGTCCTTTGGAATTAGGAAACATCAAGGGTAAACCCTCTTCCTTGTTAAGTCCAAAAGAACTACCTCCAATGCTCCCATTAGAAAGAGTGTTTACATTCCCAGACCAGAAGTTGCTTATGAGAACAGTCCCTACAGAAGAGGGATACGGGGTGTGTGGAAATAAGCTGGAGCATATAACCATTTCCATCATGTTCAGTACCCAGAGGTCTGTGGTGATAAGCAATCATGCCAAGCTGAAGTGGGATAGGAGGGTTTGAATATGGGGCGGGGGGGAAATGTGGTGGGCCAAGAACCAGTATAAGGCCCTTGGGCATCCCATCAAAAGTTCTGTTTGGCTGCCTCAGAATACGTTGGTGGGCCAAGTAGGAGTGCCGAGGTGGATAGTGGGTGGTTGCCCACATCTAAACCTCCTGCTGCATTTCTTCTGCAAGCCCTGATGGGATGGCAGAGCTAAGAAACAGGTGCGAAACACAGAGACTCAAGGACCTGAGGGTGGCTTTGGAATCTCCCAGGCCATGGAACTTCACATCCATTTGCTTTGAGAATGCAAAGCATCTTCATATTAACAGCCCTGGAAAGACTGCTGAGGACTGGAGCCAAGAGCATCTGCACATGACCACAATAGAAGCCCAGTCATCTGCATCAAGGGCAGCCTACGGAGAAGCCCTGGTTACAGATTTCCCCTCCTCCATCAGAGCTGAGAACTTCTGGAGAAGCAAGTCCTTGTCTTTCCAAGTTAGTTCCCAGACACTGAAGTCATACTTCCCCAGGAATGTCGATTGGAAATGCTATTCTATACAGCATCCAGTAGAATAAATCTTTCTACAAAATATATCTAGTCTCTTGAGGTCTTTCACTTTGTGTGTCCCTCCTTGCTGCCCTTGCTTGTCCCTTTCATTGGCTGTCAAGACCACCAGGGAACCCATAGGAGGATGGAAGTACAAGTATTCCTATCCTTAAGTGGGAACAAAGTACTTTTTGGGGGACCCTCTTTGGGGAGGGAGGGAAGGAGAAGAGGTTGGCCACAGGGCATTAATCAATCCCATGATAGACACCTTTGACACGGCTGCCAAAGTCAAAATACTGACCAGGCCATGGGAGGATTCTGATTACTTCCACTTCCAGGTCACGATTTCAGGCCAGTCTTCTGCACAGTGCCTGATGAACTTGGATGTCATTATGGGGAAGCAATACAAGCACTCAACACTGTCATGTAGGGAGAAGGAAGAGAGGGCCTGCCCCAGAGGTATCCTTTTCTCCTTCTGCATCAACCAGGGCCTGTGGATGTAGGTCCTGAGAGTCAGTACCAGGCCTGGTAGTGACGGAGTCTGGCTCAGGTGCTTGTCAAAAAGACAGAGGCACTAGTAACAGAAATCATTCAGCCACCATTATTATTTGCCCAACAGAGATGCCAAAAACAGCTATTTAACTAGACCACAAAAGATGTCTTGTTTTCTCTCAAGCTATGTCTAGACTGCAGGATTCTTTCCGAAGAAGCTTTTCTTGAAGAGAACTTCTGAAAAAACTTCTTCTGAAAGAGAGCATTCACACACAAAAGCGCATTGAAAAAGCCATCTGCTTTTTTGAAAGATAGCGTCCATTCAGCGAGGACTCTATCTCGCATGTAAGCTATGATTACTATGGATGGAATGGCCACCAGGCACCTGTGCTTTTTCCTCTTCTTTCGAAAGAACTCCCTCTTCCCTATCCACACACGCCTTTTTCCAAAAGAGCACTTTAGGAAAAAGGCTTCTTCCTCATAGAAAGAGGATTACCAATGCTGGAAAACCCCTCTGTTCTTTCTATTAACTTTTGGAAGAAAGCATTGCAGTGTGGACATAATGCAAGTTTTGTCGGAAAAACAGCCTTTTTTCTAGCAAAACTCTGTAGTGTAGACACTCTCAGATGGCAGCACTTGTGAGAGTTAGTTTCTCCCTGTTGGACGGCAAGAGGGAAGAGTGCCAAAAAACAACTAAATAGGAAATAACATTGAGAAATATACACTTGCAGCAGATTTCAGGGGAAGTAGCTCAAGAAGTCTTAAACATGATTGGTAAGAATCCTTTTCTCTTATGACAGAATGAACCAACTGTACTTCCCCTTTGCTTTGCTATGCTAATCTACACTTGAACTAAGAGAAAGAACTTACGAACTTTTGCCCACGAAAGCTTATGCTCCTACACTTCAGTTAGTCTATAAGGTGCCACAGGACTACTCGCCGCTTTTGCTGATTCAGACTAACACAGCTACCCCTCTGATACTTGTCCTCCCTTAGTCTGCTTTATACTTTAATACACAAAAAGGCAACAGCCCAGTTTCTATCCACCTTCACGCTCCCTCCTTCCCCTGGGGCAAGAATATACAAAGTTTCAGTAGCAATGTATTTTTGGCTTATATCCCACAAGTCTACAACAAGGATCAAGCCAATCATGTTTAATGGAAGACCTCATAAGAACATTAAAAATAGGATTTGAGATAAGTCAGCAGCGTGGCCAACAAAACATTAAGGGTATGGCTAGACTGCGAGGATCTATCGGAAAAAGATACATAAAATGCGCTCCGCATTTTGCATATCTTTTTCTGATACTTTTGTTGGAAGGCGCTTTTCCAAAATTTGGACTGTCTAGACTGGGCCAAATTTTGGAAAAAAACCACCCTCTTTCGAAAGCCCCCTTCTTCCTCATAGAATGAGGAATACAGAGGCTTCCGAAACAGTGCATTTGCTCTTCTGGAAGAAAAAAAAAAAAAGGAAGATCAAATGTGTTCCCTGGACACGGCAGAATTTTAGTATCCCAAAACGCCCCACAGTCTAGCCGTACCTAATGTGCAAGATAATGGCAGTACTATTTTCCTCAACCACACATTCTACAGAAAGCTTCTTGGTTATTCTTAAGAAATTCAATTATGTCTTTTAACTTGAATTTCCAGTATTGATTGGCAACTAGTGCAATATAAAAATAAGCAAGAACTTGTTCATCTCAGTATTGTTTCCATGAGGGAAGGGCACATGGATGAGACCATGGCGTTCAGAGGACCTATTTAGATTTATCAGGAACTGTGAAACCTTTTGGACAAAAGGAAGACCTATACAGGAAGAATGGCCTCCATCAAAACCAAAATGGAACTAGACTGCTGACATGTAAAATTAAAAAGGTCACAAGAGGTTTTGTTTGTTTTTTTAAGACAAAGACATCTCTTAGGGGAGGATTTATTAAAGAAGAGCAGTATGTGGCTCGCAGGAGAAGACTGTGGTAGCAGCCAATGAATGGGAGGCTTGAGGCAGCCAACCAGAACTCAATTGGGCTGTATAAAAAAAGGTGTCTGACCTCACGGCACACAGTATCTCTCCAGCTTTGGAGAGAACTGAAGTTGCTGACTACTAAGGGAACCAGGTACCATGGACAGAGCAGTGCTCAGAGGGGCAAGTTAGCCAGCAGGGCTCCAGCCAGCTTAGCTCAGGCCTTGATACAGGAGCTAGAGAGGGTACTGGGGGCTGCTCAGAGGCATCCAGAGGGGAGAAATAGGTAGCAGGTCCATCTCCCTTGCCAGTGATGAGTGGCCAGTGCAAGCTGTTGGGTGCAGTGCAGTGCTTGCTACACACCAACACCAAGGTACAAGGGGTAGAATCTGGCCGTAACAGCTCAGAAGCCAGTCAGAGGGCAACCTCCATGAGGAGGAACTGCTCTCTTTCTAGGTTCTGGGTTGACAGTTTTTACAGATACGTGTCCTTCACGTGATTCCCCGAAGTATTTGATACAACTGTTGTGAGGGATTCTAAGAGGCATAGGTCTGTTGCTGTTAAAGCAGGGCTTAAATCACGGAGACTAGACCATGCTATGCCTGGGGCTAAGTCCCTGATGGGACTCAAACTACTATAAACAAGCTATTTACAAGATCTTAAGGCTTGAAATCAGAAGAGACTAAATCACTAGCTCTTGCTATGCAACTAACCTCTATGGGTGGCAAAAAGGAATGGAGAGGGTGTAGGATCATCATCAGCGGAGCCTAATATACTGACGCATTAATGCAGCCCTCAAGTGAGTGCCACAGCAGATCCCTATGGTAAACATCTCTGACAACCTCACATATGGGGAGGCAGAATGGCATTGACATGAGAAAGCATTCAGAGATGAACAGATGGTCACTCAATGAAATCATCAAGCAGAAGATTTAAAAATAAAACTTAAGGAAGTACTTTTTCACACAACAGTCAACCAGTGAAACTCATTGCCAGGAGACAATGAAGGTTCATAAAACAATTAGGTAAGCTCATGAAAGACAGGTCCATCAACTACTATTAGCCAAGATAGTAAGGGACACAATCCTATTCTCTGTGTGTCCTTAAACTTCTGATGGCAGACCAAATGCCATGAGATGAATTGCTCAATAACTGCCCTGTTCTGTTAATTTCTTCTCAGGCTTCTGGCACTGGCCACTGTCAGCAGATATGGTACTGGGCAGACAGAGCACAGTCTAACCCAATATGAAAAGAACAATAAATGGTCTGGTAGCACTTTATAGACTAACAAAACATGTAGATGGTACATTTTGTTTACCATTGTCCATGTGCAGGGTTGCCAGATTATACTGGTTTCTGTCCATATAGTTTTTTCCTTCTACCATCATTAATTATTAATTATTATTATTAATAAAACAGCATGTATGTAAAGCAAGGGTACATGTAGTGAGGTGCAGGCTGATTGCACACAACATCGACTGTGAGAGTAATTTGCTCCCTCTGCATCCAGTCAGAGCCCTGCTATGGGTCATTCGGCACACCCTGCAAATTCTAGGCACACAAGCTCAGCTAGCAAAACTACCTTATCCCAGGAGACTGTCTTGGTTACCACAATCCTGTGGCCCACTGAGATGAAGGAAGGCCACTCATGAGGCCCGTTCACTAGCCTAGGTTGTCCATTGCTGCTTTATAACCTCCTAAACTAGTCAATACAGTGAGTACAGTTGTCCAGAAGTGACATGAAACACTTGCTCCTCCAGTGTATATGAGCCAATCCCCGTTAAAGAAGAAAAGAAAATATACAATTACCAGTAAAAAGCTGTCATTTGAGACAAATTGGTAGACTTGATTAAAGCATGAGAAACTCCCCTGAACATCTTAAGACTTTTTTTTGCAAATTTGACTGCTTATATATGCCAGAGTATATATTATATTTATTATAGCATCAAGAAAGTTACATGGGGAAGAGGGTAATAACTAACATGTAAAAGCCCCTAAGCATAAATAATCTGGTCCTAGTACTACAATATCGGCCATTTAATCCATGGGGGTATGTCGACACTACCACCCTAGTTCGAACTAGGGTGGTAATGTAGGCAACCGGAGTTGCAAATGAAGCCCGGGATTTGAATTTCCCGGGCTTCATTTGCATAAAGCCGGGCGCCGCCATTTTTAAATGTCCGCTAGTGCGGACTCCGTGCCGCGCGGCTACAAGCGGCATGGACTAGGTAGTTCTAGTCCGAACTACCTAGTCCATGCCGCGTGTAGCCACGCGGCACGGAGTCCGCACTAGCGGACATTTAAAAATGGCGGCGCCCGGCTTTATGCAAATGAAGCCCGGGAAATTCAAATCCCGGGCTTCATTTGCAACTCCGGTTGCCTACATTACCACCCTAGTTCGAACTAGGGTGGTAGGGTCGACATACCCTGTTTCTTCAGCTAGCTGCTAGCTAGCAAAAAATCTCCTAAAAGATTTTTTTTTAAATTTCATCTAGTCTAAGGTCATGAGAAGACTATTCATCTCTTGGGTTCATAGTAAGTTTTCATGGGTGAATGGGTAGTGCTCAAAAATCCCATCTTTATTTCCTAATATTTGCTGTGATTCATTCTTTATCAGATGACCGTGCAGCAAAAGGCTGTCTATTAGACCTCAAAACCATCAAAGTGTTCTAGCTTCAGCAGTACTGAAGTTTGAGCATGTACAACATGAAAAAAAAAAAAACCCTCCATTTATATTCCCTGGCACATGCCATTTGCTAAACTTACCACTTTTTCCTTAGAACGCAGAACACCAAGTTTCCCAAATCGGACATGGAAAGGAGAACACTGATATGTACCATTCTGCTGCCGAACCACAATTACATCGATGCATCCTGAAAGAGTGGCCTGGTTAATGCCTTTATATAGCTCTTTCACAGTAACCAAAACTTGTCCTGCAAGCTGTCCCACGTAATTCATAGTCTGAGACTAGGAGAAAAAAGAAAAAATTATGAAGTCATATTTGTTTCAAATTTAATCTTGCAGTGTCATTTAGTTGTCAGAATGTCTTTTTACTATAACCCACATGATTAACACAAGTCTTTTACAGACACTGGATTGAACTTTGAATTCCTCCTCCAAAATAGAATGACAGTTTTCACATAGATATCAAAATGAGGCTATATTAAAAATAAATTAAACTAGCATATGAAAAGCTGCTTTAAAATAGGGATGTGTTAGTATACATATTTACAACCTTCACAGTTACACACAAGGCTCACTCCTCCCCTCCCCCAAATCAGAGGCAGCAGCTTGGAGAGGTGGGAGAGGGAGAGCAGGTAGGAGCTGGTGCTCATGGGGAGCCTGCATTGCTGTCTCCGTATTAGCAGCAGCCGGGCAGGAGCAAGGAGAGAAGCAGGTGAGACCTGGTGCTCATCAGGAGCTGGCTCTCCACAAGCACCAACTTTGCTGCCTCTGGTACAGGCTGAGTTGGAGGGTGCTCGGAGGGAGCTGGCCTAAAAGCTGGTTCCCTGCAAACACTATGAGGGAGCAGGAAAGAGGCTGGCTTAAAAAGCCAACTTCCCGTGTGCTCCTGAAGAGTTGGGCCCCTGCGTGTAATTGTGTAATGGCTGAAATTTTCATGTTTACAAAAAACAAAAACAACCTCCCCCCCCACACACCACACTCTTTAGCATCCTTACTTCATAAGACATTCAAACTGCTAGTGTATTTATATTTTTTTCAATTTTGAAGGCCTACATTCAAGCCTGGCTTAGCTTCTCAATGGAACCTAAAGTGGCTGTTTCACTCTCAGAAGACTGACTACATGAAAACCTTTATATTTTAATACAATTGGTCAGATAATCCTTATTCAAGACAACAATGTTTCAGATCAGTACCACAATATACTGACAGAACTCTATGGAGAAACTTCTGGAGCCTCCACTATGTCTGGCTCTTCCTTCATTTTCATCACACTAATTTATCAACAGAAGTTAAACATAATTATTACACTATAGAAATTACTTAAATTCAGTGACTTACTTGAAGACAAAGTGATGTAGAACAAAAGTGGAACAAAACCAAGGAAGACAGATAAATATAGTCTTCTTCATAAACAATTTCCTTCTGAAGCAGGAGCTGAATGATAATTTGCTAGTAAAATGCAGGACAATGTAGCACTTTAAAGACTAACAAGATGGTTTATTAGATGATGAGCTTTCGTGGGCCAGACCCACTTCCTCAGATCAAATAGTGGAAGAAAGTAGTCACAACCATATATACCAAAGGATACAATTAAAAAAATGAACAAATATGAAAAGGACAAATCACATTGCAGAACAGGAGGAGGATGCGGGGGGGGGGGGGAAGGAAGGAAGGTAAGTATCTGTGAATTGATGATATTAGAGGTAGGGAGAGTGGGATGTTTGTGAGTTAATGGTATTAGAGGTGATAATTGGGGAAACTGTCTTGGTAATGGGTGAGATAGTTCAAATGTTTGTTAAGTCCTTGGCAAGTGTCGAATTTTAACATGAATGACAGTTCAGAGGATTCCCTTTCAAGTGCAGATGTAAAAGGTCTTTGTAGCAGAATGCAGGTGGTCAAGTCATTGAGAGAGTGTCCTTTCTGGTTAAAATGGCAAGAAACTGTTTTCTCTTTGTGATCTTGTCTGATATCTGTTTTGTGGGCATTAATCCTTTGGCGAAGTGTCTGAGATGTTTGTCCAATGTACATAGCAGACGGACACTTTCGGCACATGATAGCATAGATTATATTTCTGGATGCGCAGGAATATGTGTTCTTGATCTTATAACTCACTTGGTTAGGTCCAATAATGGTATCAGCAGAATGAATATGTGGACAAAGCTGGCAACGGGGTTTGTTGCAAGGGAAGGTACCAGGGTTGGTATTAGTGTGGTATGTCCTGTGGTGGTTGGTAAGAATCATCTTGAGGTTAGGTGGTTGTCTATAGGAGACTATGGGTCTGTCTCCCAGAGCCTCTTTGAGTATGGTATCCTGTTCCAATATAGGCTGTAGTTTATTGATAATGTGTTGGACAGGTTTAAGTTGGGGGTTGTAGGTGATGACAAGTGGTGTTCTATTGTTGGTTTTCTTGGGTCTGTCTTGAAGTAGATGGTTTCTAGGTATTCGTCTGGCTCTTTCAATTTGCTTTTTTATTTCTCTGGGTGGGTAGTTGAGATTTATAAATGCTTGGTAGAGATCCTGAAGCTTCTGGTCTCTGTCAGTGGGATTAGAGCAGATGCGGTTATATCGAAGGGCTTGGCTATAGACGATGGATCGCGTGGTGTGTTCTGGATGGGAGCTGGATGCATGTAGGTAACTGTATGAGTCGGTGGGTTTTCTGTAGAGAGTGGTGTCTAATTTTCCATTGTTGATTTGTACGGTGGTGTCCAGGAAGTGGATCTCTCGTGTAGAATGGTCCAGGCTGTAGGTTGGGGGGGTGTAGGTGGGGTGTAGGTTGTTGAAATCTCTGTGGAATATCTCCAGTGTTTCTTGGCCATGCGTCCAGATCATAAAGATGTCATCGATGTACCGTAGGTAGAGGAGGAGTGAAAGGGGACGGGAGTTGAGGAAACGTTGTTCTAGGTCAGCCATAAAGATGTTAGCATACTGTGGGGCCATGCGTGTACCCATGGCTGTGCCGCTGATCTGGAGGTATAAGTTGTTCTCAAACTGGAAATAATTGTGGGTGAGAACAAAGTTACATAGGTCTGCTATCAGGTTGGCAGTAGTGTCCTCTGGGATAGTGTTTCTAATTGCTTGTAATCCGTCTTCATGTGGGATGTTGGTATATAGAGCTTCTACATCCATGGTGGCAAGGATGGTATAACTGGGGAGGTTATCGATGTTTTGTAGTTTCCTTAGGAAGTCAGTAGTGTCTCGGAGATAGCTGGGGGTATTGGTTATGAAGGGTTTGAGAAGAGTGTCTACATAGCTGGATAGACCAGTAGTGAGCGTGCCAATACCAGAGATGATGGGACGTCCGGGGTGCCCAGGTTTATGGATCTTGGGAAATAGATAGAACAATCCTGGTCGGGGGTCAGAAGGTGATTCTGTGAGGATCTGTTGCCGAGTAGCTGTGGGGAGGCTTTTAAGGAGACAGTATAGTTTCTTTTGGTAGTCCAAGGTGGGATCAGAGGGGAGAGGTTTGTAAAATGAGGTGTTCGAGAGTTGTCTGGTTGCCTCCTGGTTATAGTCGGCCTTATTCATAATGACCACAGCACCCCCTTTGTCAGCTGGTTTGATTACAATGTCCAGGTTGTTTTTGAGACTCTGGATGGCATGGTGTTCAGCACGGCTAAGATTGTGTGTCGCTTGTTGTTGTTTGCGAATAATGTCAGTCTGTGTGTTGTTGCGGAAGCTGTGTATATAGAAATCCAGATTGTAATTCCGACCGTCAGGGGGAGTCCATATAGAATTATTTTTCCTTTGGTGTTGATAGGGGGGATCTGGTAGGTCAGATTGATGTTCAGTGGTGGTTTGGAAATATTCTCGGAGACGGAGGCGGCGAAAAAAAGCCTCAAGGTCACCACAAAATTGTATCCAGTTTGTGGGGGACGTGGGGCAGAAAGAGAGACCCCGGGACAAGACAGACTCTTCTGCTGGATTGAGTTTGTAGCTGGAGAGGTTAATAATATTATCCGGTGGGTTGAGGCAGTTGCTGTTGTAGCCAGTGGAACGGAGCAGGTTAGAAAATTTATTGTCTTTTCTTTGTTGTAGGGAATAATTTGCTAGTAATGTCACCGCCTATGTGGTGCTAAGACTTCTAACAATATTCAAATTTTCAAACCCTTTTCAGAGCTTTTAGGAAAAGTGATGGCATTCATCTGCATCAGCAACCACAAAATGCAATAAGAAAGATTTCTTCCTGAAATAAAGGGATAAGTAGTACCACTTTCAGGAATTTTACACAGATGCCTCAACTCAGTTTTTGCAGTGAAAAAAGTTACAAAAGACCAGGCACTGTAGCTAGAAGTGACAACATATGTCTGACATTTGAAAATTGCTTTTTCAAGATAATGTATCTTAATTAAAAATAATTGAGGATATAACATGCTCAGGAAAAAAAATCAACATTCAGCTACCTACATTACAGAAGGCTTGAAAAACCCACTCACCAGGGACAAGTGGGCAACATTTTCTGGTGACTGCTCTCAACTTCTACAGAAGCAAAGCTTTTATTTAAAAAATGAATTTCTATCTCTGAAGCTTATGAAGATAGCCTTTAATACATGAAAAGTGTCAACAGATACACTACTACCCTCCTAAATCTGCAGAAAAACACCAATCCTCAGCGACTTTCCAAAGCTTTCACAAAATTTCAGCCCAATAAAAAACAGCCTTACTCTATTTTCACTGTTTTCATTGAGAATCCTGTTGGCAGCAGTAAAACTAACAATAACAACAGGTGGAGTGGATGAAGAAATATTATTAGACTTGGAAGAAGAAATAGGCAGAATGAAAGAGAGGAAGAGAAGAATATCTGCAGACATATTGACAAGCTAAAGATTCACTATAATCTAACATAGGAAAGAAAAAAGAATGACACTAAAATGGCAGATATGTACAAAAAGTGTAATTAAAGTTGAGTAGTTCAAATATAATTGTAAATTCATAAAGTAATACTAGAAAGTTCTTTGGTGTTAGTTTGAACAAGTAAAATTATTGCAGTTTACGAATATAGCATTGAGCTCCCTGAAGGAACAAAGCTTCCCCTCCCCATCCTTCAAGCAGAATCTTTGAGATGTTTCATAGGAGAGCAAGATTGCAAAGGTAGTTATACAGCTTGTACTGCAAAAAACCTGCAGATTAATTACAACTGTATTAAATTGGCTACATAATTCTTACATGCAACGTTGACCTTATTCCAGAACAAAAAAACCACTGCAGCCAAGCACGGCACTGAACAGATTCTGACCAGTTGTGAACACAAAAAAGATCTGTACCTTGAACTTGTTGCTGCCTGACAACACAACTTCAGTATTTCATTGTTTATTTTGCTCTAGTCTATTACTCAAGACCAATTTCAACAAACTTCCTGGGTCCATATATTAGTCTACCTTCATTAGTATCTATGAATCTGAACTCTCCTGCAGATTCGAGAGTGAGATCAAGGGTTTTCTTAGAGAATCTAATCAAGAGACTATATACTGGAAAAATTCTTCCCAGTTGCTTTTCTGATGAGATTGCTCCAATGTCTGTCAAATCATCTTTGTTATATTCATTATTTTTGTTCAGAGCTTTCATTATCATACTAGCAGTAGACTAAGTCACAGTAATTTAAATTAAATTTATTCTTGTAGAATCCAATAGTGCTGATATAAGTTAAGAGGATGTGTCAATAATTCTCCAAATCCCTCCTTTAACTCACCTCTGCAAGAGTCTTCCCTAGTTAAATGTGACATATAACATCACTTATTTAAATTAATGTTTTAAATATGAAAGAGCTTGCTCTCGCTCTCTCAGATATATTAGATAAATTAGATATAATTTTTTTTCTGGAGGATGACAGAGTGATATAATTATGTTACTCTGCATCACCCCAGCCTCCACAGAGTCAGAAGGGGCAGCCATGGCTCAGGGTTGCCCCAGCCTCTCCTCAGAGGATGCCTTGGGCTCCCTGTTGGCCCCCGGCTCCCCAGTAGGTGTGCCAGGCGCCCACCCCCCCATCTTCCCCTCTGGTCTCTGCCCGGTGCGCGTTCGGGGCTCTGCCCCCAAGTGCAGGTCACACCCCCCCCACCGGGGTGCTTTCCCGCGTGCCAGGTCAGGTCCCGCCTCTCTCGCCACGGGCTTGTCCGGGCTCCCCTGTGCCCCTGCTCCAGCAGGTCGGGACCGGCCCCGCCAGTTCTGGCCGCGGCGCCCATTCCCTCGCCCGGGGGATTAACCCTCCCCCCAGGGCCAGTGCGGACCCCGCCGGGTCCGTCACATAGGTGTTAAAAGGTGTTCAAAGAATCTTTTCTTTCTTAAGCCATTAACGGTTTCGGAGGGGTAGCTGTGTGAGTCTGTAGCTGAAAAGAACAATGAATAGTATTAAGGTACTGCAGGACTTATTTGCAAGCTCTTTGAAACATGCAAATGTCTACAAACCCTAAAGCCATGTGTTAACTTGTTTTGGGGCTTCTACTTTCCTCCAGTGGAAGAAAGCTAATTCCCTACCTTTGTACAGCACCTTTGTAGTCAGTAAGGCAGTGGTCCCCAATGCGGTGCCCGCGGGCGCCATGGCACCCACCAGGCCATTTCTGTGCACCCGCTGAGTGAACCGGGCTGGCCCCTCCCCCCCAGGCGCAAGGGCGGTGCCGGCCCCCTGGGCGCACAGCGTATGGGCAGCGTCAGTCCCGGTGCGCAGCATATGGGCAGCCCCGGCCCCAGATGCGCAGCATTTGGGTGGTCCTGCCCCCAGCTGCGCGGTGCAAGGACTGTGCTGGCCCCAGGTGCGTGGCATATGGGTGGCCCCGCCCCCAGGCATGTGCACAGCCCCGGGTGCATGTGTGGCCTCGCCCCGGGTGCCCGGCATGTGAATAGCCCCGCCCCCGGGCACCCAGCAGCCTCAAAAGGTTGGGGGACCACTGCAGTAAGGGTACCTCACAGCAACTAGTCACAGGAGTCTTGTCTTAATGTATTTTATTCCACACATTGTTCATTAAAACGCTGTTAAATGGGTAGAAATTGGGTAAAGATTGTGTTTTATTAATATCAGCAGAACTGACTTAAATGGAGCCTGCATGTTGTGTAGTCTTGCCTTAACAGTATTCATGCCCATCAGTGTGAAAGAATCTATTTGCAAATATATTTGCATATACATGCAAACACACTTTAGTTGTGGCCCTCAGCATGTGCTGCGAGTATCATTGTGGCCCCCGGGGCTTCCAAAGTTGAGTAGCCCTGCTGTAACTGGAACATGAAAACTTCATTGCTTTAATGAAGTACAGGCAGTCCCCGGGTTACGTACAAGATAGGGACTGTAGGTTTGTTCTTAAGTTGAATTTGTATGTAAGTCGGAACTGGTACATATTGTAGGGGAAACTCTAGCCAAACATTTCTCCAGAGCTCAGTTTTATTCTCCCACACCTCACTTCCCTCAGTCCTTTATTCTCAAGCTGAGGTGTCTGCTGAGAAAAGCCGCTCCGCGTCTCCCTGGTCTGCTGGGGGGGGAGAGGGCGCTAGCTTCGTGTCTCCCTGGTCTGCTGGGGGGAAGCAGCTAGTGTGGGGTTGTCTCACCCCGTTTGTAAGCAGGGATCCGATGTAAGTCGGATCCATGTAACCCGGGGACTGCCTGTATTCTAAAGAAAGAAATATTTACTAGCTTTTCTACTTTGCGTATAAAATCCTTCTAGCTGATCAAGGAGCATTTTCATATGACTGCTCAACATTTCAGGAGAACAAAATCCACATGCAGCTTCAGCCATTTTCTCCTCAGCCAAGAAGTTCGAAAAGTTCTTAAAACTGAGGAGGTTAGACACGCCCACCATCTATCATAACTTAACTACTACAGTGATTGGTGTTTTAGAAATGTTTAGATACAAAAAGGAACAATTCTGGTCCACTTGAAGACTAGGGATGTAAAAATGGGGTTAAAAACGTAACCATGTAACTGCTAAAAGCCATAGCAGTTACACGCGCTGCAGGCTCTGCAGTATAAAACTTAAATAAGCTTTATAGCACAGAGCATGCTGTGAAGCTACCTTCCTGGGGAGTAGGACTAGCTGGGGCTGCTGCCAGTGCATAACCTGCAGTAGAGGGAAGGGTGGCTAGGTTCCATCACAGTCTGGGGTCGCTCCAGAAGGCCCAGTGGGTCTGGAGCAGCCCCCCCGCCGGTTAATCTTTTACATCTCTACTGAAGACAGAAAGGGATGACATTTTATACTGCTCTCAAGCATCCAGCTGATTTAAGATGCAGTTTTCAATGGATCCAAAAGAAGCTGCTTCCTACTTCAGGGGGAGAAGAGGAAGAAACATTTACCAGAAAACAGGACTTTGAAGAGGTAATGTTTTAAGGGGGACAAATGCAGCAAAACAGAATTATGGAGACCAACATACAGCTACAATAAAAGAAGCTTGCAGAATCTCTACTAGAAATAAGCATTTTTGCTACCTTGCTGTAGCAACAGCAGCAGAGTTAGGTTTAAAAAACAGCAGATATATCTGAAGGCCGTGAAGAACCTATCAGACTTTAAAGCCTTAAATAACTATTTGTTACATAGGAAATATCTAGAGTTTTTTTTAAATAAGCTGAAAATGAGGTACTTAAATTTCAAGTTAAAAAAAAAAGAAAGCTGCTGCTGTACCTACTCCTAGGAAGGCTTCGTTGAGGGCTCTGCAGCTGGTTCTTGCCTGTCCTATTTCTGGGGAGTCAGAATGTAACGTGTGGGGGTGGCCTGACATGGACAGGGAGTGCTCTGGTGGGCCCCCACCAGGTAACTGGAACCAGTAAGCCTCACCCAACAAGAGTGAGGCTTACTAGTTAACCAGTTTACTTTTCACATCCCTAGTTTCTAGTGGAGGTGCACATCCTCACATATCTTGGTGCACATTAACTTTTTCCATCCATGTGCAGAATAAATTTTGAGAGCACGTTGGTTCTGACCAGAGTTTTAGAAATGATACACAGAAACTTTTGAAGTAATGTTTCCCCTCTTATTGTCAGGCTTAAATGGTTAAAAATCACACAATGTCTGGACCGCAGACTAAAAAGAAAAACTGTGGTCTCCTCTTTATCGTCTTTGGAACCACCTAAAAGCAGGCTAGCTTACATGGCTGGTATAAAAGATGAAAATAGTCTGCTAGCTTAATTAATCTAACAGTGTTTTAAAAAAAATACATTTTAGCTTTCATTTGTCCCTGGGACTCAGAACATGCATGCTGCCTGACCTGACTCCAGTAAAAAACAAAAGTTAATTTTTACTGAACAATGCTGCTGAGTTAACAGCAGATTTTAAAGGCCCAGCGATACTGAGGGCTCCACTGCAAAAGGGAACTTCTTGTAACTTTTAATGCTCCAGAGGTCTTGTGTTTTGAACATCTAAGTTATAAGCTTACGTTTGTAAGAGCCCCCTTAATTGAAAATATTCAAATATTGGTGGAGCATCCTGTGCCTCTAACTAGGAGGGAAAACACCCTGCATTTGCAATAAGCCAATACAGGGAATGTAAAAATTGCAACTGCCTGCTCTATCTTTTAAGATAAAGTTTAACAGTAAATTCAGAACAAGGGGAAAAAGTACTCACTCTGAAAATGAAGCCACATGTTTATGAAACTAAAAATAACTATGAGCTATGCAACATAAAAGACACTTAATCCAATACTGACTACATTAAACTCTCCCCACCCTTAAATGAAGTAGATTTTACAGTTTGAGGAACAGAGGCTTATAGAATACAACTTAGGCATTTTCAGCTCAGACAGTTCACATGAAATTTTTAACACACTTCAGCAGTGAACTCTGAAATTCAGGAAATTCTAAACTAAGACAGATATGGTCCCTGCCTCAAAACTGACAAAGCATATAACACAGTGGTCCCCAACACGGTGCCCGCGGGCGCCATGGCACTCGCGGGGGCATTTGTGTGCGCCTGCCAAGTGCTCGGGGATGGCCTGGCCCCGGGAACGTGGCACATGCACGGTGAGCGCCGGCTCCGGGAGCGCCGCAGATTGGCTGTGCTCTGGGCGCGCGCTGCTTGGGGGGGCCCCCGCCCCCGCCCCCAGGCGCGCAAGTGTCCCCGCCCTCTGGTGCCCGGTGGGCAAACGGCGACGCCCCCTGGCGCCCGGCAACCTCTAGTGGTTGGGGACCACTGATATAACATCTCACCCCCACCCCCATATACATTTTTCCTGCCGCCAGTGTTCCCTCTAAACTGCTGGGGCAGCACAGCTTCACAGGTGATTAATCAGTCCTACCCAGTCAGAGGCTCAGGGATACCAGCACAGAGCTGAATGACTGGGCAAGACTGATTAATCACCTGTGAAGCTGTGCTGCAGCTCATCTTAGGGGGAACACTGGGCACAGCCCCTTAGTATTTTTTGAGTACTGCAAAAGTAATACAATTTACATTAATATGCGTTGTTCATAGTTCAGGAACTTTTAATAGAACATCTGTATGCAAGCATGTGACACAGCTAGAACAGCACCTATATGAAGAGAAAGAATTTCCTGGGAATTTCCAATACCACAATGGAAAAACAGTCTTCATTTTTAAAACCTAGCTCACAGTCCTATGCTGTGTCTAGACTGCATCCCTTTTTCGTAATCCCCGCAAATGAAGCGGGGATTTAAATCCCCCCTGCTTCATAAGCATAAAAATGGCTGCCGCTTTTTTCCGGCTCGGAGCTTTGCCGGAAAAAAGCACCAGTCTAGACGTGGATCTTTCAGAAAATAGAGCCTCAGGGATAAGGGATCTTTCGGAAAAGGCTTTATTTTCCGAAAGATCCGCGTCTAGACTGGCGCTTTTTTCCAGCAAATCTCCGAGCCGGAAAAAAGCGGCAGTAATTTTTATGCTAATGAAGCGGGGGGGATTTAAATCATTTGCAATTGCGATATGTCTAATTTGCATCCCTTTTACGAAAAAGGGATGCAGTCTAGACACAGCCCTAGATTACTTCATCTGGTGTAGTAATCCAACCTTTGGTTAACATATTGTATTGCCTGGGAAATCCAAAATATTACACACTAAAATATGTTGTAAAGTACAGCTTTTTCCAAGCAGATTGGACAGTTCACACTACACACATGAAAGCTACTGACAGTATGTTTCTGCTACAAAGGGAATGAATCATAACTTAGTATTATGAAAAAAACGTCAAGAGGTCTTAAATCAAGAGAATTAATTTTTCTATTGATTTCACATTGTATCTAGTACAAGATGCCTTTTGATCTAATTGCTCCTTTTCATTACTACTACAAAAAGGGAAGAATGCAAAAGAAAAATCAAGAGCATAGTCTTGATTTTCTTCAAGTTACCTGATTTTACCCAGGTTAAAATAGATATTTATCAATCAGGTAGAAGTTATGTTTAACTGGATAAAACTGTCATTTACTCAAAATTTTACTAGATTTATTCCTCATTTATAATTTTTATTAGTGTCTCAGTCATTTTAATTTAGAGTTTTGTACATATTTAATTACAAGATCAGCAAAACTATAATTGCAACTATAGTATTCTAACTCAAACATACTAATTTACTTGTATTTAGTTAATTAATGACAATGAATAACGCAGGGGACTGGCAGCTTCCAAATGTCACTTGAATAAAAATTCTAATTTATTTTCATTTTCAGTTTGTGTATAAAAATACATTTCTAACTATGTCATTTCATATGCTTTATAGTGAATGTTAACCAAGTCTACAGAGGTAATATCTAACAGAGGAACTAAGTATGGCAAGATATACTTAAGCAAAAATCAAATATATATTTTGCTCTTAAGTAAGCATAAAAAATTAAAAGTTGCAGTTTAGTGTTGCACCTTGTACTGCCTGTAGTTATGCAAGAGAAGGTAAAACCAAAACAAGTCTGCTGAAGTTCAAATTAAGGCTTTCTAAAATATTACAACTCAAGAAGAGCTTGAAACTAAGTAATTCTCAGACTGATCTACTGCAACTATTAACTACTTTACTATGCCAACAGAATGCAGTCACTATATTTATAGTAAATAAGGACATAAGGGACAGAACTCACCAAGATACCAGAAGGGATCCCTTCATGGGCAGTGACTGCATTCTTGTTTTGGTCATCTTCAATATTATCATTTTCTGAGAAATTCATCTCACTAGAGAAGCTAACTTTTTACAGTACAGGTAAATACCGAGCTACAAATCATAACTTTATGCCGTGTCAACTTTTAAGATGGAAGTAAACTTTTACCACAAGTATTTTAGTCATAAGACGACTTGCTCCTCTGCAGTCTTTCCTTCCTGAGAGACAGCAATGTTCGCGTCTACTTTCTCACGTATTGGTATGGTTAAAAAAGGAAATGTTTCTTTAGAAGTCACATAGAAACTCCTTCACCAATAAGATTAGCTTGAACTGTCACAGCCCATTCCACCGTGAGAGATAAGAAGTTACATGGCTATACTTAAGCATGTGTTTGCACTGATAGTGTAATACAAAATCATTTACCCTAAGTCACATGATATTAGATGAGCCTTCCATGTAATGAAACAGGGATCTAGTTAATGATTCTTATGCTTTGTCAACACTACATTCATTTAGATTTTTTGCCATTGTAACTACCACCTGTAATGATGCCATGAGCTTCAGTACAGACCACAGCTTGCTGTGGGTACTATCAGAATACACTAACAGCCAGTCTACTCTAGTAAGCCATCATCAGATAAAATCAGTAGTTGAACTGAAGATTTAAGTTTTAAGGGAAAAAAAATCAGTATTTAAATAAAGCAATTTTCTCCTTTAAGACTTGATGACCTTGACCACATTATAAAAAATATGAACCATCCATATAAAATGTTATTTTTCTTCCACAGAGATTTCAATCTCTATTAACCGCAACTGAAAGTGGTTGTAAATACCATAGAACAGTGGTTCCCAACCTTTTTTATACCAGAGACTGGCAAACCCATTCATAAACTTTTGGCAGACCAGTAACATTTTATTTGAATATTCATTGTGGTAATTAATTTTAAGAGGCCATGTATTATTTTACACTGCATCTGTACACACGTCATTGTAACAGATCAGAGTTTGCAGATACCTACAACACTAAAAAAAAAATTCTGTTAAAAGAATCCTTTCCTTTCTGATCTTGAGCCATTAACACCTATGTAAACTTGGTTTGAAATGTAATCATGCAAATGTCATGAGCTAGGCCTTTTGTTCTGCCTGCAGCCCAGAAGGAAGTAAGTTAAGACACCTAAAACTCTCCTCTGTCCCCACCTCACTTCACTAGTCCCCACCCTGGAGAGATCTATGCCCACCAGCCTGCACACCCTACACATGAACCAGGCACAGAGGCTCCAGCCTACCTGGCACCACTTGGGGAAGGCAGGAGCAGCTGCATTATGATAAGCCAGGATGCTCCCACCCTCCTCCAGGACCAGAGGACACACATGGGACAGGTGGGAAGATCTCACAAATCCACAGACGATCTCTGTCAGCAGCCAAAGCTCCCTGTGGTCCCTTTGTGGCTCCCCTGGCAACAGCTGGGTCTGTCCCACCCTGGCTGTGCCACTGCTCCATTGGGGGAGAGGAGCCGGAGTCAACACTTGGATGCAGACACAGAGGCAAGGGGGGGGGGGGTGAAACGCAAGAAGTTGGCTAGATTAGGGATGTAAGCTACTAGTCAACTATCTAATAAGTTTTTGCTTATCTCAGATAGTTGACTAGCCCCTTGACTAGTCATTTCCCTGCTTGTTACTTCTAACAGAGGTAGCAAGGGGGGAGGAGGGGCTGGTACTGGGGGGAGCCGGCTTAAAAGCCAGTTCTCCTCAGCACCGTCTCCGCTGGGGGCAGGAGGGAAGCAGGGACTGGGCATGAGGTGGGAATCAGCCAACAGGCTCTTAATCCATTTAAAAGGCGGAGCTTGCGAGCCAGGAACTAACCTTGCTGCTGTTCCCCACTTAACTAGTCGATGGAAAATCCATCGACTAGTTGATTAAACTAAATTTAACATCCCTAGACTAGATTAGCCAATACGCCTAGACTACTCAACTATTCATTACATCCCTAGTTGCAAAGCCAAGCATGCTATAGTTATGAAATGCCAAAATTAAGGTTGTTTGCACAACCTTAATTTAGACACTTTTTGCAAAGGCATTGTGAACAGCAAATTATATGATCACATAGTATTTTTTCTACATAAGTACATCCTAATTCAGTGGACAGGAAACTTAATGAGCAGCTAATATTTTATGTTATCTATATTGTTCAATGTGTGTCCCCATGCCTTGTTCACGTCATAATATTCAAACACTGCTCTGAATACAGAATTAGCTCCCTCGGGATCTTTTCTATGGCAGTCATTGTAGTATCACAGTGCAATTCAACTTTTATTTTCATAATATCCACATGAGATGAATGAGTATTATCCTCATTTTACAGAGGGGAACTGACGCAGAGAGAGATTAAGTTCAAAACTATCCAATAGTTTTAATTGCATAATTTGAGGAAAGGAAAAGTGATCTGTTTATTTGAGACTGAACACCTTCCCAATATTGCACTTTCATAGCCATGCTGATAATCCTTCTCTTCAGAGCCATGCAGTTCGTCTTAAAGCCACATCACAACTGGATGGGTCTCTCTCTAGCAATCATGGAGGGAAAACATGACATTTGTGCTGTATTTCCTTTCATTTCAATTTCTTACTGGGATGACCAAAGCACAGAAAGTGCAAACCCCTCTGCTCCACTGAAACCTCAATGTAATGACTAAACTCTGGGAAGAGGTTCAAGCAAGCAGCACCATGTGAAGAGCCTATATTATAGATACATACAAGAGGGATTGTCCACAAAACAGATTATTCATATTTATATTGAACAGTCTTGGATTATTTAGGTCTTTATTTTTATCCCTCTCTCATCTGCTGGTATTCTATTTTTCAATTAAAAAAGCATCCAAGTACACTGCAAAATTGAAAATATGAAAAGTAACCCAACAATAATTAATGTTATCAATAGCATTTGCTTACTTTTAAACATATATTGCATTGTATCACCATCAGATACAAGCATGGAAATTTCAAATGTTAAGTCCCATAAAGTCTTTACCAAAAAGTGCAAATATGAAATCTGATAATAATGACAAATGGAAACTTTCCTTACTCTACTCTCTCTCACAATTCATTTCTCCTTGATACATTTATCTCCCTTAACATTGACTGGAGTTAAGTACACTCAGTACAAAACTAATTTAGCCATGCATTTAATTTGCATATAAAATAGTCTTGATTTTTCTTCTTAAATTCCATTCATAATTAAGATTCCATAATTTCTCCTTGGAAAGGTGAGTGGGGGCAGAATAGAACTGTTTCCTAGTATAAAATATTTGTCCTGATGACTGAACTTTTGTGGACAGTCACAAAGCTACTGACTGTAAAAAGTCTGTTCAACCCCAGCATGTGGAAGTGTTTTCTACATTATGTACTCATCTATACCTGAATTTTACTGTAATGCAATGCAACCTCACTGTTTCTTGATCCTGATAACACACAGACTCCTAATTCAGGGAAACCAATGAAATAAATCAAAGGAACAGCAAGAGTACTAAAACCAACCAACCAACCACTCTCCCTAACAATATTAAGTTTTATAAAATTGCTTGAAAATCATAGAATCATAGAATAATAGGACTGGAAGGGACCTCGAGAGGTCATCGAGTCCAGCCCCCCGCCCTCAAGGCAGGGCCAAGCTCCGTCTACACCATCCCTGACAGATGTCTATCTAACCTGTTCTTAAATATCTCCAGAGAGGGAGATTCCACCACCTCCCTTGGCAATTTATTCCAATATTTGGCCACCCTGAAAGTTAGGAATTTTTTCCTAATGTCCAATCTAAACCTCCCCTGCTGTACTTTAAGCCCATTACTCCTTGTCCTGTCCTCAGAAACCAAGAGGAACAAATTTTCTCCTTCCGCCTTGTGACACCCTTTTAGATATTTGAAAACCGCTATCATGTCCCCCCTTAATCTTCTTTTTTCCAAACTAAACAAGCCCAGTTCATGAAGCCTGGCTTCATAGGTCATGTTCTCTAGGCCTTTAATCATTCTTGTCGCTCTTCTCTGTACCCTTTCCAATTTCTCCACATCTTTCTTGAAAGGTGGCGCCCAGAACTGGACACAGTACTCCAGCTGAGGCCTAACTAGTGCAGAGTAGAGCGGCAGAATGACTTCACGAGTTTTGCTTACAACACACCTGTTGATACAACCTAGAATCATATTTGCTTTTTTTGCAACAGCATCACACTGTTGACTCATATTCAACTTGTGGTCCACTATGACCCCTAGATCCCTTTCCGCCATGCTCCTTCCTAGACAGTCGCTTCCCATCTTGTATGTATGGAACTGATTGTTCCTTCCTGAGTGGAGCACTTTGCATTTCTCTTTATTAAACCTCATCCTGTTTACCTCTGACCATTTCTCTAACTTGCTAAGGTCATTTTGAATTATGTCCCTATCCTCCAAAGAAGTTGCAACCCCACCCAGTTTGGTGTCACCTGCAAACTTAATAAGCGTACTCTCTATCCCAATATCTACATCATTGATGAAGATATTGAACAGTACGGGTCCCAAAACAGACCCTTGTGGAACTCCACTTGTTATCCCTTTCCAGCAGGATTTAGCACCGTTAACAACAACTCTCTGACTACGGTTATCCAGCCAATTATGCACCCACCTTATCGTGGCCCTATCTAAGTTATATTTGCCTAGTTTATCAATAAGAATATCATGTGAGACCGTATCAAATGCCTTACTAAAGTCTAGGTATATGACATCCACCGCTTCTCCCTTATCCACAAGGCTCGTTATCCTATCAAAGAAAGCTATCAGATTAGTTTGGCATGACTTGTTCTTCACAAACCCATGCTGGCTATTCCCTATCACTTTATTACCTTCCAAGTGTTTGCACATGATTTCCTTAATTACCTGCTCCATTATCTTCCCTGGGACAGACGTTAAACTGACCGGTCTGTAGTTTCCTGGGTTGTTCTTATTCCCCTTTTTATAGATGGGCACAATATTTGCCCTTTTTCAGTCTTCTGATGATAACTCCACTTCAGTATTTATCACAAGTCAAACCCCATTTTTTTTTCATTTCATTAACAAGGTCTAGAGAGTTCCATCTTTTGTGTGTATTTCATCAAGATGGAATAAACCTGTATTTCAGTTTTAATACACAATACTGAAACATTTCCTCCTTTGCAGGAGTGCTCCTCCATTGCTGCCTCTCTATTATTTCCATAGAAAAAAAAACACATAAAAGTGATCATACCACGAGCTCAAAGACATGATTGCTTTTGGAGACTGTTACAATAAATACTTGCATATACCTCGAGAATTCACTGACATCAGGGTGGTCAACCCATTCCAGACGAAGAGCCAAGATCCAGCTGGATCCAGCACGAAGAGCCAGGGCAAAAAAATGGTAGAGCAAACCACAAAAAAACAACAAGAAGAAGAAACATGACTGGCCCTTTAAGAAGGCTTTTTGGCCTCAGCAGGCTCGCGGTCACCATTTTGGAGCTGCCATTTTTTTATCTGGACAGCTCCCCTCCCCTGGTGAGCACAGGGGAGCTGGGAGCGGCTTTGCGAGCCGCACTGACTGGGGGGATGTGAAGAGCCGCGGGCTGGCCATGCCTGGTACACCAATGCAGAATTATGTTTTTGCAGAATGTGACCTTAATGTTACTACTCAGAATATTTTTAAACTATGGGAGAGTTTTTTGAGTGGTTACACATTTATACAGTTATCTGCATTTTAACATCCCTAATCAGAAGCAGAAAGCCTGCTAAAATAACCAGTGGTGCCACTGGACAATCAAAAAACTTTAAGAAGCATTCAAGGACGATAAGGACATTGCAGAGAAACTAGATGAATTATTTCCATCAGTATTCTCGGCTGAGGATAAGAGGGAGATCAAACAAGTGGACAAAAGGGATCCAGTGGACATAGTATACTTAGATTTCCAGAAAGCCTTTCATAAAGTCTCTTAAAGTAGGCTGTCATGGGGTAAGCAGGAAGGTCCTCCAATGAACTGATAACTGGTTAAAAGATATGAAACAAAGGGCAAGAATAAATTGTCAGTTTTCAGAATGGAAAGAGGTGAATAATGGTGTATTCCAGGGCTCTGAACTGGGACCAATCATATTCAACATATTCATAACTGATGTGGAAAAAGGGATAAATCATTGAGGTGGAAAATTCTGCAGATGATACAAAACAACTCAAGATAATTAAATCCTCAGCAAACCACAGAGAGCTTCAAAAGAATTTCACAAAACCGGGTGACTGGGCAACAAAATGATACATGAAATTCAATGCTGAAAATTGCGAAGACACATTGGAAAATAAAATCCCAACTATACATATAAAATGAAGGAGTCTAAATTAGCTGTTACCACTCAAGAGAGAGTGCTTGGAGTCATTCTGGAAAGTTATCTGAAAACATCTACTCAGTATATAGCAGCTATGACAATTGGAGGGGAGGGTCTATAGTAGAGGTATATAAAATCATGACTGGAGAGGAAAATGTAAATAAGGAAAAGTTATTTACTCCTACCCGTAACACAAAAACTAAGTATCACCAAATAAAATTAATATGCAGCAGGTTTTCGTGACACAATGAACAGCCAGAGGAACTTCCTGCCAGAGGATGTTGTGAAGGCAAAGAGCTAGATAAATTAATGGAGGATAGGTACATCAATGGTTATTAGCTAGGGATGTTAGCATGTAGCTGTTTAATACAGTTGTTTGGATTAACTGATAAGCCTAGGCTTAATGGTTAATTGATTAGAGGCAGCAAGGGGGTGCAGGAGGGAGAGGAGGCAGGATGCTGATGAAGTCACAGTTCACAGAGAGCTTGAACCCTCCGTGGACTGGGGCTGCTACTGCCAAGGATCGCTGCTCACCTACCCTGTAGCGAACAGGGGTTGCCACCGCCCTGCAGCGCCAAGTGGCAGGCGGGAGTTGGTCTGCATGGGGAGGCAATTTTTAATCCAGCTCCCTTTGCGGACCAGCTCCACCTGCCACTCTGTGCTACAGCCTCTGATACAGATGCAACAGCCATAGGGTGGCAGGGGGCTCCCCAAGAATGGGGCTGGGAGCACACTGTGCTGGTCCCACCCCCAGGGAGTATTTTAATAACCATGTAACTGCTAAAAATTGTTGCAGCTACATGATTACTAAAATACACAACATGCCTACTAGCCAGGAAGGGCAGCAATGGTGTTGCTAACCTGTTTGTCAGGGCTGGGAATGGACGACAGGGAATGGATTACTTGATGATTACCTGCTCTGTTCATTCCCTGTGGGGCACCTGGCATTATCCACTGTTGGAAGACAAGTTACTAGGCTTGATGGACCTATGGTCTGACCCAGTATGGCCATTCTTATGTTCTTGTACTCCTCAGTGTCCACACCAGCTAGGCAGAGGGTAACACATGAAAAAGTACACAGGAATGGCTTGCATATACTCCCCACAGATTTTCTGGAAACCTTCATAGATGGACTCTGCAATCCAGTGAGGAAGGATTCTGGTGAGGGTTACTTTATTTCTTCCACTACAGTAGGAAACTCTCCTACGCTCCTCCAGTATTAATTCTGCTGGCACAGTTGCAGTACATAGCAGCATAAGGAACTGGTCTGTACCCAGACACTTTCAGCATCTGTTCTCTGGTCTCCTTTGAGAACTACTGTCCTACATGACCCTAGCTGATATGACTCTCTTAGGGTAAAAATACATGGTCTTTGTGTACCCAAGAGGTTTCAGAGTATCCATGATAACAACCCAGAGAGCTAGGTCAATGTTAAGATTTGCTGGCACCCAATGCGCAAAACAGAAGCCTGAGCAATTAAAAGCCAGGTCAGCAATTACCCTGGTTGATAGCCCGAATGCTAGCCCTGACTTTTAATCTACTGAGGATGTAAAAAAAGAAACAAAAACAAAAACACAGTTATTGTCTCATAGCTGAGCTGTGGTGTTCTTATAGCACGTTGGGGGCGGGAGGAGGTGAGCAGGAGGGCTTCAGAAAGAAAAAGATTGGTAACACCTGACCTAGCAAAGACAATGATAGTTTTCATTTCAACTGCTCTGACTGCAAACAACAGAATCATAGAAAACTGGAAGGGACCTCGAGAGGTCATCGAGTCCAGTCCCCTTCCCTCATGGCATGACAATACTGCCTATCCTTATAAATAAATATCTGATATGGCACAGAAACTTCCATTAGAGACACACTTCTTTTTGTAATCCCCATAATTTAAAACATCCTGGCCTGACACAGTATGTCTATTTCATATTATAAAAATCACATGATTCAGGTGGAATGAGGAATTATTTAGCTCCATCTAGGTTAGGATAAGGATATTAACAGATGGGTAATTGACTGATCGCGTAGTTGATACAATTTATATTGATTACACAATTAGTCAATAAGAGAAGGTGCTCTACCCTGGCTCACTCCAGCCCAGGAGCTACCCTCTGCAGTTTAAATGTAGTAGGAGCTGGTCACACAGGCAGCCTAGCTCCTACTAATTTAAACTGCAGAGCCGCAGCAGGGTAGGTCCTGGACCTGTGAGTGCCGGGACAGAGCAGGGACTGCTGCAGCTGGAGCCAGGCAGCTTTCTAACTTTAAAATGCAGAGCCACAGAGGGTCACGAACCACTGCGAGTCAGGACTCAATTCGGCTTACTCAGTCCTGGCTTGCACGGAGGGATCCCAGCCCGGGCCACTGTGAACAGGGGCTGCTGCTGGAGCAGCCTCTGCCCACGGCAAGCCTGGGCTCACCAAGGGCAGAGTCTGCTTAGTGGTAGCCTCTCCTACCCCTCTCATACAGGCAGTGGTGGAAGGAAGGGGCCAGCAGCACCGCAGAGATGGTGTTGGGACGGGGGGGGGGGGGCAGCTTTTAATCTGTCAAAACTAGAATGTGAAGAGTGCCTGTTGCTTCTCATATCTGGTAAGAAAAAATGTCAAGTTGTTTTTAATATAAACCTTTGATCTTGTTGAAGTTGAGAATGAGAATGTTCTAATAAAGAGCAGTTGATAAATGCAGTTGATAAAGTTATACTCTTTATTACTGGTGTTTACCACTCCTTTTAGATTTATTCTTGCTGTACCAGGGTATAACCAAAGCAGATGCACTGATGATATAATCATCAATTCAAGCAACAGCCTGACAGAAACTATGTTTATTCACAGACATCTCTTTTCCTTTGTTTAGCTTAGAAGTTTCTAAATTATTTTTTACAATGTTTCATGGATCACCTCCTCTCTTGTGCACATTAGCAGATAGGGTGGTGATAGTAATTACAAAAATTGTTTTAATGGAAAAACTATGTCAGGCAAATATATCTATCTTCACGCTACTTTAGAAGTTAGGAACAAAGAGCTGCAACAATGGAACCCATCTCATTCTCCCTTGACCACAAGCAAGTGCTGTAAGTACAGTACCACAGTTCAAGAATCTTTTGATTAATGGCGAGAACAAAAGCCGCTTTAAATGCAAGTTAAAACTTCCCTACCTTTACAACTCTAAAGCTTTTTGAGGACTAAGACCCTATTTAAAAGTGACCTATGGCAGAATTTATTTTTGATTGAGTTTATATTCTTTTTACTTCTTTATGATGTATAAAGCAGTAAAAATGTAAAGAATGTTTAACGTTGGACCACAGGTTGAACCTCAGAAAACCAGCACACTCTGGTCCAGCAACATCAGTGCTTGGGCAGGACTACGGTTGCTCCTGGACCAGAGAACCTGGAAAACTAATGGCCAGAACCCTGTGGCAGCCCAGCCGGGGGCCGCCGGGCTGGTACCAGAGCCCCGCAGCAGCCTGGATGGACTAGCGGGTGGAGGGGCAAGATGCAGCGTCAAGGTGCCTGGTGGGGCAGTAGTGAGCTGGCAGCAGGTGGTGGGCTTGGGGACTGGTGGAAGGGGACCTCCTCTGTTCAAGCAAATTCTCTCTTTCGGGACGGTCAGACCCCGAGGATGCTGGACTGGGGAGGTCCAACTTGTACTTATTTTTACTTCAGAAATCAGGTTTATCAAATCTGGTCTTTCTGGTTTCATTGGAGGATCCTTAAAAAACATAATGCAGGGTGGGGAACCTCAAGCCTGCAGGCTGGACAAAATTTGTCAGGGTAAACCACTGGCAAGCCGCCAGATGGTTTGTTCACCTAAATGCCTGCAGCTCCCAGTGAGTGCAGTTTGCTGCTCCCAGCCAAAAAGAGCTATGGAAAGTGGTGGCCTGGCCTATGCTACTTCCTGCAGTTCCCATCAGTAAAGAACAGGGAACCATGGTCACTGAGAGCTGGCAAGTAGCCATACCTGCACACACTCAAGTAATGTGTGATTGTATAATGCAGCAGTTCCCAAATGCCAGTACGCATACTGGCAACAGGCTGCAAACTGCCAGACTGCGGCAGCTCTGGGGGCTGGGGCTAGGGTAAGGGTACACCACCCAGCACCTCCTCTCCCGCCACGGCTGTTGAGATAGTCATGTCCTGCCCCACCTCTCTGCCAACCAGTGCCGTGCAGGGGAGGGATCTCCTCCCGGACTCCGCGGTTTGCTGTGTGGTGGGAGAGTCACCCAGAGCCCAGCATGGCAGCCTTAGAGCAGCCAGGACACAGGCAGCAGCACTCAGCTGGCAACAGGGAGACAGTGTAGGGCTAAGTGAGGGGGAACGGAGCAGGCAGTGGGGGCTCCTGAGTCGGGGCTAGTGCTGGGAGGCTCTGGTGGTGAAGCTACAACTGAGGGGCTCTGGGGCTGGGGCTAGTACTGAGGAACTCTAAGGAGTGGGGGCGCTCTAAGAGGTGGGGGCTGACACTTCGGGTACTGGGGCATCTGGGGTGGGGAGCTGGTGCTGGGGAGGCCTCTGGGAGTAGGGTTACCGGGGGGCCACAGAGGGTAGGGTGGCACTTGGAGCCTCTGGGGATGGGGCTAATATTGGGGTCTGGCACTGGGTGGGAGGCTGGCACTCAGGCATTTGGGATGGGAGGCTGGCAATGGGGGGCTCTGTGGATGGAAGGCTGGCACGGGGGATTCAGTGCAGGGGACTCCGGGGTCAGGGCTGGCACTGGGGAGGCTCAGGGGGCCGGGGTGAACACCAGCCCCAGCCCCCGCAAACAGCCAGCTTCAGCTGCCACACCTGCCTGCCATGTGGTGATTGTCAGAGCTGAAGCCAGCTGTTTGCAGAGGCTTTGGGGGCCAGAGCTTTTGGCAGACCAGTAACATTTTATTTGCATATTTACATAATGCATATGCAAACAAAATGTTGCCAGTCCACCAAAAGTTTGTGAATGGGTTTGTTGGTCCACAGTATAAAAAAGGTTAGGAACCATTGGCATAATGGATAGCTATCTGAAATGCAAGGGTGTAAAGAGGCTAGTGAGACAAAGAATCTTCCCTCTACTCATGGAAATCTCCACCCCGGAGTATGTACACACCACTTTTTCTGCCAACATTAACTAGCTAGCAATCAAAAGGACATTGGATTCATCATCATACTGTTAAGAAACTACTTTGATGCTCTGGATTTTCTTACCATTACCTATAAATTGTACACAATTCTCTCAGAAGAAATCCCAACTTGGCAACACTTAATATCAGAGTATAGGGCTACTAATTGCAGTTCCAAGTTAGTTGCAGAGTTATGCCAAGTCAGGTTCTTTTGTTTTTTGCACTTTTTAATCTTTGAGGGAGGGAGAGGAAAAGCAGGAACAGTGATGTTCAGGGAGGACTGAAAACATTTTTTGCCCTGACTGACACAACATCTCCTAGAGTGGCCTTGACTACTCAATCCTATAAGAACGTGGAGGCTTTAGAAGTCATCAGCCTGGCACATCACCTCCTGCGCAGCTTCATGAGTGGTAGCCATCATGGAACTCTTCCCCGGACAAAACGTGGGCATCTTTACCCGCGTGTCCTGAGGCATCAAGCTCGCGGGTTTTGAACAGTCACCCAGCCCCGCTCCCAGCCGCATCCATCTCTCCAAGCCTGCCCCACGGCCCCGTAAGAAGAAAGTGGCCTAAATACACAGGGAACAATTCCGAGGAAGCAGGGCGCTGGCAGCGACTCCAAAGAGCGACACAACTTCACCCTCGGGCACCAGCAGGGAAAGCGGCCACAAAGCCGCTACCTAAGTTCCGCAAGTTCCGCTCCCAGCGCTGCGTAGGGCGGGCGGGCAGGGGCTGGGCGCCCGGCTGGCAGGGGGAGGCATTTTTCCAGCGTGGCAGGAGGCGACCAGGGGCCCAGCTCGCCCCGCACCAGCCGGGCCTGGCGAGGGGGCAGGTCCCGCCCCTGCAGAGTCGGGCTACGGGGCCCGCCAGGAGCTGCGACCCTACCCCGCCGCTCCGAGACCGACCCGCCCGCAGCCCCGGGGCCGCCGCCGGTCTCCTCTGGCGCCCGGCAGCGGCTCAGGCTGGAAGCCTCCCGGGGACGGCGGCACCGCGACAAGGAGGCAGCTGGTCCCGTCCCGCCAGCAGCCGGGGAGAGCGACGCGGGGCACCGCGGAGGCGGGAGCTGAGCCCGCATCCTGCCCCTCCAGATGGGGACAACGCAGCCCCCGCCGGGCACCGGAGCGAACCTCCCGGCAGAGCCCGCCCCGCTTACCTCCCGCAGCGGCGCCGAGGAGCAGCGGTTGGGGCCCAGCGGAATGGAGCGTCCGTTGCCCCGGCAGCCCGTCAGGCAGGCACGCGCACAGCGGGGTGGGGGGGGGGAGCGGAGGAGGGATTCGGGGCTCCAGGAGCCCAGCCCAGCCCGTTCCGCTCAGCTGAGCCGCCGTCGCTTAGCCCCACGTGACCCCGCTCCCGGGTGTATTTTCTGCCGCTTTCAGTTGGGGCGCGCTCCCGGCATGGCGCGCCGGCGGCGGGGACGCGGGCCAATTAGCGACAGCAAGAGGGTCTGTGAGCGCGCGCGCGTGCGCCGCGGTGGGAGCGAGGTGGGGCGCGTGTCCTGCGTTTGCCTGCAGATCCCGAGCCTTTCCCGCTCCAAGCGCGGCGGGCAACCGCTGTGTGCTCAGACAGCGCCGCCGCCGCCGCAGGCTGCCCGTCTCCGTGCAGTGCGGCTGTTCACGCCTGTGTCTCCCCGTGCATCGCTCGCTGCTTATCCCCCGGCGGGTGTCTTTCGGTGCATCGCTGCAAACCGGATCCGGGCATGCGTGTGCGCCTGTTGATACTTTGTAGACGTATGTCCCTGCCACTGCAGTGCCTCCAATGTCGGTGTCCTTCCATGCATTCCCATGGCAGCTGCCTGGCTGGGGGCGCTCTGGGCAAAACTGGGGCCTATGCCCATCGCTGGGCTGCAAAGCAAAGTTCAGGAGGAGTGTCATGAGATGAACGTGGTGGGAAGTGACGAATAGCCCTGGAGCACCTTTAGGGTCATGCATCTACACAACACCCTAAAACTCGAAATAAGAGACGCAAATTGCATAATTTTTTTTTCAAATCAATTTTGAAATTTGGTGCTGTATGCACAGTGCCAAATTTCAAAATAACATGCTACTTCAAGACATCCCTTAACCCTCCCGGAATGAAGGTTATCAGCAAGTGGGGCCAACCTGAGCCTGAGAAGGAGCCGCAGTTTACCAATCAATGTACATTGCCAAAGGGCTATGGTAATTTGGGAGCAGTCCCCGACAGGTGCCTCCTCTCCCATCTCCAGTACCTTTTGCCCACCAGCAGCCCCACCCAGCGGCAGATTTAGGGCAGGGTGAGTGGGGCGGCTGCCCCGGGCCCCGCGCATGCGCCTTGGCACCACGGCGCATGTGCTGTGTCAAAGGGGGGGGCCCCGTGAAATTTTGCTGCCCGGGGCCCTGCGGCACTCTCATCTGCCCCTGGCCCCACCGATCAGTGCCTCCTCTTCTTTCCCTGCACCTCCTGCCCACTGCAATCAGCTGTTTCGAGGCTCTGTGGGGGAGGGAAGGAGTGAGGGTGCAATATGCTTGGAGAAGGAGGTGGAACCAGGAGTTGACACCTGAGCAAGGAGCCACATATTAACTTCAGAAGAGCCATAGGTGACTCCAGAGCCACAAGTTGGCCACCCCTGGTTACTAGGATGCCAAAATAGTGCACCTGTTATTTTGAAAAATAGTTTGAAATAATGG
Source organism: Pelodiscus sinensis (assembly GCF_052426305.1). NCBI lineage: Eukaryota > Metazoa > Chordata > Testudines > Trionychidae > Pelodiscus > Pelodiscus sinensis. The sequence continues at coordinate 83,279,078 of NC_143053.1, forward strand.
GCAGCTTTGTGTACCTCTGGAATCCCAACATAGCCATGTAGCATAGACGTACCCTCTGAGACTAACACATACAGACAGGCTACGTCTAGATTGCATCCCTTTTTCGTAAAAGGGATGCAAATTAGACGTATCACAATTGCTAATAATTTAAATCTCCCCCGCTTCATTAGCATAAAAATGGCTGCCACTTTTTTTCGGCATGGAGCTTTGCCAGAAAAAAGCGCCAGTCTAGGTGCGGATCTTTCGGAAAATGAAGCCATTTCCGAAAGATCCCTTATCCCTTATTTTTACGAAAAAGGGATGCAATCTAGACGTAGCCACACGGTATCATGAGCTTTCATGGGCAAAACCACTTCCTCAGATGAGCAGAGTGGAGAAAAAACACCCATTGCCAGCCCTAACTCCTGGAGCCCCCACGCCTCCACTACCCCCCAGCACCAGCCACTGACCCCTGAGTCCCCTGCACCCGACACTTCGGCTGTGTCTACACTGGACCACTTATTCTGGAAAAGCGGTTGCTTTTCCGGAATAACTTGCCAGCTGTCTACACTGGCCACTTGCTTTTCCGGAAAAGCAATGACAATCTACTGTAAAATTGTCAGTGCTTTTCCAGAAAAACTATGCTGCTCCCGTTCGGGCAAAAGTCCTTTTCCGGAAAAACTGTTCCGGAAAAGGGCCAGTGTAGACAGCACAGTAGTCTTTTCCGCAAAAAAGCCCCGATAGCGAAAATGATGATCGTGGCTTTTTTGCGGAAAAGCGCGTTTACATTGACACAGACGCTTTTCCGGAAAAAGTACTTTTCCGGAAAAGCATCCTGCCAATGTAGACGCACTTTTTCCGGAAATACTTATAACGGAAAACTGTTCCGTTTTAAGCATTTCCGGAAAAGGGTGCCAGTGTAGACGTAGCCTTCCAGTGCCAGCCTCCCAGCTTCAGAGCCCCCTAGTGACAGCCTCCTATCCCAAATGCTAGCATGCCAGCCTCCCACCCCTTAGAGCCTCCCACCACCAGATCTTCCCAATGTCAGCTTCCAGTTTCCAGAGCCCCACAACACCCAACTCCGCAAAGTCCTCCCACAGTACCAGTCCCCAGTCTTCAATATTAGCCTCATCCCCAGTGCCAGCCCTGCCCTACTGCCCCCCAGTGTCAGCCCCCTGCCTCTTAGAGCATCCCACCCCTTAGAGCTCCTCAGTACTAGCCCTGCCCCAGAGCCCCCCAGTGCCAGCCTCCCACCTCTTTGAGCCCCCCCTCCACTGCCAGAGCCCCCAGCATTAACCCCACCCCTGGAGCCCCTAGCGCTTGACTCACCCTCGTCACCTAGCCGTACGCAGCTGAGCACTGCTGCCTGGGTCACAGCTGCTCTAAGGCTCATGGCTCTTCTGCCGCGCAGTGAACCATTCTTCTTCATCCAGGAGGAGACCCTGCCTCTGCCCAGCACTGGTTGGCTGAGAGGCAGGGCAGGACATGCCTCTCCCAACAGCTGTGGCGGGAGGAGAGGCAATGGGCCATGTACCCCAGCCCCCTGGGCTGCTGCAGCCCAGCAGCCAGTGGGCGTATGTGTGCACCTGATGCAAGGAACTCCTGCCCTCAGAGACCGAGTTTGAGCTTTGGAGGCCATGATGGCTGAACTGGAGGAGCTAAGGGAGGCAGAGAGCTATGTTGATGAGACTTTCCGGGACACTATAGTACTGTCCCACCTCTAGTCTGAGAGCCTCAGTGCTCTTAAGGAGGATGAAAGTCTCAGGGGAACAGAGCATTCAATGGGAGCAGAGGGAAACCATCCCATAGTTGGGACCCTCCTTCCAAAGGATGTTGCAGTATCCTCTCGCACTGAGGATACCTCTGAGGGGGAGGGAACGCCAGTTGTTAGGAAGAGGAAGGTGTTAGTAGTGGGTGATTCGATTGTTAGACACATAGATAGTTGGGTTTGTGATGACCAGGAGAACCGTATGGTCACTTGCCTCCCTGGTGCGAAGGTTGCGGATCTCTCGAGGCATCTAGATAGATTTATGTGTAGTGCTGGGGAGGAGCGGATGGTCGTGGTAATGTAGGTACCAATGACGTAGGGAAGGGTAGGAGAGATGTCCTGGAGGCCAAATTTAGGTTGATAGGAAAGAGACTGAAAACCAGGACCTCTTTGGTGGCATTCTCAGAAATGATTCCAGGTCCACTCATAGGGCCAGATAGTCAGGCAGACCTTCAGAATCTCAATGTGTGGATGCGACAATGGTGTAGGAAGGAGGGGTTTAAATTTATTAGGAACTGGGGACACTTTTGGGAGAGGGGGAGCCTATACAGGAAGGATGGGCTCCACCTAAACCAGGGTGGAACCAGAATGCTGGCACTAAACATTAAAAAGGCCGTAGAGCAGTTTTTAAACTAAGAGATGGGGGAAAGTCGATTTGGTGCAGAGAAGCACATAGATCGGATGGAGACTTCTCTTAGAGGAGACTCCATTGATAGAGATTCTCTAGGCTGTAGTCAGAAAGAGAGGAGGGGAGAGGACAAACAATGGGCCAGAGCTGACAAACAACCGCATATAAAGGAATCCAATGCATCAGGGAAGGGCAGACAAATAAACAGTGGCAATTTTTTAAAGTGCTTCTACACAAATGCTGGGAGTCTGACTAATAAGATGGGTGAACTAGAGTACCTCGTATTAAAGGAGGAGATTGACATAATAGGCATCACTGAAACCTGGTGGAATGAGGAAAATCTGTGGGACACAATCATACCGGGATATAAAATATATCGGAAGGATAGAGCAGGCCATGGGGTGGCGGAGTGGCACTGTATGTGAAAGATAATGTATAATCAACATGAAATAAAAATCTTAAATGAATCAACATGTTCAATAGAATCACTATGGATAGTAATTCCATGCTCCAATAATAAGTATTTATCAGTAGGGTTATATTATCGACCACCTGACCAAAACAGTGATACTGACATTGAAATGCTAAGGGAAATTAGAGAGGCTACCAAAATAAAAAACTCTATAATAATGGGAGATTTTAATTATCCCAATATTGACTGGGTACATGTCACCTCAGGAAGAGAAGCAGAGATCAAATTTCTCAATGGCTTAATGGACTGCTTCTTGGAGCAGCTGGTACAGGAACCCACAAGGGGAGAGGCAATTCTCGATTTAGTCCTGAGTGGAACGCAGGATCAGGTCCAGGAGATAACTATTACAGGACCGCTTGGAAATTGTGACCATAATATAATAACATTTAACATTCCTGTGGTGGGAAGAACACCTCAGCAGTCCAGCACTCTGGCATTTAATTTCAAAAAGGAAAATTACACAAAAATGAGGAGGTTAGTTAAAGAGAAATTAAAAGGCACAGTGACTAGAGCCAAATCCCTGCAAGCTGCATGGAAACTTTTTAAAGACACCATAATAGAGGCCCAACTTAAATGTATACCCCAAATTAAAAAACATAGTAAGAGACCTAAAAAAGAGTCATTGTGGTTTAACTACCATGTAAAAGAAGCAGCGAGGGACAAAAAGGCATCTTTCAAGAAGTGGAAGTCCAATCCTAGTGAGAGAAATAGAAAGGAACATAAACACTGTCAAATCAAGTGTAAAAATGTAATAAGAAAAGCAAAAAAAGATTTTGAGGAACAGCTAGCCAAAAATTCAAAAAGCAATAGCAAAATGTTTTTTAAGTATATTAGAAGCAGGAAGCCTGCCAAAAAACCAGTGGGTCTCCTAGAGAATCGAGATACAAAAGGAGCAATCAAGGACGTTAAAGCCATTGCGGAGAAATGAAATGATTTCTTTGCTTCAGTCTTCACGGCTGAGGTTGTTAGGGAGATTCCCAAATCTGCACCATCCTTTGTGATTGATGAATCTGAGGAACTGTCCTGGACTGAAGTGTCATTAGAGGAGGTTTTGGAGCAAATAGAAAAACTTAACATTAACAAATCACCAGGACCAGATGGCATTCATTCAAGGATTTTAAAAGAACTCAAATGGAAAATTTCAGAACTATTATCTGTGGTTTAAATCCTATCCTTTAAATCTGCTTCCACACCTAATGACTGGAAGATAGCTAACGTGACACCAATATTTAAAAAGGGCTCTAGAGGCGATCCTGGCAATTACAGACCGGTAAGTCTAACTTCAGTACTGTGCAAATTAGTCTAAACAATAGTAAAGAATAAAATTGTCAGGCACGTAGAAGAACATAATTTGTTGGACAAAAGTCAACATGGTTTCTGTAAAGGGAAATCATGTCTTACAAATCTGAGTTCTTGGAAGGGGTTAACAAACATGCGGACAAGGGGGATTCAGTAGATATAGCATACTTAGATTTTCAGAAAGCCTTTGACAAGGTCCCTCATCAAAGGCTCTTTTGTAAATTACATTGTCATGGGATAAGAGGGAAGGTCATTTCATGGATTGAGAAGTGGTTAAAAGACAGGAAACAAAGGGTAGGAATAAATGGTAAATTTTCAGAATGGAGAGGGGTAACTAGTGGTGTCCCCCAAGGGTCAGTCCTGGGACCAGTCCTGTTCAACTTATTCATAAATGATCTGGAGAAAGGGGTAAGGAGTGAGGTGGTAAAGTTTGCGGATGATACTAAACTGTTTAAGATAGTCAAGACAGAAGCAGATTGTGAAGAACTTCAAAAAGATCTCACCAAACTGAGTGACTGAGCAACAAAATGGCAAATGAAATTTAATGTGGATAAGTGTAAAGTAATGCACTTTGGAAAAAATAACCCCAACTCTATGTACAGTATGATGGAGGCTAATTTGGCTACGAAAAAACAGGAAAGAGATCTTGAAGTTATTGTGGCTAGTTCTCTGAAAACTTCCATACAGTATGCCGCGGCGGTCAAAAAGGCAAATAGGATGCTAGGAATTATTAAGACAGAATATCTTACTGCCCCTGTATAAAACTATGATATGCCCACATTTTGAATACTGTGTACAGATGTGGTCTCCTCACCTCAAAAAAGATATTTTGGCCTTGGAAAGGGTTCAGAAAAGGGCAACTAAAATGATTAGGGGTTTGGAACAGGTCCCATATGAAGAGAGGCTAAAGTGACTGGGACTTTTCAGTTTAGAAAAGAGGAGACTGAGGGGGGATATGATAGAGGTATATAAAATCACGAGTGGTATGGAGAGGGTGAATAAAGAAAAGTTATTTATTAGTTCCCATAATAGAAGAACTAGAGGACACCAAATTAAATTAATGGGTAGCAGGTTTAAAACTAATAAAAGAAAGTTCTTCACACAGCGCATAGTCAACCTGTGGAACTCCTTGCCAGAGGAGGCTGTGAAGGCTAGGACTATAACAGAGTTTAAAGAGAAGCTAATTTAATGGAGGTAAGGTCCATAAAAGGCTATTAGCCAGGGGACAGAAATGGTGTCGCTGTCCTCTGTTTGTCAGAGGCTGGAGAAGGATGGCACGAGACAAATTGCTTGATCATTGTCTTCGGTCCACCCCCTCTGGGGCAACTGGCACTGGCCACTGTTGGCAGACAGGCTTCTGGGCTAGATGGACCTTTGGTCTGACCCATTACGGCCATTCTTATGTTCTTATGTTCTAACCATGTTCTGGTTCTTCCCTAACCTGCTTGTATTATGAATAGATTTTCTAAGATGATTTTGAATAAAAAAAAACACTTTTAAGATGCAGATTTATAAATATTTTCATTCAGCTGAACTAATGTGCTACGTCTATCCTTCAAGCCTTTTGTGGAAGAGCAAATGCAAATGAGGGCTTATTTGCATATGCAGCACTTATTTGCATTTTCTCTTCCTTTCCCTTTTGCGCAAGAGGTTTTTGCACAAAAAAGCGCTGTGTAGATGTGCCTATTTGTGCAAAAACCCCCTTTTGCACAAGAGCCGTTCTTCCTCCAAAAAATGAGGAAGAACAGCTCTTCCGCAAAAGGGCTTTTTTTGTGCAAAAAGGCGCCATCTCCACAGCGCTTTTTTGCAGAAAAACGTCTTGCACAAAAGGGAAAGGAAGAGGAAATGCAAATGAGAGCACTGCATATGCAAATGAGTGCTCCATTTGCATTTGCTCTTTTGCAAGAGGCTTGCAGTATAGACGTAGCCATTGTATGAGTGGAGACATAGTAGGGAATCAGTGGAGAAGATAAGAGATGGTAGAAAGAGAGATGGAAAGAGGGGAAAGAAGGCAGAGTAGAGAGGAAATTGTATGTGAAAGGTGCAAGAGGAATAATGAGTAAAGGGGACAAGACACAGACATAATAGCAGGAAAAAGTCAACATAAGGAAGTATTTCTCTTGATCTCTCTCTTCAACTCTTTGATGCCTATCTATTCCCCTGACAATATCCTGCGGTTCTTGTTCTCTTAATTCTTCTCAGCTATGTAAGACCTGAGCAGAACCAAGCAGTTTCTTCTTGAACATTTTCCTCTTTTTGTTTTCTTTTGCTCCTTGCTCCAGTTCTCCTCCATGGTGAAATCTCTGTGGAGATTTTTCACCCATTCTAACGGTGCAGCTAGACTACATTCCTGTTTCGAAAGAGGAATGCAAATGAGGGAAATCGAAAAATGCAAATGAAGCGCTGATTTACAAATCTTGCACTTCATTTGCATAATCTCTTTCGATCACTTTTTTGAAAGAGATTTTTTCGGGGGAAAAAAAGCAGTCTAGACAAGGTTCTTTGAAAAAAAAAAAAAAACCTTTTTTGAAAGAACCCTTATTCCTGAAAAAATGAGTTTTACAGGGTTCTTTCGAAATAGATGTTTTTTCCCCGAAAGAGCCCTGTAAAGACTGCTTTTTTTTTTGAAAAAATCTCTTCCGAAAAAGCGATTGGAAGAGATTATGCAAATGAAGTGTGATATTTGTAAATCAGCGCTTCATTTGCATTTTCGATTTCCCTCATTTGCAGTCCTCTTTCGAAAGAGGAATGTAGTCTAGATTCACCCTAAGGAAACAGAAATGTAGATTACATGGAGTATTCTTTATGTATTCAGTTTATAGTTGTTCAGGGATTCAGAGTGAAAATTTGATTTCTACTAATTAGCTTAATTACTGTGCCTCCATTTCCAGCTAGCTGACACAAAAAATTGGGCTTTTTGTATTATGAAATTAAATGTTACCAGTCAGAGTCCATAGCCAAAACTTTCTTGCTGACTGGTCAACAAATCATTCTATCAAAACATAAGGGCTGTGTCTACACTGGCGCGATCTTGCGCCAAAGCGGCCGCTCATGTGCAAAAACTTGCTGCCTGTCTACACTGGCCGTGTGTTCTTGCACAAGTAAACTGACGTTCTACTGTATAAAATCAGGGCTTCTTGAGCAAGAACTATGATGCTCCCACTCAGGAATAAGCCCTTTTGGCAACTGTTTTTGAGCAAGAGGCCAGTGTAGACAGGCAACATGAATTTCTTGTGCAAGAAAGCCCTATGGTTAAAATGGCCATCCGAGCTTTCTTGCACAAGAGAGCGTCTACACTGGCATGGATGCTCTTGTGCAAAAGCACATCTCCTGCGCAAAAGCACATGCCAGTGTAGACACTCTCTTCTGAAAGAGTTTTTGCACAAGAACTCTTCCGCAAAAGAGTTCTTGCGCAAGAAGCTGCCAGTGTAGACGTAGCCCAGGAGGACCAGAAACCATAGAGTCATCACTATAAAGAAATTCAAAACCCAGTTCTACAGTCTAGGCTACTAACAGTAACATCACAAAAATACTTATTTGTATGCACACAGTAAGACCCTCCTGACTGTAGCATGGAAAAGAGAAAATTGTCTTGCCTTCTCTCTTCCAATCTTTAAAATGTATGTTTTGGGAATTAGTCGTAAACTATGGATCTCCAAAATTCTCACTTTTTGTATATGAACTACTCAATGTGTACGTTGCTGAGTCCAGATGTTAGACTATCAGGAGATGAGTTTATGATAGGGTTGTAAATTAGAATATTAAGAACAATGCAGGAAAGAAGACATTTAGAAGATATGAAGCAGCACTTCAGACTAACATTGTAATTGTCAAGATCTGTTTTCAAAATACAGTCACAAATAGAGTTTGCATCCATCTGGGCTTTACACAGTTTTGTTTTTGGCTTCTGTGTCCAGGTGCCATTTTTGGTTGCCAGCTGCCCAGTTTTCAACCAGAAAGTGCAGTCAAAATGGGACACTCACTTTGTCCTGTCAGATGTACTGACCAGACACTAGAAGTGTGGTTACCCTAGGTGAGGCTAGGCATTGAGTCATTAATCTGTATCAGCCTCTGCTCAGAAGAAGCCAACTCTTACCTACAGGTAGACTCCTTGTTAGGCTGCAATAGCTCCTGTCACATCCCCAGAACAGAGGGAGCCCAGCTGGGAGAGAGTGGATGAGGTGAAGACGATACCATGAGGGAAGGGGGGAGAGGAGCAACCAACAGGGGCAGGACCTTGGCAGAAGAGGTTGCGCAGATGGAGGGACCAGTGGGAGAGGGTTCTGATTACCAGCAATTAGAAAGGTGTCACAAATATCTGTCTGCAGGATTTAGAAATAATTCACATTCTGTCATGATATAATGGACTGAGGACCAAAGAACAAAATTTGATATGCTTTTTCATACATAATGAAGCATATAACAATCTCCAAAATTAAAGATTCAAAACACAAGACAAATATATAGTCAATACCATAGTAAATTAAGTACACTCCACATTTCTTTTATTTAAGTTTTATTGTCAGTAGTTTAGGGTCATGCAATTAGTTTTACCGGGACAAGGTAAAAAGATAATATTTTTTAAGCATTTTATTACCTCTGTCAGTGTTTCTCAAAGTGGTCCACAAAACCACTTTGAGAAACCTGTTAACTGTTTGCACCAGTTTGTTTATTTACTGGCACGATGGCCACAGAGCCTTGTGGCTCCTATTAACGCCATTTCTCCATTTGCTGCCAGGTGCTCTGGTGCTTCAAAGGGGCAGCGCATTAGGAACCAGGGATCAGCTGGAGTGCCCAGCTGATCCCTGGCTCCACGTTGAGCTGCCCCTTTGAAGTGTAGTCTAGCACTCCAGCCGACCCCGGGCTTCTGCAGCACTGCCCCTTGGAAATGCCAGGGCAGCCTTTCCAAGGGGAAGTACTGCACCGAGCTGGGGTCAGCTGGGGACTCCAGCTGATCCTGGGCTCCTGCGGTGCTGCTCCCTGGAGATGCCGGGGCATCCTGCGGTCAGCTTGCCTGTGGTGCTTCAGCTGATTCTGGGCTCCCGTGGTGCTGCCCCTTTGAAATGCCGCTGCAGCATTTCAAAGGCATAGTGCACACAATTAATCGTGATTAATTTTTTAATCACTTGACAGCCCTAAATATTTCTGTACAATTTAATTAAAATGGCCAGTTTATGTTTTTCAATGATCCAAAGTTTGTCATAGAGCTCATATTCCAGAAATATATTATGAGCCTAATTCAATAATAACCCTCTGAATTATTAGAGGAAAACCAATAGGGATTTGGTAAGAAAAGTAGAATTTGGCTTTGAGGGCCATAAAATCAATTTAAAAACATTCCCTAGAAATGTACCAAATGCAAAGATATGAGTTATCCAAGTACCAATAACCACAAAAACAAAGTTTAAAATGGTTAAACTTACGTTGCAAATCAACAACAGACATTTTGAACTTTTTATTGTTTCTTTTCACTTTGCTTCTAGACATCCACTTTTTAATTTCTACCATTTTTATGCAAAGGTATCTAACCTACCCAAAGATCTAAGACTCCTTAATACAACCTTGAATCACTGACTTATGTATAAATACTGTAATGCTGTAAATGTAAAGTATGCTTTGCTACTGGTAAGTAAACAGGTATGCATTGATCTAACTCATCTACATAGAGCTATACAATATCAATGGATGCCTTTGCAGAGTAGTTAATATGATGCTTCTTGACAAGATATATCATAATGTCTTCTAATCACACCTGTGATTGTGCTAGTGCACAGAATCACTTTATTAAAGCCTGAATCACTGGCCAGATACATTCTTAAGAATATTTAGAAGCAACTGCAATGTATTTATCAATTACATTAAGATGTGAATGTACACTAAAACACTCCACAACACATTGCATGTTATTACGCAGGGTAATAAGTGGAATAAGGAGGCCTTTTGAAAGTATATTGTCAAGAATCTAAACCCCATAAAAGCTCTACACAAAATCAATATCTATATCATAGTAAGATAATTGTTACACACATTCAGTAACATCATAGTTTTATTCAGGTGTTTGTTTCCACTGATTTCTCTTCCTGTGGAATCAAGCTTTCTGTGGGATGAAGAATTATTTCTGTTATGGTAGACTTCATATCACTTTCCTTTGTTGCTTTCCAGTTACCTTCTTCATCATCTCCCTCTTCTACAATCAGGATTTCATTTGGATCGGGTGTCTCTTCTGTAGCAATAATCTCTTCTACATGTGGCTTAACAAAATCTGATTTAGGAGAAGTAACAAATTCTCACATATTTACTCTGCTTGACATAACACAAAGGCATGCAGATTGTTGATTTTTTTATCATTGTTTATGACCGTTTTCTCTTTCTTTCCCTCTTCCCACACTTATTTAAGGAGGTTCTGCTTTAATTTTATATTGTAAAATGTTGTAATTTTATATAAAGTGAGCTAGTCCTGTTGCCAGCTTGTAAGTAAACAGATCTATGCCTAAAGAGTTTGTTGTACAAAGGGACAGAATCTGCAAACGTTTACTCACATAAAAACAGTAGCTTCGATTTTCTAAAGTGACTAGTGATGTGGGGTATTCAACTTGAGACACCACAAAGGGCCTGATTTTCAGAAAGTGTGGTGTACTCAACCCTTTGAAAACATGGCATCTCTAGTTAGGCACCTAAAACACTTGTCACTTTTGAATATTTTGGCCATTATAAGTATGGTTTAAGAACTCCTGTCTAGGAAGTAATGATCTACATGGACTTTTAAGAGCATAATGTGACTTATTTTGCTTCTTGGAGCTGCACCCATATAAATGAAGGAGTTCTTACCTTCTTTCTCCCCTTCATTCTGACAATTACTTGTGGCCGTTGCTTTTTTCCTTTTAGTTACAGTTAGTGTATTTAGATTAGGTCCCTGCACATCAGCATCATGCATAACCAGGTCAATCTGCCCCATCACACGAGTCGCAATCACCTATACCAAAGCAATGACAAAGAATGCACAAGCAAGAAATGTAGATACATGAGACATTTTCTTTTCACTGTAGTGAGAGAACCCCTATAATCAGTATATTTAGAAATGGGTATCAGCCTGCATTCTTCTTCTAGACATACATACACAATGCCTGTTGAAGTGAATAGGAACAGAATTTGCCCCATTATTTAGTAGATGAACAGAGTACCTAATTAGTGCTCTCCATTACCATTCATAATGAGAATCTTTCCCTGTAGCTCCACCAGATCTATGGAAGGAATGATGGAGACAGATTTTTGGAAAGAAAATAAAATTCTGCAAGAAACATGAAACAGTATTTAAAATATAGTCTCGAGAAGTAAGAAAGGTTAATCTACTACTCCAATGAGAAATGGCCAAACTATGCTCTCAGCTACACCTCTGAAATGCTACAGACTTCACTGGTGATGCAAAAGTGTAACTTGGAATAGGTTTAGTCAATTGTGATTTATCATTATAGTGTAAGTTCTGGGCCCAACATGGAATGATTGAATTATCAGCTTTCAAATAGCTTCATATCATATTAAGTGAAAGTATCAGTTTTTGGCAACATTCGTACTTAAATTTCAGAAAGCTAATTATGGCAAATTTAAACAATGAGACTACTTTTCTTACTTTCATTTTGAAAATAAATAGATGAGCTTTTACTTTGTTTAATATATAGAAATTCTTTGCAAACAAAGTTCCATTGGATCTTTTTAATTCCTTAAGCCTTCATCCACCAAAGCACTTATGTACAAGCTTAACCTTTAAGTATGTTAGTTGTTCCATTGAAACCAGGGGTCTGCTTGGGCTTAAGGTTAAGCACGTACACAAATGCTTTGGTTGATCAGACCTACCAGACAAATCCTGCTTGTTTTACTTATACAGGTATAAGTATTGTACTTGAAGTCAGCTACTGCATAAACATAGACAGGTTTTGCTTTGGATGTATAACAGTCAAAGTCTTCAACCTTGCATAGAAATTAGCCAGAATGTTACTATTGCAGTGCAAAAATGACCTACATCTGTGTTGATAAATGTATTGAAAATTGTTACCTGACTCATACAGAATTTAGTGATTTTAGTAGACAAAGATTTGCACAATCCCTTCTCTTCAGTTTTGATTTACAGGAGATGTGTGCCCCTGGAGTATCACTTTGCAGCTTATTTCTTAGAGAAATGAGAAATTTCTAGTTCTGCAGGATTCCAGAAGTCGATCTAGCTTCATTCAAAATGAATATTAATGTCCTGAATCTTTTGGAGAGAACCTGAACTCAGCTTCAGATTTATACCATTCTCCTTTCTTCCTCCAAGTGGATAAATGTTGCATAGTGTGGTGTTTCATGCTGAATGTTTTATAGTGTTCTACTTTTCGAAAAAGAAATTTCTCTAATTTTAATGGTATCAAAATTACACTGTTACTTACTCATACATTAGAGCTGAGGAATCAATCCTGCATCCAATGGGCTCCTCACATGAAAAAGGGCTACACATTAACTCCAAATGGCAAGGATTTAATTACCATCACTACTTACCTGTTTGATCCTCACAGATCTGCCATTTCTACAGCAAGGGGAATTTTCTGGGAAACGCAGGATTTGTGGGCTCATAATAGTTGAGATGTTATAGGAGATAAAAGTGTGTGAAAAGGTGAGCACAGAACATGCTTAAATTAAATGCTAAAAATGTTAGTTCTGCAGATTCCAGTGTGACAAATCATGGTGCTGTGAGATCTATTCTGAAAAAATATAACACGGTATATTCCAAATTATATCAAGATAAGTTTGCTCTCAAAATTAGAAATTAAGTTGATAATAGTTTAAGGTGCTGGAAATACATATGAATTCCCTTACTCCAACTCATTTAATAATGAGCAAAGGCACTTTTGTAAATCACTGACATAAATATACAGTATTACCACTGCCAACACAGAAGGCTGTTGTTGCAAAGGATCAAAGATTTAGATTAGTGGTTATATAAAGTTTTCAGCTGAAAAACATGTTGTCTAGGATTTGATGAATACCTGCTTTGTGATCTTCATAAGAACCATGAGAAAAAATTAGAGAGAATGTGAATTAAGAAAAGTGCCCACGAAAGCTCATGATACCATCTACATGTTGTGTTAGTCTTTAAAGTGATACCAGACTATCTGTTGTTTTTTAAGTTTATCCTGTACAGACTAACTCGGCTATCCCCTGAAGCTTTTGAATTGAAGAAGTAAACTAACTTCATTGGCACTACATATTCTATGGCTTCTACCCTTTCTCTATTATATTATTAGAAAAAGGTGTAGGCAATAATATAGTTCAATGAATAAATTACCAGTTCATTCCTAGTTTTCACCCACAATGGCCTCACGGCTGGAAGATTGTTGCAGAACAAAGGTTCCCTTTTACCAGAGGCCCATAGGAACCATTAGAGCCTCTCACACAGATGGCACTGGGGGTTAGGTGTGTGGTTCAGTGGAACTAGGTGTTGTGCTGATCCAACACATCCAGACTACAATGTCCCTGGGCAGACTTCTGGTCCTGGCCCCAAAACAAACATAGGCTGACCTTTCCTAGGACAAAACCCAGGAAGGGCAGTGAGGTTAAGAAGACCTGCCCTTCCCCATGGGTGAATCCCCTCCTGGAGTAGAGCAGGCCTTGCTGTCTCACACTGTAATGTTAATTATGCCCCTCTGCATTTCTTTGGCTGTGTCTAGCCATTAAGTTCTCTGCATCAGTAACAGGGGCTGGTGCTTACATATCTTCAAAAACAAATTATTAATAATCATAATGTCCCTTTCAGTTAAGTAGATAATACTGGTGCCACTTTATATGGGGGAAAACAAATTTAAGAGACTTGATTAAGTCCACTTCATTGGAGTCACAATAGGGTTAAATTTAGCTAGCAAATCAATAGTAGACCTGAGTTTAAGAACTCAGGAGTACCTAGAGCCGTGGTCCCCAACCCAGTGCCCGCGGGCGCCCGGCGCCCGCCGGGCCCTTTATGTGCGCCCGCAGAGCAATCTGGGCTGGCCCCGCCCCCGGGCATGCGGCAGGTGCCAGCCCTGGGCACATGGCCGGCCCCAGGTGCGCCGCGTGTGCCGGTGCCGACCCTGACCCCCGCCCCCGGGTGCGCCACGCGTGCCCTTGCCGACCCTGGCGCTGGCCTTGGCCCCGCCCCCGGGGGCACCGCGCATGCCCTTGCCGGCCCTTGGCCCCGGGGGTGCCACGCGAGCCCGCGCCAGCCCCAGCTGCGCAGAACCTGGGCAGCCCCTGCCCGGGATCGCAGCACATGCCGGTGCCGACCTCGGGCGTGCGGCGCATGCTTGGCCCCGCCCCCAGTCACGTGGCCTGTGAGCGGCTCCACCCCCGTACGCGCAGCGCGTGAGCAGCCCCGCCCCCAGGCGCCCAGCAGCCCCAAAACGTTGGGGACCACTGACCTAGAGCTTATTATCACCATGCTTAGTCCACTACTAGACCATGCTGCTTCTATATGATGTAATTGGCCAAAATTTCAGTCACCTCAGCTTATATCCCTTGAAAATAAATGTATACAAAACCAGTATTGAATGTCAGAACTGCATCAACTTACTTTACTTCTAAAACTCATACTATTATAATAATCTGCTAGTTTTCTGTGGTGCTAATATCCAATAACAGATGTTAATATGCTGAACTTTAAAACATTTTCAATGGCCTCAGTTAAGCAAAATATTTAAGCATGTGCTTAACTTTAAGGTCACAGGTAAAACTGTCAAAGTCAGTGGAACTACTCATATGCTTTAACTTGTGCATGTGCTTATGTGCTTTGTTGAACTGGGGTCTGAAGCTAGTGAAGATCAGAATTAAAACGTGGAGGTTTCAATGATTTCACTCTGTGTTTTACAGTAAAGGTGAAAGTGAAGATTACCACAGTCAAAAGGACCAGTTCAGGAAGTTGCAATGGTGCAGTTGTTAATTGGAAGGTACTGTGAACAAGGACCAAACCAGTGACCAATAAAACAAGACAGTGAAACAAGGTGGAGGTAGAGATGAAAGGAACATGTTCCATTTATTTGTGACCATTGAGGAGGAGTCATACATAGCAAACACATACAACATATTTGTTGATTTAGCATCCTAGGGCTGATACTCATTTATACAGTGTCTTTACACTACTCAAGCCTTACAGAGGGTATAAATTACATTTACACCCAATCTACACCCATTTATACTGCCAAAACAGGATAAAAGGGCCTCGATGTAAATGAGAATCAGGACCTCTGTTTCTAATAGCTATAGTACACTGCTTTACCAAATTCTGACCTAATCTAAATTGCTGCTCAGAAAGAATGTTTCTTTTAAACCTTGATCATTCTTAATCCTTTCAACCACCTCACTGATTTCTTCCCTTGAAACTCTCCTTCACTCTTCTTGTTTATGTTGTATGGAGGAAAAGGGTCAAATTTTGGACCTGAGTCCGTGTTCCATGGGAATTTGGCTAATTTAAGGTGTGCAGGGGTAGGCTCTGTGTGGTTAGCAATAAAAGGATGGTGTTTAAATATGAATTAGTAAAGACACTATTTTGCTTGGTGCAAATAAGTGTAGTAAAAACACAAGTGAAGTGAGTGGAAGGGTGCAAGGCTATTTGCTATGCATAAAACAATTTACACACATGAATTATGCCACTATATCATTCAACCTCTCCCCCTGAACTTGTAGTTCCTAGTTTCAAATTCACACTTTCTTTTTATCTCCTTTACTGGGCACAGGCTGAGATACTTCACCTTCTCCCTCAGGTATGAACACACTTACAGTGAAATCACTTCTTTCTGTGCCGTATTTGTTTTTCACCACAATGCTGTATTTCCCAGAGTCAACTGTGTTGACACCAGTAATAGTGAAGTTGGCACATTTTCCAGATTCATATTTCAGGATGCAGTGGGCATCTGCTATCAACAGCTTCTCATTCTTCAGCCATGTGACTTCTGGGACAGGATCTCCCCAGACATTGCAAGTAAGATTAAGCGCCTACAAAAACGTACAAATGTGTTATTAATAACCATTGTTAATTTATATTTTTGCATCCATTTGGATGAATAATTCTCAAAAGTCCACTCTTAGCTTCCTGTTATTAGACAATGGATACCCATAAGCATTCAAGATCAATAATTTCTGATGTAGTCTGATCCATCATGAAGTAAGAGAACAAATACAACTAATTACAAAGCTCCATTAAAAACCTTCAGTATTTTATGGACCCTCTTCCCTCATAATCATTACCACAACCCCCTCTGCACTGTTTAATACAAAATTAGACATTAGCACAGTGGTTCTCAGCCCACACACTGCACGATGCTCAATCAGCACACAGCTGAGGCCCAGTTTTGTGCTAAAATAGCAGGCTACAGTGGTAGGATCCGGGTTCCTGGCTGCCCAGACCCCACCTGTGGTGGGGGGAGATCAGGGTTGCTGGCTGATCCCACATGGCAGGAGTCTCAGGTCAGGTCTGCTGGCTGGCTCCACACAGTCCTGGGCCCAGAGCAACTGGCCGGCCCCATGCAGTACAGGGTCAGTATGAAAGCTGTTAGCTGGCCCCACAGGGTCAAGTTTTGGATGGCTGGTTCCATGGTTGGGATTGTTGCTCATCCCTGCACAACAGAATCTGGGGTCCTCACTACCCAGGGCTCACTCTGTTGCATGGTCGTTGGGCAGAAGTCATGGAGATAGGAGTCTGTGGGAGTTGGGGAGGGCTGTTGTTCTCAACCTGTGGCTAGCTCACAATGATAAATAGGTTAAGAACTATTGCTTTAATCAGCCTCTGAATGTTAGGCCTTAAATGAGAGTTTGAAAAACCATCAGATGAATTTGTTCAGGTTAATTCTATAAGTGCACCCCAAAAATAAAGGCATATTTCCTTAAATATAATCAATGTTAACCATTAAACAACCACAAATTAATCCCAGCTTTAAAAATGGTCTAAATTACATCTTGACCGCTTCACAAACAGATCGAGATGTTTTACAGACTCCTATAAAACTGCATAACATCTAACTGCTACTATTTTTATCTGAAATCAATACAGTTTTCTGTGCCTGTTTCTTCCCTTAGATGTTCACACACATATTTCCTTTTGAAGTTAATCAGAGCTAAGTCTGCATGAGTGCTGAATTTGGTCCTAACATTAAGGCACCATCTTCATTAGCAAAGGACAGTTGTTAGAAAGATTAATTTGACAGTTCAATAGCTGCCGCAGGCCTGCAACTCTATCTCATGCATCAGTTGTCAGAGTTCCTTTAATTTTTCCCTTTCAATGCCACCCAGAAATACCTACAGGGAAGATATTTAGACATGTAGATGTATAGCATGCCATTCACTTTAACACAAAAGATGAAACTGGTTCTTATTTATTAAAGAAAGGAATAAGAAAATGAAAACGCTCATGGCTGGCATTTCCTGACCCTTCCTTTTAGGAACATATAGGATGTCCAGGAATGGAACTTTATGTATCCGAGAACGTTGCACTAAGGGGAATTTCCGCTCTTTTTGATGCTGAGTCCACCAGGCAGAACTTCAGTCCTAACATTTTGAATAGAAAAATCCATCATCTTAATACAGGTTGAACATCTGTAAACTGGGACTCTCTGATATAACAACATGTTCCAGGGCCAGAGAATCCCAGTGGAGGACTGGTGCCTAGGAGCCCTGCGGACTGGCAGAGTTGCGGGCTGCTGGCAGCAAGCTGCCAGCAAGGCCAGCAGCCTAGATCACCACATCTGAAAAGCCAGGAGTGCCCCAGCTGGGCTGCTCGGCGGGGTTGGGAGCCTGGCGCGCTGCAGCAGGGCTGCTCAGCTAGGCTGCTCAGCGTGCACCAAGTGGGCTGCCCGGAGGGGCCGGAAGCCTGGTGCACCACAGCAGAGCTACTTGGAGGATCTTGGAGTGGTGTGCTGCAGCTGGGCTGCTCTGCTAGGCTTCCCAGCATGCCCCAGCTGGGCTGCTTGATGGGGCGGGAGCCTGGCACGCTGCGAGCTGGGTTACCTGGCATGGCAGGTAAGGGGGGCAAGGACTGGCAGGGCAGCAGGGCCTGCAGCTGATCTAGTGCTGGGGGAGGGAAGAGGCAGTAGCAGGCGGCCCAGAAATAACCTTCCCTGATCCAGTAAATCCCTCATCTGGGGATGATTATAAGAGCTGCATGAATTAAACAAAAGGTTGCTCCCATCTCTCCCAAACTCATACAAACACTGGAGAAAAATGAGATGCTGCAACCCTAACAAGTACTACAGATTGAACCTCTGAAATATGGGATTCTCAGGTCCGGCAACATCCATGGACCTGCCGGACCACAGATGTTTTTGGATCAGAGAGCCCCAGCTCCCGGGAATGAGGCGGGGAAGAAGTAGGGCCGTATGGCTGTGGAGCTCCATCCCTGGGGAGCCCCAGCCAGCCAGAGAAGCAGCAGCATCAGCAGACCCTGTCCTGAGAAACTCCAGTCGGGTGGGGGAGAAACGGGGCCGTGGAGGCTGAGGAGTTCCACCCTGAGGAGCCCCGGCCGGGAAGAGTATCAGTGGGACCGGTGAGCAGCAAAAGCAGGGCAGCTGGCAAGCCCCATCCCCAGCTGAGCAGGGGAGAAGCAGGACCATGGCAGCTGGGGAGCTCTGTCCTGGGGAGTCCCAGCAGACCAGAGCCCAAGTCCAAGCCCTGCAGGCTAGAGCGCAATGGCAGTGGGACTGGAGTGTCCTGGGAGGCCAGTGGCAGGATACTTCCCCATATCCAGCAAATTCCCTAATTCCGGATGGGTCAGCTCCCGAGAGTGCTGGACAAGGGAGGTCCAACCTGTATTTGTTAGTAGACAATTCTATCAAAATGAAAATAAGCAGTTGTTGTAATTTCATTGTAGATGATAGATTAAAAGGCCTTAAATGTATATAATTTTATTTTGATGGGCTTTATTTTATTTTTTATTTTAAAACTTCCTGGCTCATGTTATAGGATGGTGTCTAGCAAAATTATATTTTTAACCAGGTCATTATTTAAGTTATACAATTACAATCCTGCATCATGTAAAAAGGCTATTTTTTTACGCTAGCTTCCTTTCAAAATGATGAGAACAATGTGTATAATTGTGTTTTTAATAGAAGAATAGATCCTTGTCTATGACCTGAATACCAAAATTCAAGGTGCAGTGTGGGGCATAGGCTTTTGGCAAATAATGTAAGACTTCAACTCCCTGGGTGTACAGCATGCCTGGCAGCCCAAAGCAGGTGATAGGATACAAACTACTCTAGTCTCCAGTCTCTAAACTGGTACAGGTTGGACCTCCCTGGTCCAGCACCCTCAGGACCTGAGCAGTCCCAGATGAGGGAATTTGCCGGGCCAGGGAATGTCTCCTGCCACCTCAGCCTGCCACCCCTCCTCAAGTCTGGCTCCTTCGGTCCCACTGCTGGCTGGGCTACACAGCTGCCCAAGCTCCGCTGCCGTAACTGCTGCTACAGCTGGCATGGCAGCTTGCAGCCTGGCCCCAGCCCGGGGCACCAGCCCCATTGTTGGCCAGTACACGGCCACTATCATGCTGCTGACCTGCCGTGGCCCCAGCTGGGTTGTCGGGCTGCCCCTGCCCCGCTACCACAGCCCCTCTACCACCATTGGGCTGCTGATGCCTGGCCCTACTTCCACCAGCCTTGCCTTACGTGGGGCTCTCAGCTGCTGGCCCTCCTGTCTCAGGGCTCTCTCGTTCAGCAACAGGACCACAGATGCTGCTGGATGAGAGAGTCCCTGTTTAGGGAGGTGCAACCTGTACTAACTATACTAAAACAGTAATTACTAAAAATGACTAAAACTTAGAAGAACTAAGCACTAAACTAAAGGAACACTTGAGAGCAAGGGAACACAATTCCAATGCTGGAGAGTAAGAAGGAAGAGGGATCAGGTTGACAGTGTCATATATTGAGCACCAGAGGCGCTACTCCAGGGGGCTCCCTAGCTCTCTAAACAACCTGATGGAAGCAGCGAGGGGGAAAAGTTTCCGATGACTGTGCATGCAGAGTGCACACAACTAACTGGAATCTTCATGACCAATCACTCAAAGAAGAACAGAAAATGCAGGAATTAATAAAAATGTAGTTACTGCATAAAATCTGTTTTGCCCCCTTGATCGCTGGGTGACTTTCCCATTGTCCTACTCTAACCTCAATTCCTTCCTTCACTGACCCATAACATAACACAGAGGCTCCAGGCCTTGACCTGCAATCAATATTCCCTGTCTGGATGTGAATTAATGAAGCAGGACAGATGTTTGAAATCAGCAAATAACAAACACAGCTACCTAGGCAAGAGAAATTGGAGGCAAAGTACCACACCTATTTGGTAGATAGCTGTAGCCAAAACAAAGATTTCTCCTTTGAGCCATTATTTTATGTAAAAAAAATTTGAACAAGTCTTGGGCAGAGACTTCTCTGGTTTTTGGACTCACTCCACCAACTTAGATGACTCAATACAAATCCTGTATTATGCTAATTATAAAAGACTTTACAACTCATCAAGGCTATGTCTAGACTACACCTCTCTGTTGACAGAGAGATGTAGATTAGGCACGTTGAAATTGCTAATGAAGCGGGGATTTAAATAAAGCCTTTTTCAAAAGATCCTGTAAACCTTGAGGCTTTATTTTTCAAAAGATCTGCGTCTAGACTGCTGGGGTTTTTTCAAAAATGCTCCGTTTTGAAAAAAAGTGGAGGCCATGTTTATGCTAATGAAGCATGGGATATTTAAATCCCCGCTTCATTAGCAATTTCAACATGCCTAATCTACATCTCTCTGTTGAGAGAGAGGTGTAGTCTAGACGTAGCCCTACACTTCTTGTCTCTTAACATTGTACTGATTCCATAATTATTGGGCCAAAGATAGTCATCTTGAGTGAATTTTTTAGTAACATCCAGCCTTCCTCTATTCACAACGTCACAAATATCCTTTTAATTTTGAGTAATGAATGTGCTAGGAAGCAAGCCCTGCTTATCTGTATTGTTTCATTTCAACTCTGATCTGGCAGAGAATTCTCAGCTCAAATAACCACCCAAGTTTTCCCATCACTTAGCAAAAGCAACTATTTCGGTTGAAAAATTGACAAATTCACTCACTTTCCTCCTGACTTCTTCCCCACTTTGTTGCAGCTACAAGAATTCTCTGTAATAATATCTAAATACTGTACTGTTCCCTTCAGCTATTAATCAACACTACATAAAATGCTTATACCAATTCCAACTACATTGTCTCTGGCAGATTGTAGGAATTAAATGGCAATATTTGATTCCAAATAATTAGTGTTTGAGAGCTGCAACATCACAGGCATCAAAGCTTTTATGGTGAGAGTATTGCTGAAATGGTGGGGTCCATTTAGAAGAACTTAGAAGAGAGGGAATAGTCAATATGGATTCACCACGGGCAAGTCATGCCTGACCAACCTGATTGCCTTCTATGACGAGGTAACTGGCTTTGTGGTTATGGGGAATGTGATGGATCATGTGATATACCTTGACTTTAGCAAAGCTTTTGATACAGTCTCTCACAGTATTCTTGCCAGCAAGTTAAAGAAGAATGGATTGGATAAATGGATTGTAAGGTGAATAGAAAGCTGGCTAGATTGTCAGGGTCAATAGGTAGTGATAAATGGCTTGTGGTCTGGTTGGTGGTCAGTATCAAGTGGAGTTCCCCAAGGATCAGTTCTGGGGCTGATTTTGTTCAACATCTTTATTAATTACCTGGATAAGGGAATGGATTACCCTCAGCAAGTTTGCAGATGACACTAAGCTAGAGGGAGAGGTAGATATGTTGGAGGGTAGGCATAGGGTCCAGAATGACCAAGACAAATTGGAGTATTGGACCAAAAGAAATCCGATGAGGTTCAACAAGGACAAGTGCAGAGTCCTGTACTTGAGACAGAAGAATCACAAACACTGCTACAGGCTAAGGACTGACTGACTAAGCAGCAGTTCTGCAGAAAAGGACCTGGGGATTACAGTGGATGAGAAGCTGGATATGATTCAACAGTGTCCCTTGTAGCCAAAAAGTCTAACAGCATATTGGGCTGCATTAGTGGGAGCATTGCCAGCAGATCTGTGAAAGTGATTATTCCCCTTTATTTGCCACTCGTGAGGCACAATCTGGAGAATTGTGTCTAATTCTGCCCCTCTTTCCCAATTGCAGAAAGGATGTGGACACATTGAGGAAAGTCCATCAGAGAGCAACAAAAATGATTAGGGGGCTAGGGCACATGACTTATGAGGAGAGGTTAAGGGATTTGGGTTTATTTAGTCCACAGAAGAGAAAAGCGAGGGAGGATTTGATACAGCCTTCAACTACCCAAAGGGAGGTTCCAAAGAGGATGAAGAGAGGCTGTTCTCAGTGGTGACAGATGACAGAACAAGGAGCAATGGTTTCAGGTTGCAGTGGGGGAGATCTAGGCTGGATATTAGGGAAAAATATTTCACTCAGAGGGTGGTACTGGAATGGGTTACCTAAGGAGATGGTGGAATCTCCATTCCTAGAGGTTTTTAAGTTTTGGCTTGACATCATCATCTGGCTGTGATGATTTAGTTGGGATTGGTTTTGCTTTTAGCAGGGGGTTGGACTCAATGACCTCCTGAGGTCTCCTCCAGCACCATGATTCTATGTGGTCCATATGTGAGATGGTAGAAACCCAAAGACCATCTTTTAAGAAGAATTGAACTGGAGCTCATTTTAAGGGCAGAACAAGAGAATGTTACAAAGACACTCTCAAGGACAACTTCCAGTCTTGCAATGCTGACCTCAACATCTTGGAGTTCTTAGCCCATAACAAGATTTGATCATGGCAGCTCTGCCACCTTGGGCTGAAAGACTTGGAGAGCTTGTGGACTGCTGCAGTTGAGGAGAGACATGTAAGGCACAAAGCTAAAACAGCTCACATTTATCTCTGCTTGGCTTCAACAGTGGCACTTGCAGATGGAGTTGCAGTTCCGGAATTGGTCTCTGGTCTCATCTCAGAACTCACAATAAGAGGCTGTAGCCTATCCATCAAACTCAATGGTAAATCCAGCAACAGCAGAATAAATCCAGAATAATTAAATTGACTTCAATTGGTTTATCTCAAATTTGCACTAATATAACAGAGAAGAATTTCTCCTTTGTTTTCTTGGGATGGTGAAGTAGGAGGTCATGTAGGTTTCTACCATACTTTACTACCCAAATTGTCAAATCTGACTGGTGCCATGTCTTGAGGGGCTTAACCATCATCAGTTCAGATTAACTGGCTGTCTTGGGTGTAAGGAATTAGCATTACTCAATAACCCATTAGAAAAATGCAACAATGAAATCTGTGCACATAGCATCAATTTTTAAAGATATGGCTGTATATGAATTTTCTAAGTAAAACAGGGGCATAGGCGAAGGGGGTGGGGGGAAGTAGGCCCCGGGCACCACGCTAGGACAATCTCAGGGAGAAAGATGCAGGTGGGTCTGGGATCACCCATCCCGCTTCAGCAGCCGCAGCCACATCAGACCTCCCCTGCGCCATTCTCCCTGCGCTCGCCCTAGCATAGCGCCTGGGGGCAACTGCCCCCCTCCATCCCTCTCACTACACCCTGAAGAAGTACAGTGTTCACATTTTAGCCCTGACTGGTATTGTCATCTCACTTTTATCTTATGCTTAACAAGTGAAACTGCCCCAAATACATAAACCTATCTGTCTAAGCAATTCAAATTATGGATAGAAGATAGAGAATGAATAAATAATGCAGCAAATTTTTAAAATGGAACCTTTGAAATAATTCTTATGTTTCCCCCTTCTCTGAAAGCTATATAAACTGTTCAGCTACTATATAACACTATAATTCATTTACTGTACCTTGCCTTCCTGGATGGTGACAACGTCAGGCAAACCTCCAATTACCCTGGCACGATCTGAAAATACATGAGTGAAGTTTCCTTTAATGTTTGCAAAAATAACTCTGTCCCAGATTTCATTTCCCCTCCAGCACTGTTCTTTTATCTTATTTTTGTACAAGTATCTGTATGTGCAAATGAAGAGTTATTCAGTATTCCTAGCACACTATTTGCACATGTAAAATCATGTCAACCTGCTGCCAAAAGCAGACATCTTTATATCTGACTGTCAGTCACCTCCTCAGTGAAATTAAAGTATGATTAAAGTATGTTCTTTATCCTTAACACCACTGAATTCAGTCTGAGTTTTTCAAAGAATGTAGAATTGGGTCTGATGTTTCTAGATTTCCAAGATAAAAAACTGGCAATTCAGTGTTTATGAAAGTAGATGAGTTGCCTGTGGAAGAGATAAGCCTATGGAAAATACTATGAAAGAGACTGATCTAAATAAAAAGACAAATTCTGATCTTTGTTACACCGGTGTAAATTTAGAATAATTCCACTGTCTTCAGTGGAATTCCTCTAGATTAATTCTGGTGTATACTAACTCAGAATATAGCCATTTGCATTTAGTTTGAAAAAGCTACTGCAATCCTAGATAAGTAA
The DNA here is from genome assembly GCF_052426305.1 of Pelodiscus sinensis. Classification (NCBI taxonomy): domain Eukaryota; kingdom Metazoa; phylum Chordata; order Testudines; family Trionychidae; genus Pelodiscus; species Pelodiscus sinensis. The sequence goes on from NC_143053.1 coordinate 83,303,705, forward strand.
AGTGACACTGGCATGCACATTCTCTGCTACAGCTATTCCAGGAAATGGAATTCAGTCTTTGTTAGTAGTGAGGGAGCAATGAAGAGGCTGAAAGTGGCCACATGGAATGCTCTCCTCTTCAACACAGATGCTCTTCCCCCTCTGTATAATAAGAACTTTGTGGAGAAATTTGGTGAAGTCAGAGGCTGAAGGAGGACGAATGGAGACCTAAACTATACTAAGGGCTGTGCTTTTTCCCCACCATCTATGACCACCCAAAGTCAGAGTTAAAGTACAGCTGAAGAACAACATCCAGTGGCAGCATGTTTACTAATCCTGTAATACTGGTTTAGGAATGCATGGGGATGGGGCTGCAGCAGAATTTGGAGGAGCAGACCAGGGTCTTTAGGGTGAGGGACCCTGAATGCTGCATATCCATACTTCTCCACTGCCTTATCAGACTTCACCTTTTCCTACACTATTTCTATGCTGGTCCCAAATACATAGGGAAAGGGGAGCTGTTGCATTAATTTGTTCTACCCCATGCACTTTTAAATAGAAGGGAAAGCATGGAGAACTTAATTTTTGTGGTTAATTTATAATAGCTTTGCTCATTAATCAAATGATTAAATACGTTTTTTCTTTTTTTAAATTGCTCTGCTTTTTTGTCTTCAATATAATGGTTATGACTGAGATTTTTAAATGCATCGATGTCTGAAAGCCCAGAGAACCTGTGACTTGGCTTAGTTATCCACATGTAATGTTTTTGATCAGTGCTCATGTGAAGCCATTTGCTACATAAGATAATTTAAATACAACTAAATGATTTTCTTCGAACTTTCAAAAACAAAGTAACTTGTGTTTTGAGAGTAGGCATGCTAAATTTCCATTTTAAAGGTAGTTTTTAGAGAAAGTTATTTGTGAAGAGAGAAGCTAAGACTGGAAAAAGTTAACACAATCATAACTATACTGACTTTAGCTTGTTGTTATAATATTAACTATTAAACAGGTCACTTTTCCTGTTTCTTCTTGGTGTAAGGATGAACTAGTTTTATCAAATACCCACTCCCCATAATCACGATGATTAAAAAAAAATCCATAGCCAATTCATGAAGAGCATTGTAAAAGAAAGCTCACTTACTTCTTTCTGCAATAGCAGCTTGTCTGTGGGGGAGGAAAACAAAAAGAAAATTCAATTTTAGTTGAGATTAATTTAGGATGACTAACACGTGGCTAATCTTTGAGACTGCTTTAAATCTACACACCACCCTAACCTTGAAATAAGATATGCAATTTGCTCTATGCAAATTTTGTATCTTATTTTGATTGTATTTCAAAATAGCTTATTTTAAAATTTGGCATATCTACACAGTGCCAAATTTCAAAATAATGCACTATTTTGAGACATCCCTTAGCCCTCATGAAATGAGAGTTACAGGGATGCTGGATTAGTGTACCTGTTATTTTGAAATATTTTTCAAAATAACAGGCTTGTTTAAAATATGTGGGGTAGCTATTTTGGGATACCTCCACTATCCTGAAATAGCCCCGCTGTCTAGACGTACCCTAAAGGAAAATCTTTCTGCTCTGTACAGTTCATCACTGTTAATCCTACTTTTTCCTTATTAACAAAGACTCAAATCTTCATCCCATAGGAGTCAATGGAAAATTTCTCAAAGGATTTTTTTAAGCGTTAAACAAAGTGAACATGAGTACAGTGTCTTGCTTTATTAGAAGTATATGGTATTCATAACAATAACTGTCATGAGTAATACTTACTTTAATCTTTGGAATTCTGCAAAGGCTTCATCAAAGGCTTTTAAAAGAGAAGACTGATGTTAAAGGTAGTTTTCACAAACCAGTCATCACAAGAAGGTAATTTACATTTTAAGATATAGATTAAAATGTAATCAGTGGAAGAAAGCTTAACCTTTCAGTCTTTGCTTTGATACACTATAAGACTTGAAACGACTAAAGATTTAATTAAATGAAGCTGGTCTATAGGTAGCTGAAGGCTGAACGTGTTAATAATAAAGTCGTCAGTCTTTAACACAGAGAGAGAGGCTGAGATTATCTCACTACAGATACCTCAGGGACAAAACTGCAGTGTTTCAAATTAATTATAGATTGCAGAATTTCATTTAAAATGTTTTAACAGGTATTTTCATTTCTACTGCAAAGTTTCACATTGATGCACAAGTAATGAACTGAACAACAAGATGTATTCTTCTTGTAGATTCTCCATACTTTGTTCGATGTTGACAAGCCTCTTCTTCCCTTAAGTGAGAAGAAGGGACAAAAACTTTGCCAGGAAATGAGCAAAGGGTAAAGAAAGGGAAACAATGATTTCACTAAATGATTCCTCTGTAACCTGTAGTTGGGGGAGTTGGGGCTTTGTGGGATGAAATGGCTGTGGAAGAAAAGGTTGATCCTCAGGAGCAGCCCATTTCTGGTACATATTCTCCTGAGGATTCACCCTTCTGGGAGAAAATATGTCCCAGAATTAATCCAAACACCATTTATTTGCCCTCTCTGCCTTCTTCTGTTCTGAATGCTAGTGAAAGGTACCAGTGTTGACAACTCTGAAGAATTAGGTATTTATAACGTGACTCCTTTACCTTGTCCTGAAAGATCCACCATCCTTGTATGCGTAGTTTTACCATCAAAGAGCTCCATTATATATTTGCCTTTATCCTGTGCAGCTGGCTCATTGATCTGTAACCAGATCTGCTCCCCAGTAACACCCGTCTTAACTCTATCTGTATACTTAATCTTGGTATCACTGGAAAATAAAAAAGAAACATTAGCTCTTCCTTTTTATCATATTATGAATGTGAATAACATTTGTGGCCTCACTGGCCATGTCTGCCCTAGACAATTTTTACAAATGGTTCCCATGGTGCTAATCTATGAATCCAAAATTTCAGATTTTTTTAGACCAAATTCTGTCTGGAGACTGGCCATTCCTGGAAAGCTAAGGACTAAAGTGGGGAACAAGACAGAATGTTTCTGTTCCAATTCTAGTTCTCTTCTCAGCCCACAGAAAGATCATGGCATGTGTCCTCGATCACCAGAGGTGAAGACCCAAAGATCGGTTGGGGACATGTATGCACTTCAACATGTAACCCAAGCATGCACCCCATATTCATTTCTTTATCTTGCTCCTGAATGAGAAGAAAAAGGGGGTTGTATACAGGGCGATATGAATAGGTAGGACATGAACAGACAACAATGCTTCTTTTGTAGCAACAATGCATGTCCTTTTAGGGGGCAATTTGGCACAATGCCACAATTTGGTCATTTCAGTATATATGTGCATACATTAGTATACCTCTTTCCACAAAACTATCCATTTCACTGCTATCTAGTCAAAGAATTAATTATCCTAGACAAGGGAGGAAGTTCTTTGTCAAATCAGTTGCCCGTTTTCTTTTTATCCTTAAATTAATGTCTTGGAATATACCAGGGAGCAATTTACTATCACTTGGTGAATTAATGTGATCATTCTAACATAAAATTAGTTTCTAAAAATGAAACATCAGAGTGAGAGCGAGCAACAAATCTGGAGCATCCGATATTAGCTTCCAGTTTTCAAATGTGGAAGACTCCTGGCAATACAAATTAACAAACAGAGATGGCACTAAGTAGATTTAAAATAATCCTAGTCATCCACTCCTCTTGATTTCCCAGTGCATCTTATCTGCTCTGGCTGAGATTTCAATGCTGCAAAAGGGATTCTGAGGTCCAAGTCCCATTAATTTAAATGGGGTCTGTAAATCTGTCTCTGTCTTGTTTTTTTGTAAGATCACCAAGGTTTTATGGAGGGGTTTTCTGCCTCAAGCACATGTTGGAGTTTAATAGATAAGGAGTCTGACAAGGATGTATGCATCTATTAGGGAGATTTATTGCACCTATTAGTTCTATACCTGTACTGTACCTGCAATTTGATTTATAAAAAAGTGCAATCCAGGGAGACAGACTGACTGACCTCAAGGTACACATTCTGAACTATAGGCATTCTCCAGTTTCATTGTCCTTTTGACCATGAACTCTTTACTCACGTTCTTCCTCCAGGCTGCTACAAATTAATGGGTCCCCAAATCCCTCTGACGGACTGGTGTAACTCAGTTGAGTTCAATGGAGTTACATTTGATTATGTGGGAATAAATGCAAGGATGAACTAGGCCAAGTATTGTGTCATATCTGACTTCCTGTTGACTGTGTAAAAACAAAGAATTTATAGACTGCTGGCAAGCTCTCATACACTTACTTGTGTAACCAGCTCACTCTCAGATCTTCCAAGTAATAATTAACAAAAGAGAATAATCTGATACCCTCTGCTGTGCTCTGGATTTTCAATTCTGTTGCAGATACAGCTGAAAGAAGAGTACATGTTTTATGCAACCCTACTGCTGTTTATTAAGAAGCACAATGAGCCATTCATCTGAAGAGGGAATTAAATACTTACCAATCTTTCTACATACTTCATTCATCAGATCTGCAAAAGCTATGGAAACAAAATTCATAGACTGAAACTCAATGTCCCCAGCTCAAACATGTTCAATAATAGGTTGAAAATTGACATTTTATGACTCCAGTGTTATGACTCCAGAGCATTCCCTCAAAAGAGTTCCTAACAGACATCCGATTCACATTTTTAAATGTATCAGACTCTTATATTCCTCAGTTTCAAGCACAACAAAGCTATGGATTGTTTTCAGGGAGCCTGACTCTCTATCCCATAGCTTCAGGGGGTAGCCAAGTTAGTCTGTTAGAGAATGTCTACACTTGCCTCCTACTTCAAAGTAGGGAGGCAAATGAAGCATACCAAAGTTGCAAATCAAGCCCGGGTTTTAAATATCTCACGCTTGATTTGCATGTTCCCAGCCAGTCGCTATTTTAGAAATTCACTAGCCTGGAGTAACTGCCCGCGTCTACATGCGGCAGTGAAACGGGAGTCCGATTTAAAGCCCTAACTCGAATTAGCTAGTATTCCTCCTTAATGAGGTTTACGAGCTAATTCGAATTAGGGGCTTTAAATCCGATTAGGGGCTTTAAATCAGAAAAAAACAGCAAGCAAATGGTCTGATAGAACTTTATTGACTAACAAAACATGTAGATGGCATAATGAGCTTTCGTGGGCACAGGTCATCTGAAGAAGTGGGCTGTGCCCACAAAAGCTCATGATGCCATCTACATGTTTTGTTAGTCTATAAAGTGCTACCAGACCATTTGCTTGCTGTTTTTCTCTATCCCATAGTTTCAGCATCATGGTTAAGCCCTTCACCGATGAACAAGGCAACATTATTTTTTCTAAGGGTGACAGTATTCAACTGGAACATTGGCTTTTCCATATCAATGTATTATGCGCTGAATATGAATTTTGCTCCATGTGCTGGGCACAGTATGTAGCAATGAAATCTTTAAAATATACAAAATTCTTTGATTAGAAGTATCCTTAAATACATGTTTGGCCAAACAGATTAAAAAGCGTGAAAGTACTGCAGGAAACTAATTTATATCATGTTCATAAAACAGTCTAGATCCACAATATTCTTTGGCATTAATGGAATTACTTTTAGTATAGAGATCACCCAGTTTGAAAACTGATATCATCGTGAATAACCTCAACTGGGATATCTCGAGGAAATATTAAACATGAACTAATTAACTAAAGTATGTTGTAATGCTCTGTTACTGAAAAGTCACTATCAGGATGGGCTCATGGCATCTGCGACTAGCGTTTTGATTAGGATCCTATTTAACATGCAGAAAAAATAAAAACCTCTTGAAAAAGATACTGCAATTTGCCTATGCAAAACTCTTGTGCAGAGGAAACACTGGCACTTCAGATACTTATGACCCAGTATGTGATAAACCATTCAAATGTCCTGACCTGTTTCCACGAGCTTCAGTTTGCTTTTGTCCTTTCCTCTGTCATCCTTCAGTATTACTTCATAAATACCAGCATCTTTCTTGGAAAACTATACAGCAATAACAACAAACAATAACAGTATTCAACATTAGTTATTTCAGACAGTAAAATAGTTTCTAGCCTGGTGATTTATGCAGCTGGCAAAAAAACAACAACTGGGCATCAAATTAAACTTCTATCTATATATTACTGCTCCTCACGAAGTACTGCTCCTCACGAAGAAGAGTTAATTTTTTTCCTTTTACAGTTTAGGAACTGAGACAGAGAGACTAAGTGGCTTGTTCTAAACTATGCATGAAACCTGCAGCAAAGCTAGGAATTGAACCGATATCTCATTAATTTAATGTCTAGTGCCTTAACCACAAGATGAGGTTTCCTCTCGCTGATTGATAAGAGCACACATTACTGTTTAACCTTTTCCTAGTATAATCAGGATAGTACTCTGATGTAATCTTCCAGCTCTTTAAACTAATTTAAAAGGGAAATGTGAAACTCTTTAGCTCTTTCTCACAGTTTCCTGAAAATCTGAATTCATAGGTATTTAAATAGAAATTTGCTATAGCCAAAAAATAAATACAAGTTGAGCTTTTTTATAAACTATGTCCCAGTTCCTATCTATAGTGGATATTTTGGAATATCAGATTAGCTCACATCTATGAAATTAATAAAATACCGTGGAACTGTACATCAGAAAGCCAGGAGTCACTCACCTCTGATATCAGCAGAGTACATACGCCATCCTTAAAGTCATGCTCCTCATCCACCATTATCTCCCTTCCATCTTTGTACCAAACAATGTGTGTTTCCTTCTTGATATTAGCCACCTAAAATGTATGAAAAGGACAGTAGTATTATCCTGTTCTTGAAACTCAGTGAATTGAGTGTTACGTGCCTTAGCCTGTGTGAATCCTAGGCTCCTGGACAGAACTCACTAGAACAGCAAAAGGCCCAACCTCTCAGATGAGAAAGGGGCCACAGAATCCAGAATTTAACTGATACAGGAGACAAGAATATGAGAAACAAAGACAGTACTGTAGATCCCAGGGTCAAACAAGAGATGCAGGGGCAACACAGAGTAGGGAACCCTTGACAATCTCCACAACTTTGTGAAGAAGTCATGGACACCACCCAGAGGCACTCTGCCCAAATCAGAGCACAGACTAGGGACCAGAAAAAGGCCTCAGAGCATTCAGAGAGATATCCTCCACCACACTCACATCTTGCTTACTCCTCCTGGAGTGATGGATGGTTCAAAGTGATGGAGAGCAAAGCCCTTTTATCCACTCCTGGAGTGGGTTGTTCAGTCTACTTGTCCATTATATTCTTGGACTTTTTTCTGAGACAGCCAATGAGAACATACTGGTTTTGTGACATGTATATGTATGCATTGATGCATACATATCACTGATGCATTTCAGAGATGACACAAAAGAAGTGCCAGATTAGAACAACATTGTGACCTAGAGGTAAAATGCTCTGTATCCTTTTAGAACAGAGTCTCCTTCTTATTCTCATCCATGCTCCCTGGCTCTCAAGTTCAGGGTATCATTGTGCTAAGCCCTGCACATCCCTGAGGAAAGTGGAATATGGAGTTACGCCATCCCAGAGGGAGCACTATGGAGCCCAAAACAGACAGAAGAGAGTATGATGATGGAATCAACCTTAAATTCCAAATTACTCAGGCCCAATGGCATGATAGGGCTCATTAGTGATAGTGCTCACTTCCTCATGGCACTAGCCAATATGCAGATGGAGCAAGCCTGTTTGTGACATCTGTTAATAGCATGTGTGTTCTCTTCTGACCTGCTCTGCTCAGTGCTGCTCCTACTTCCTTCCCAAAGATCACCCTTTAAGAGCATTAAGAAGAAAGCAGTTTATGCTCAGGACAGCACAGATACATTAACAGGAGTGTTATGAGCAAGACATGAGAAGTCATTCTTTCGCTGTACTCTGCACTGATTAGGCCTCAATTGGAGTATTGTGTTCAGTTCTGGGCTCCACATTTTAAGAAAGATGTGGAGAAACTGGAGAGGGTCCAGAGAAGAGCAACAAGAATGATTAAAGGTTTAGAGAACATGAGCTATGAGGGAAGACTGAAAGAATTGGGCTTGTTTAGTTTGGAAAGGAGAAGACTAAGAGGAGACATGATAGCAATTTTCAAGTATCTAAAAGGCTGCATATTCTCTTTGGCTTCTGATGATAGGACAAAAAGGAATGGACTTAAACTGCAGCAAGGTAGGTTTAAGCTGGACATTAGGAAAAACTTCCTAGGTGTCAGGGTGTTTAAACACTCGAATAAATTGCCTAGGGAGGTTGTGGAATCTCCATCTCTGGAGATATTTAGGAGTAGGTTAGATAGACATCTATCAGGGATTGCCAGATGGTGCTTGGTCCTGCTGTGAGGGCAGGAGACTGGACTTGATGACTTCTCAAGGTCCCTTCCAGTTCTGGTATTCTATGATTCTATAGTGATAGAAATGTAGCCGTGTTAGTCTGGTGTAGCTGAAACAAAAAACAGGACTATGTAGCACTTTAAATAGTGGAAGAAAACTATTTTGTGACTATTTTCTTCCACTATTTGATCTGAGGAAGTGGGTCTGGCCCACGAAAGCTCATCATCTAATAAACCATCTTGTTAGTCTTTAAAGTGCTACATAGTCCTGTATTTTGTTTCAGCTATGATTCTATGAATCTGTAACTGTGTACAGACACTTTAAGGAAATACAAAGGAAAAGGAAACCTTTGCACTCTTCTCCACCTTGCACACCTGTGCAGTGACTGACCACAATCTAGGCCAGTAGATCTCTTGCTTTTATAACTATCTGAACAGTATTTAAAATCCAGCCAACTCTTACCTTACATTTCAACAACACATTGCAATCAGCAGTGACTTCCCATCCCAGATACTCAACAAAATGAGGACCTGTTTAAAATGAGTTTTTATAAAATCAGAAGAACAATAATCACAATACAAAAGACAAGTCAAATTAATTTTTCTTGCTAGAAATACTGTTATTTTTCTAATGTCAGAAATATAATCTTTTATGTAAAAATGAGATAAGCAAATTACTGTAATTAGAATTGGATAGCAATTTGTCTTTCAACATACCATATTTAAACATTTAATTGGCAAAAATAATCCTGTACTCCTTTCACTTGAACATTATTAAGCTGTTCATTACCTTGTTTCCTAAACCACTCTTGCCTCTGAAAGTCTGCTTCATTCTGGAGCTTCTTGAACACTAGGGATAAAAAACAGTCAGGAAAACTAATGTGAGCCTTCTAAACAGATTATCTCATTAGTAGGGAATGGGATACTGTATTATTATATTTGCAGGGGTGGCTCTGATGAAGTCAGTGGAAATTTTGCTATTAACTTCAATAGAGTCATCATTTCACCCCAAGTCGCTGATAGTAAATACCTCATGAGTTAAGTATTTCAGCTGTCATAATGTTATTACAGCTGATGCAGGCTCTCCTAGCCACCCACAGGCATTAAGCCTTTTACATGTATTAAATCTGTTTGAGGAAGTGTATGTTATTGATGGTGGTTCATTCAGGCCTTGTGGACCTTCATAAACTCATTTATTATAGTAAATATCAATATAATGCTACAATGAATAATATTTAACTACTGTAAAAGAAAAGATGAATAGAAAATGAATTGTAAATATATATGCATATATGCCACCAAAAGTAGAAGACCTTTGGTGTCACTCATATAATCACATTTGATCGTCTGAGGAAGGAAAACAAGAGTGGCAGCAAAATCATCAGCAGTTGAAATTTAGACAGCTCCAGGCAATGTTCCCTCTAATCTTTTCCATCTGTGGGAGGATATTTTTTCATCCATGTGCAGAATACATTTTATGTGCATTGAGGCATTTGCTAATATGAACCACCAGTAGAAACAAAAAATCTAGCTATGGGCATTCTGCTAATCAGCTGGGTAGCATTTGAATCTCTCCTGAATGGTCACACAAGTGCCCAGCTAACAGGGAACACTGGCTGCAGGTATATCTGAATATCTAACTTGAAATAAGAGAACAGTCCCAAGTATTCCAACAATATTTGCATCACATCATTGTGGGACATTTTCATTGCAGATATAGAACAACTAGCTAGACAGAGGTGAAAGAGACATAACAGGTAGTAATACTTACAATTAACATGGCACCTGCCACTTTCTAAGTGCTCTGCAAACATTTATCAATCCACACAATGCCCCTGTGAAGCACTTAAGCAATAGAACTGGTTGAAAAATGTGAATATTTTCCCTAGAGATTATAATGGAAAAAATGCCCTTTTTTCTCATTAACAAGATCTGAAACTTGACAAGATTTAGCAGGTATTACTATCTACAAGTATGCAAACTGAAGCATAGATGCTAAGATACTTGCTCAATGACATGATCGATAATTAAGAACTTAGTATGAGAGCACAGATCAACACGTACGAGCCACTGGCTCCTTAGTTCATCTCACTGCACACTAGTTGTAAAAGTGAAGTTAAGGATAAACTAACCATCACCAATAAGGACAAGACTGGATTGGTTCGTTGCTTTTCCATCCTGAATTTGGAAGGTGTAAGTCCCTTCATCATTGTCCTCAAGTTTATCCATTATCATTTCAATAAGGCCAGTATTACGATCCACCTTCATCTTATATTTCTTCAGGAACAAAAGAAAAGTGAGAGTAATAGTCTTCTTCAGAATCAGAAAAGACTCATCTATCTGGCCACAATCTGTGATATTCTTTAAAAAACTCTGTATTTTCTTTATTCAGATTTGTTCACTATGTCTGTCTCAGGATATAGGCACATAATTAAACATATATATAAAATGTATTAATCAAATACAATAGAAGCATGTTTATTTTTATAACATTTCATATGTTCTGTACTGAGCATGACATTCTGTTTCGTTAGAAAGAATTTTTTAAAATATATAAAAACTATTGCTCAGTTCTTCAAAACAATATTTTCCCTGAGACGATGTGTTCATATTTTTTTGACTACAGAATGCCCTATTCCTTCTAACCAATGGAGCAGAATGCTAGAGGCTTCATATGTTTGGAGATTAAAAGGAGTTCCTTGTCTGTTGCTTAAGGGAATTTGCACTTAACATTGGCCCTGATTTTGGATGACATGCAGAACTTTATTTAGTGGTGTAGTCGGCATTCAGGGGCCTGGAGGAATGAATGAGGGAATGTGGGGATGTGATGTGCTCTGGGAATGTTGGTCTCCTAAAATGGCCTACAGAGGGATATGGAGGGTAGCTAAATTACAGTAACCCACAGGACTGCCTTATTCTGAGGACTGGAATGGTCCCTGGCTGCTTACAGAATCTGGATGCCCATAAAGGTGGCCAGAAGCAATGGGGGTTGGGGTGGGGGGTGAAGGGGCAACCAGAGTCACATGCCCCACCAGATTTCTTATGCTGCCTCTCACCAGGCTGGCCAGCAGTGGCTCCCCCTGGCTGTGGTACTCACTGTGTGTCCATTCAGTGTGAGGCAGGAGAAAGCAGCAGGGCACCAAGCTGGCTCCCCAGGGTGGGATGAGCTCCCCTTCGCTACATGGGGCTGCTTCTTTTTCCCTGTGGCTGGAGTCCCAGCATTTCCCACTGCCTACTTTGCATCCTGCCCACTGAGGTAAGTTGGGGGGGACCCTCTTTGAGATTAGGAAGAGAAACTGTGACATGGTGCTTGGTGTCAGGCAGCTCTGGAGGTGCACCATGGAGTTTGAGAGCCCTGGGGATGAGTGAGGTGCTGGGGGGCATAGGGGGAAAGTGGGGTGATCTCTGCTGTTGCTGCTCAAATGAACTCCATTGACACAGCAGCAGCAAGAAGAAGGTAAATTAGAGGCGTCATATTCCTCACTCCAACAAAAGTGACTGATAATTCTCCAACTTTTTGTTCACTAAGACAATGCAGACCCCAAGCACCAGCCCACTCTAGTACCCTGCACCCTGATGGTGCATAGGGGTCTGTGTCTCCTGACTGTGTTGCCCCTTTTGTTGGTTTTGTTTTGAACACTGGCTAAACTGATTGAGGATCACTCAGGAACGGAGGGATGCCTGCAAACTCTGCAGAATGCTGGGTACTCATGGGACAGCAAGCAGGAGAACGAGGAGGTAGTTGCTGTTGTATGTTGTCTACAGGGAGTGGAAACATAGGCAACATATGGGGCAGTCATATGCCCCCACAGAATCTTTCAGTTGTTGCCCCTCCCCCACTATCCACAGCAAAGTGTCACCTCTGCAGGTGGCATAAAGCCACTGAGTTCACCCTTCTGCGCTGCATCCAGCAGTGCTCAACCACAGTGCAAAATGTGGGCACTGTCTTTGCATGTTATGTTTTCCATGTAAAAGCATTAAAATAGTGAGGTCTGATTATATTCATAGTGCTTAGCTGGAACCTTGATACTCATAGCTTATAAAAGTCAGAAAACCACAAGCAATAAATGTCTTACCTCTCCATTAACAATTTCCTTGTCATTAAATACAAAATTGACCTTTGCATTGCCAGACAGCTTTTCAGCCTGCAGCCAGAATCGCACTTGTCCCTTCTCCAGAAGTTCAGCTGCCAACTCAGACTTAAGTGGGACAGCTATGAAAAGGAAAGAAAAAGCTGGAGAGGAGCTTTCCTGTATTTCATAACTGTTCTTTTCCAACTTCAAACATCCATTTCTCCCATTGATATGTGTAGAATGTACTGAAGTACTGAAGTGTGTTGTCTGCCCCACCCTCTGTGTAGACAGGACATAAGACTAGTCTTAATTGTTCTCTTATTTAAATTCACTACTAGGCCTGCATAGAAATATTCAGCATTTGAGTTATGTTTGATGCCACTCCATTCTAAACCAAAGAAAAAGTTATCTCAAATACAAACTTAAAATATCTCTGCAGCATGATGTGCATGTGTCTGGCCCAGAACCAGGCTATATGACTCATTCTGTAGTGTTATAATAAAATGTCAAAATGACTCCGCAGAAAAATAATAGCCTGCAGGGTCTTGCCTTCAAGGGTAAGTAAACAGTTGAACCCTATGCTCACACTGCATTCCTAGAACTGATCTTGTGTGACATATGCCAAACATTTCAGCAGTACACTCAGTTTTCAAAGAGATAACCAGAAACACTGAAATTATGAGCCAAATTCATTGCTGACATAAGCAGGGTCAACACGATTGATATCACAGTACATTTAGCAATGGTTTTAGTTTTCTCATTATTGACAAGTTCAAGACTGAATCTTATTTTCATTCTAATTTTTCTTTAGGCTCTAGCTTACTTGGAAAACACAGTCAATTAGACCTGGTCATATAAGGGCTGCTTTTCAAAGATGTTGAACTATCTAACTCCCGTTGATTCTTACCTAGCCTCACAGAGCTAGGCAAACAGAATATGAACACTTCCATGCCCAGCCTACAGATATGCATCATATATAAGCATAAGTATATGAGGAGCTCCCAAAATATAACAACTTGTCAGATTTGTACTCTGAATTAGTGAATCACTGTTTTTCATCTGTCAGAATACTGTAAGTATATACATAGAAGGGTGTGACATTGTCCCAAAGCTACTGAGATGCATGTACAAACATCTTTGGGAGACAATTGGGGGAGAGTCTTTTTATTCATTTATATAGTCAGGTAGTGGCTGTAGATCTACATGTGAAACTTTCTTACCATACAGATATTGGTAGATATCTCTTTCTTTAATTTGACATGTGTAAAGAACTCAACAACAGTAAAGTGGGGCTATGCATACTATTTTGTGAACAGAATATCTAAAGCATAAACAGCACAGCTCTGGGTTGTGAAATGGTTTCAGATACACGTCTGCACTGCATGGCACAGAGCACCTGTAATAGCAGAGCTAGTCTGGCATGTTTCTTTTGTCCTCTTCATTGCTCAGCTGTATTTGCCACCAGCAGGGAGTGAAACTGTCAAATCATTTTCACTTTTCTTCCCACTTCTCACTTGTGGAAATGTCTCTTTTAAAGATTTTCAGTTACCTCTTCACTTGCTTGCTCCTCCCAGAACCCTAGCACACTTTTTGGAGCAGGCAACTTGCCTGAAAGCAGTTGCCTTCAGTCCAGTCCTTGTAATTTTCTCTGAATCAGGCAGTGAAGCGTGCATGTACACACAGAGATGCACAAACATACACCACCTCTGCCATTATCCCGAGGAGCAGAGAGATGGGCCGCAGCTAGCAAGCTAGCAGGAAAAGGAGAAGGTGGCAGAAAAGGAGAAAGTGGCAGAAAAGGAGTCTGCAAAGGATTGGCTTAGCAACTGAGACACAAGCAGAGTACCACTACTTTCCCCTCATTTTGACTCCTGCATGTTAGTGCAATGCTGCTATAAAAAGCTTCCTCACTTAATATGAGAATTATCTTGGATCTTAGTTAATCTCTAAAAACAAAAGGAGTGAAATGCCATCTGTACTAATGTTTGCAACAGGATGTGGGTGTAAAAGAAAAAATTAGGTTGTGCTGCTTTTGTTTTACTGTCAAGGTTGTAGCAATTTTAAACTTCTACTTTGATTTGTATGTAATTAACTAGGAACATCTCAGCTTAAAATGGAAAGAAAAAACCCCAACCTTCCCAGAGGCTATAATATAAAGGACTAAAATAATCTAAAGACATCTTCTTGGGGAAGTCACTCCCCAGTCCATAGGAATCTGACTAACAAGACTGAGTCCTCGTGCTTCCCTACAAAAATGTTAATTTTAAAATGTGTCCATAATGACGCACTAACTGGTAGCTCTATTGGGAACGTCTAGCAATCATACTTTTAATTTTACTTCCTGTTCTATATAATGACTCAGTTTATCACAAGCACTTGATTAAACATCCATTAGCAGTTACTAAATTGAAGAGCAGCTGTACAGGAAACTTCCACATTATTTTTCCTTGGGCCTGTGCAGTGGCGCATTTCAGATTTTGGTGTCGGGAGAGGAGGGTGACCTGAGCCTGCCTCAGTAGTGGGGGAGGTGGCAAATGAGGCCATGGGGGACAGATTAAGGATAGCGGCTTCAGAAATGTTACTGAACATGCTCAGTACAAGCCAAACAGTGAATTGGGGTGGGGACACTAACACTTCCCCCCTCCCCACATCACCTCTTTCCAGGGGCTATTAAGGCACTTGAAAACTCTAGATTTTTGGCAGGTAACTTAGCAGTTAGCTGACAGGAACACTGTATCAGACATCAGGTATGAAATTCAGAGATTCAAACTCTGGGGGGCTACAGACCCTTCCTAGTTTCCTCAAAAGGTGTCCATGGCCCTATGTAGCTATTACATTTATGCACTATCTATATTAAGTAAGGATTTGACCACAGCAAAGAGAAACCTGTGGCTGGCCTATGCCAGCTGACATGGGTTGCAGGTCTACAACTGAGAGACTGTTTCACTGCTGGCCAGCCATGGGTTTTTCTTTGCTCTGCAGACACATCCTTTCTGTGGATTACTCACAAGCCCACTTACCAATAAACTTACCATCTGTAGCTATCTCGCATTTAAGCTGTGATTACTATGGACGGAGTGGCCACCAGGGCACTCTAACACTGGTGTGGAAACTCATAGGGTGTGTCTACACTGCACGACTTAACTCGAAAAAAGCTTCACAAATTGAGCTATATCAAATGTGTTGCTAATTTCGAAATAGCTTGTTTCGAGTTTTGATCCTGTCTACACAGCACTTATTTTAAAATAGAGCACTCTTCCTCTGACTTACCTGACTCCTCATACAATGAGGGTAACAAGAGTCGGAGTAAGGAGTCCTCCAGCTTGACAGTATTTCGACATTATGTCAAAATAACAGCCAGCTGTATAGATGAGGACTATGTTATTTTGACCCAAATCCATTGGGATGCTTACTGCACATCCAATATATGGACTATCCTATACATATAAAGAGCAGCATCCAGGCAAGCAGGAAAGTCATCAATTAATACATTAATGTTTCAGCGTCACACACTGTTTGCTTCTCATGTAAACCAGTGGAACAGCACCCCTAGCTGATGCTGGCAGGAACACTGTAATATATATCCCAGAACCTTCACACTACATGCCAGTATCTCTTCTATGAGTATGCTCCTTTCACTTACTTGGGAATTTATGCTCATGGCTGAGAGCGAGCAGACGTTTCATCTCTAAAAAAATATTAAAAAGAAAATATTATGTATGCATCTCTGTTTTATTAGTTATAGTGATTACAGAGTTTCTCACTTTTTCATGTTGTGCAGAAGAAATGAGATTCGAAAGAGAAAGTAGGCATGTATAAGAAATAGGTTTTGTTCTTACCTTCCTCGTCTATTGTGTAGCTTGATGAAACTCCATCAGTGTCTGTGACAGCACAAGAGTAAATGCCCAAATCATCTTCCCCCAGATTTTTAAAAGCAGCTTTTGACCTTCAGACAAAAACATTTTGATTAAAAGTCTTAACCAAAACCCTGACTCAGAATACCTCCTTTTTGCCCCTACTAGTGAGTGCTGAAACTGTTGTGGCTCCGGCTGAGCAGAAGAGTATAGGGGGCATAACCAATTAAATGTGGGTATATCCCATATTGTTTATCATATACGTTGAACACCACAGACTGTGTATCTGGTACATGAATGATCTGAATAAGTTCAGCTTATTCCTGCAGAGATGAGAAATGGGCGTCTACAGGGTAGAACATATGAGAGAGGGCATGAAGATGTCAGAAATGGTTCACATGCTGGCAGTATGGTAAATACAGTCAGGCTCTAGGGAACATCTTTCTGGACTTTGTCTTCATGTGAGCTGTCAGGGATATGTTATGGTTTGGTACAAACAGGGAGAGTATGTTGCATGGTTTCTGAGGCACCCCAGTTGGCAGGGTTCATACACCTATTGCTTCTCTCATACATGTTATGTGAAACAGGTGATCCAAACTATCCTGAAAGTTACAAAATCTGGGGTCTGGTGAAGAAAAATGTTCCAGTATTTACTGAGACTGCCCCATGACCAGCTTCATCCTGATCAAACCAGAGTGTTATTTGCTCCAGCACCTCAAATGACTGCAACTGTTGCAATATAATATGGGAAAGTGTTTGTGGCAGTCAGGACCCAAACAATTTAGGTTAAATTTGTTTAAAAATATTAAATTGCACCTGCAAATTTGATAGTGCAGGTCAGAGAGCACAACTATAGTGTGCTCTTTATGTGAAGCACAAGTGGGATGCATCACTGAGGGTGTGCTGCATTTTTTGAATAGGCTGAAGGTCGTCTACCATGTAGACAGCACTTTAATAATCTAACCTTCCAGTGACAACGACATGGATAATCTTGGTGAAGTCCACCTTCAAAGGGATGGATTTCTATGATTTCTGTGATTTCTAAACATAGTAGAGTTGCTATAAGCAAGGTTCCTTACTTTCCACCTTTGGTGTCAAAGGCTAATCGAGCTTCATCCTCAATTGGTTCATAATTCTTGGACCAGACAAACTTAGAATCTGGAGACATCTGGTCACATTCAAAGTTCAGGGAAATGACTCCATTATCATCCACATCTACCATCATTTCTTTAGTTCCTAGGAGATTAAAACAAAGCATGTTTTTAATAGAAAGCAGCATAAATTATTTCCATGGACATCATTCACACAGAGTAAATTAAGCAGATGCCTTTTCTTCCTTCTGCTCATACATAAAATGTTGCAGTAGGTTAGTGTCCTTGATCCTTTACTTGATCCTTGTAAAGGATCCTTATCTAGGTGCATAATTCAACTGAAATAATGGACAAATTAAAAAGGGTTCATAGGTTAATTAGAATACCTGCACATTATTAAGAATTATGCACACATGTAGCTTGCAGCATTGGGTCCTGAGCTGAAAGAAGCCTTATCTCAGACTTGAAGATAAAATTAAATGCATTGGAAAAACTGAACAGGAACAAATGCAAGTCTATTAAAATTTGTTAAATGTTGCAAATATTCGAAAACAATACCTTCCACAGTAATGGATATTCACTATTTTCTTTACACAGGGAAAACTTCTAATATTCTAGTAAATTACAAATTCCCAACAGAACATCACATACCCATTTCCATTTCCACATGGAGTGGAAATCCATGATACCACCTACATGTTTTGTTAGTCTATAAAGTGCTACCAGACCATTTGCTTGCTGTTTTTTTCTGTAACAGACTAACTCGGCTACCCCCTGAAGCTCCTGAACATACCCCAGCGTATACTTTGGAAAGATGGAGAGGTGAATATGAAATCAAGAAACAATGAGTAGTCCTGTTTCACAAGTAAATTACTCTCAGCAGCTCATTCACACATACAGATATTAGATTAATCAAATCTGACATATTGCCCTGAAATGGCCTATGGAACACATCCTGTGCACACCAGTAGGGAATATATTTGTGATTGGCTGTCAAATGCAATACCTTGGTTCAAACCAAGAGCTGGTTTTGAATACTGTCTGTTATTCCATTGCCTGCAGTCCACTGATAGGGCACTGAAGGGTAAATAACAAGTTAAGGGCCAGAATATACCTAGTATCTGCCCTTCCTGCATACTTGTACAGCTACGAGACAACATTTTTTGTATGGGTGCAGAGGTAGCTCTTTACCCTTGTGTCAAATGTAAAGGTAATTTTTATCTAACAGCTTGTTTGGTATCCTTACTGGAGGTACTGTTCTTTACGGAGACTTGGAGAATATCCATTATTTTTGCACAGCTCTCAACTGACCTGGACCTCACACTTCAAAAATGACTCTGGTGTTAACAGTATACAGTTTGAGAGTATCTTGAACTGCCTAAACTGTCAATGACACCAATTACCTTTAAGATGTTATATTTTAAAGAAAAGGACCTCATTCACAAAAAATGGTAATACATGCTTTATTTCCAGCATATTTCTTGAGTCCTGTTCCCATAATCCTAAAACAGGACTGTGAGCAGCAGCACATTTCTTTGTAATGAAGTGGTCTGAGAATCTGTAACTGTCTTATTGCTTATTGCTTGCCATAAATATTTAATAAAAGGAGAGATCATTACTTGTTGCTATACCAGTATTATCACTTATCAGCCCTTCCTGTAATGTAATATGCAGTTCAGAAAAATATATAAAGTACCTATGAATGATGAATGAAGTCTGAGGCGTACATACCTCTTACTTAGTGGGCAGTAAAGTTAATTTGCCAGTGTAATCCATTATATGGAAATTCACCAATTGACATGTCATTAGTGTTGATTTCCACTGCAGATTGTTAGTGCATGAATCTTTTGATGACAGTATTGTGCAACAAAGTGTCATAAATACAATTCAACAGGCAATATGCTTCACACTTCATTAGCTTGTATTCATTATATATTACTACTTTCATTCAGCATTTATATCCGGGAGTAGTGATGTTTATACAGTTCAGGGTTTTTTATGAGCTCAGTTTTTTCTCTATTTGCTTTAACTCTACTATAAATACTTAAACAGGTCACAAAGAAACTGAAGCCTGTTTTTAGATTATGGGTTTTATCTACCAGAGGTACTCCCTAACCTTCCAAAAAGAAACTGGGGAGGTAGACATAACAATATCAGGCAAATTTCCTTATCCTCATAGCATGGCGGTTTCAACATTTCATTTTGAGTCTCAATGAAAGGCCCCAGAGGGGGAAAATACTTGGATTATATTCAAGACAGAGACTCTCATATCAAACATTAGTAATCCCAATTTTTCTGAAAGATTCATTACAATGAAAGGAAAGAATAAACTTTTTAATAAGATGAACAATTTGGAAAGATTGGAGTCACTGGCATCATTTCAAATTGAACTGGACAGAGAAATGGGTGAAGAGGGCACTTTCATTAATTTCTGAAACTTGGCTTTACAGTTCTCCAAAATGCAGCCAAAAATCCTCCTGTCAAGTTGTAAATTATCCATTGATCAGTTGCAATTACTGGAGTGGATAATCATGTGTGTGAGACTGGAATGAAATAGGAGAAATGTACTGTCTCAGTGGGCTCAGTTCCTGAGTTTGGCAAAGCTCAGGCACTGAGGTGGCATGGAAGAAAGGGCAAAAGCAACTTTATGCTAAAAGCAACTTTATGTTATTTTTATGTGTCCCTGAACCTTAGGCTGCCTGTGGTCAGTTCACGCTCACTCAATCCTCAGCTCAGGTATAACTTGGAGCAGCCTGTTCTAAGTTACCCCTAACTGCAAAGGCTCTCAAACAGTTGTTCCAGTAGTTGAGGACTGCCAGACCACAGCAACACTCTAGATAGGACCTTATTGAAAAGCCACTCTCCCAGTTTCCCCTGAATTGGCTCAACATAAGAAGAATCCTCAGCCGGAGACAAAGGTGAGGTTTAAAGCCCTGATCCTGCAATCTGATCCCTGTGGTAAACCCTTATGTCTGGGCAGAGTCCCATTATAGTTAACAGTGCTTCATGCAGGTGCAATGGTCCATCCACACAGATAATTTTGCATGACTGGGACCTAATTCTGCTTAGCACAGAGCAGCTCCAGGGTAATGACCTGACTAAGTTATAATAAAGATACAGATTTGTTTGGGGGTTTGTTGTTTGTGTGGACCAACTGTTTTATTTTATCTTTTAAAACATTGTAAGGCTGAATTGTACATAGTTGGCAAACTGGAAACAAAAAATACAAAATATTTCACCATATTACCCATACATGCTGAGAACAGGAGATTACCTCCTGACAGAAATAGTTCCTTTAAATACATTTATTTATGTTTCTGTTCCTCTTGGCTTAGAGATTTCATTCTCCTGCTGGTATTTCTGACTTGATAGCCACCTTGTGCAGTAACTGAGGTTCTCTTGAGACGTGTGTCCCAGCGGGTGCTTCACTTCAGGTGTCAGTGTGTCTCAGCACCACTTACCAGAGACTATTGGTACCAGTACCTGGTTGGGACGCACATGAACCATAGATGCTTTGTATGCTGTTAATGCTCACACATCTCCTCCCACCATCCATTCCTTCTCTATCATGAAGCTGTGTTACAGAACTCTGGATTAGCGGGGAGATGGATGGGTAGTGGAGCACCCACAGGGACACACATCTTGAAGAACCTCAACTATTGCACAAGTTGAGTAACCTTCTCTTCTTCATTGAGTGGTGTCCTTGGGGGTCAGTGGGTCCCTGTGGGCTACCTGCAGCCCCGTGGCCCATGTGGCCCATGAGGGTTATATGTGTGGGCCACAAAACATTTTGTGTACTGTTGCCCATGTGCAGAGTTACTAGATTCTGCTGGTTACCATCCTTGTCATTTTTTTTCCTACTGGTATTACTAAAATGACTTGCATGTAAAGCAAGGGCACATGAAGTGAGGTGCATACTGATTTCACCCACTCTGCATGCCAATGTGATCACTACAAGGAATGTTACTTTCATTGACAGGTGTAGTAGTGAGGAGGTAGCAAGGTATTCAAATAGAGCCCATGTGAGACCCTTCAGAACTGAGCTTAAATCCCATTTTGGTGTTGGTTTGAGTACCTCTGGGTATATGTTCTGAATTCCTGTAAGAAACCATTTAGTAATTGGATGTGTGAAAGCTGTGAACCCATCAATCTTATGAAATGTGGATATGGCTGCTAGCAGTAATACCTCTTATGAGTGGGTTAAAAGCTCAATGAGGCTCATAGGGTATGTCTACACTGCCACCCTAGAATCATAGAACTGGAAGAGACTTCAGAAGGTCATCAAGTCCAGTCCCCTGCTCTAGGCAGGACCAATCCCAACTAAATTAACCTGGCCAAGGATTTGTCAAGCCAAGATTTAAACACCTCTAGGGATGGAGACTCCACTACTTCCCTAGGTAACCCATTCCAGTGCTTCACTACCCTCCTAGTGAAATAGTTTTTCCTAATATCCAACCTGGACCTCTCCCACCACAACTTGAGACCATTGCTCCTTGTTCTGCCATCCATCACTACTGTGAACAGCCTTTCTCCAGCCTCTTTGGAACCTCCCTTCAGGAAGTTGAAGGCTGCTATCAAATCCCCCCTCACTCTTCGCTTCTGCAGACTAAACAAACCCAACTCCCTCAGCCTCTTCTCAGAAGTCATATACTCCAGCCCCCTAACCTTTTTGGTTGCCCTCTGCTGGACTCTCTCCAATGCGTCCACATCCTTTTTGTAGTGGAGGGCCCAGAACTGGACACAATACTCCAGATGTGGCCTCACCAGAGCCAAATAAAGGGGAATAATGACATCTCTGGATCTGCTGGAAATGCTCCTCTTAATGCAACCTAATATGCCATTAACCTTCTTGGCTACAAGGGAACACTGTTTACTCATATCCAGCTTCTCATCCACTGTAACCCCCAGGTCCTTTTCTGCAGAACTACTACTTAACTGGTTAGTCCCCAGCTTGTAACTATGGTTGGGATTCTTCTGTCCCAAGTGCAGGATTCTGCACTTGTCCTTGTTGAACCTCATCAGATTTCTTGTGGCCCAATCCTCCAATTTGTCTAAGTCACTGTGGACCCTATCTCTGCCCTCAAGCATATCTACTTCTCCCCCTAGCTTAGTGTCATCCGCAAACTTGCTGAGGGTGCAATTCATCGCCTCATCCAGGTCATTAATAAAGATATTGAACAAAACCGGTCCTAGAACTGAACCTTGGGGCACTCTACTAGAAACCGACCGCCATCCTGACATCGAGTCGTTGATCACTACATGCTGGGCCCGGCCTTCTATCCATCTTCTATCCATCTTACCGTCCATTTATCCAATCCACATTCCCTTAACTTGCTGGCAAGAATATTGTGGGAGAACATATCAAAAGCCTTGCTAAAGTCAAGGTATATCACATCCACTGACTTTCCCACGTCCACAGAGTCAGTTACCTCATCATAGAAGCTAATCAGATTGGTCAGGCACGACTTTCCCTTTGTGAATCCATGCTGACTATTCCTAATCACTTTCCTCTCTTCCAAGTGCCTCAAAATGGATTCCTTAAGGATCCCTTCCATGATTTTTCCAGGAACCGAGGTAAGACTGACCGGCCTATAGTTCCCTGGATCATCCTTCTTCCCTTTTTTGAAGATGGGCACTACATTTGCCTTTTTCCAATCATCCAGGATTTCTCCTGATATCCATGACTTTTCAAAGATAATGGCCAAAGGCTCCTCAATGATATTTGCCAACTCCCTCAGTACCCTCGGGTGCATTAAGTCCGGACCCATGGATTTGTGTAGGTGTAGCTTTTCTAAATAGTTCCTAACCTGTTCTTTACCCACCAAGGGCTGTCCATCTTCATCCCATCTTGTGTCACTTAGCGCATTAGTCCGGGAGCCCACCTTGTCCGTGAATACAGAGGCAAAGAAAGCATTGAGTACTTCAGCTTTCCCCACATCATCTGTCAGTGGGTTACCTCCTTCATCCAGTAGGGGCCCCACACCCTCTCTTATCACCTTCTTCTTGTTAACATGCCTGTAGAAACCTTTTTTGTTATCCTTCACATCCTTAGCCAGTCGCAATTGCGTTTGCGCTTTCGCCTTCCTGATAAGCCCCCGGCATTCTCGAGCTATACATTTAAACCCTTCTCTGGTCATTTGTCCAAGTTTCCACTTTTTGTAAGCCTCCTTTTTGTGCTTAAGTTCACCAAGGATTTCCCCTGTAAGCCAATCCGGTCTCCTACCATGTTTGCTTCTCTTGCTATGCATCGGGATGGTTTCTTTCTGTGCCTTCAATAAGGCTTCTTTAAAATACTGCCAGCTGTCCTGGACTCCTTTCCCCTTCATGTTAGCATCCCAAGGGGATTCGCCCATCAGGTCTCTGAGGGAGTCAAAATCTGCTTTTTTGAAGTCCAAGGTGTGTATTTTACTACTCTCTTTTCTTCCTTTGGTCAGGATCTTGAAATCTACCATCTCATGATCACTGCTTCCCAGGTTGTCACCCACCTCTACTTCTCCTATTAGTTCTTCCCTGTTTGTGAGCAGAAGGTCAAGCTGCGCACAGCCCCTGGTCGGATCCTTCAGCACTTGTGTCAAGAAGTTATCCCCAACATTCTCCAAAAACTTCCTGGATTGCCTGTGTACTGCCGTATTGGTTTCCCAACAGATGTCAGGGTGATTAAAATCCCACACGAGAACTAGGGCCTGCGATCTGGAAGCTTCTCTCAGTTGTCTGAAGAAAGCCTCATCTACCTCATCCACCTGATTCGGTGGCCTGCAGCAGACACCAACCACAACATCACTGCTGTTGTTTGCACCTCTAAACTTAACCCATAGACTCTCAATGGGTTTTTCTCCCTCTTTATACTGGAGTTCAGAGCAATCGTAGTGCTCTCTTACGTATAGTGCAACTCCTCCTCCTTTTCTCCCCTGCCTGTTCTTCCTGAACTGTCTATACCCTTCCATGACAGCGTTCCAGTCATGCGAGTCATCCCACCAAGTCTCTGTTATCCCAATTAAATCATATTTCTTGGACTGGGCCAGGGCCTCCAGTTCTTCCTGTTTGTTGCCCAGGCTTCTTGCATTAGTGTACAAACACTTCAGATAACCAGTTGATTGCCCTATCTTCTCCATTCGAATCAGGGGTCCTCTTTTCTTGCTCGTTCCTCTCTGCATTTCTTCCTGGTATCCGACTTTCCCACTCCCTTCAGGGTTTTGGTCACTATCCCCCGACGAACCTAGTTTAAAGCCCTCCTCACTAGGTTTGCAAGCTTGCCCTCAAAGATGCTCCTTCCTCGCTTCGTTAGGGGGATCCCATCTCTTCCTAACAATCCTTGTGCCAGGAACAAGGCGCAAATTCGAACTAGGGTAGCTAATGTAGGCATTCAAAGTTGCAAACAAAGCCCGGGATTTAAATATCCCGGACTTCATTTGCATGTTCCCGGGCGCCTCCTTGCAGGAGGAATAACGGTAGTTCGAATTAGGAGCTTTAATTTGAACTACCTAGTCCGTGCTGCGTGTAGCCGTGGGCAGGTAGTTCAAACTATGGGGCATTTAAAAATGGCGACGCCCGGGAACATGCAAATGAAGCCCGGGATTTTTAGCCACCCTAGTTTGAAGAAGGGTGGCAGTGTAGACATACCCATAGAGTTTCCTCCATGTTCTTCTAATTTCTTAAGGGCTATGTCCTCAGTGGAAATGGCAGGGGTGAAATGTCCAAAACAGCAGATATCTCTACAAAACCCATGGATCCACTGGAGTTCTGGATCCAGCGGGGTGGGGATTCTTTGCCTCCACAATATTTCTTGGGCTCCCTGCTTCTCTCCATATCTTTTTAGCATTGAGGAGTCACTGGAGCCATGTTGCAATCATTTCTCCAATCAGCAGTTGCCCTGGGAGCTCTACATAAAGGAAGTCTCCATAGCACAGATGGTGTCTGTATTAACTCGTGAAAAAAAATTAACTGTTGGCATCATTTGCCAATGAAGAAAAAGAGCATTCACCTTGGCTCATTTACAGTCTGTCCCCGCCCCAGGAACACTCTGTGAGTCAAGGAACAGAAAGGATACATGCTGCAGTGGCAGCTGATTTCCCTTCTATCTAAGGAAGAGTAAAACCTAATCACTTGATGTACACATTCCATGCATTGATCTACGGGAACAGTTGGACCCGCTATGTATTGATCTGCAACTGCATGCATTTGTGTGTATTTATAGTATGGGCATCCAAGCATATTCAAAAAATGTATTTTAAAAGCAGGTAAAGAGTCACACTCAACAACTGGTATTCTTTGTAGGAAACGGGCTTGGTGCATTGGTAATACGTTGAAGGAGTCTGTTCCTTTGTGTGCATTCTCTGCTTATGAGCATGTCTGATAAATAGGAACCTGTTTTAATCAGACACAAAACCACAAGAGTGTAAACAAACCTGGTCGTGTTTCTGCGATGACAGGGTCAGTGGTTTCAGAAGGTTTCCCAACACCAGCCTGATTTGTTGCTCGCACCCGGAATACATAGCTGACATTTTCCTTTAGTCCACTGATCTAGAATAAGCAAATAGAGAAGCAGGGTACATTACTGAGAACTTCATTTTACTCTTCCATATTTGTAACACTAGTTTGGAGACTTGACCATAATATATCTTCCTCTTTTGTTGTTCTCCTTTTTCACTTGGGAAATTCCACTTTCCTCATGTCCCTTCCTCCCCTCCAGCTGAGGCTAACATGATTGTAACTTGTTTTTGTTTGCTATTTGTGTCTGCTCGCCAGCATTTTTGATGGTGTCATCAGTGATGTCAGCATATTTCTGGGAACAGGATGTTTTGAACTCTTGTGCAGTCCATAAGCCTCTGCAGTAGCAGAGCAAAAATACTGTAGGTCAATTCTTGCTTTTAAAACAAATTATAGTCAGAGTGGATAATTCAAATCATAGATATCTAGAGTCTGAAGGACATTTACAATTGGATTATAATGATTTTAACATACAGTTTAAGGCTACACAACATTCCAGTGTCCTTTTAAAAATGCACATGAAAAGATCACATTTTAAAGTGAGTTTTTTTTAATTACCATTGAAATATACAGTACAAATTTCAAATGTATGTATACATTTATGCACTCCTAGAAGAGTGTTATGAATCAAGATCAGTTCATCTCATATTTAGAAATTGCTCCATGAAATTATGTAACCATCTAAATTACAAACTCATAAAAATGAGATGATGGGGTATTATTATATTAAAGCTAGTCATCCTATTATCTTTTCACAGCACACACTTTTGTGATTTGCCACTTTGAGTCAGGAAATACAGAGAATACACCCTGTGATACAGCACTATTTTAGGAATGCCATTTCACTTTGGTAGTGTGTTCTTTTATTTTTAGACTAACTGGGCCAAATTTTCTTACAAGTTAAACTCAGATGCAAGTCTGCTAGGATTACATGGATGTAACTGAGGGTACAATATAGCTTAGTAAGTCTAAAACTATATGGAAGCACTGCCAAAATAGAATGGCTTACATAGAACTGATTTCACTGAAATGGCACTGATGTAACAGAATTTGGATCCAAAACTGATTTACCTTCAAGAATTTATTTGCAATTGGCTTCTTATTGGCACTCCTCCAATGTTCATCTGTTGCTTCTGTTTCTTTCACATCAACATAATAACCAGTTACAGGACTACGGCCAATATAAACTGGTTGTTTCCACAGTAAAACCAAAGAGTCTTTTCTAATTTCAGTGCATGAGACATCATGGGGTGGTCCTAAAGAATAAAAAATAAGTTAGAATTTTGTTCATTAAATAAGCCACAAGCAGGCCATTCCATAAAACAAATGAAAAATGTACCATCTCAAAAAGACTGTGGACTAAATTAAAAGTAAGTAGATACATCTCCATTGTACCTGTGAACTTCTAGGCTGTGTCTACACTGGCACCCTTTTCCGTAAAAGGGATGCTAATGAGACACTTCGGAATTGCAAATTCTGCAGGGGATTTAAATATCCCCCGCGGCATTTGCATGAACATGGCTGCCGCTTTTTTCCGGCTCGGGGTTTTGCCGGAGAAAAGCGCCAGTCTAGACGGGATCTTGCGGAAAATAAGCCCTTTTCTGGAAGATCCCTTATTCCTACTTGAATAGGAAAGTAGGAATAAGGGATCTTGCGGAAAAGGGCTTATTTTCCGCAAGATCCCGTCTAGACTGGAGCTTTTCTCCGGCAAAACCCCGAGCCGGAAAAAAGCGGCAGCCATGTTCATGCAAATGCCGCGGGGGATATTTAAATCCCCTGCAGAATTTGCAATTCTGAAGTGTCTCATTAGCATCCCTTTTACGGAAAAGGGTGCCAGTGTAGACACAGCCCTACAGTACTGATCATGTTCAAAATGAAAGAGCTCACAAAATGACCCAATTTCCTTTTTCTTACCTGCAATATCCCAATCAAACATAAATGATCAGCCTCATCAAATGACAGGGAGAGAAGTTAATTATTAAACTAATTCATTTGCTCAGAGTCTGACCTAATGCTCACTGATGTCAATGAGAATTTTCATTTACCTCAACGGGCATTACATCTGACCCTGAACTGGCATGTTTGGGACAGGTCTAATGAGGCTGTTTCTTCACTGTCTTGCACCTTGTCTGGACATTTATATCAGGTACTGAAGAGATAGACGTAATATAGAAACCTAACTCAAAAAGAAATAAACAATCAGATGCAAAATGGACATAGAGGGTATGTCTAGACTACATGGCTCTGTCGACAGAGCCATGTAGATGAGTTTACTAGACATATGAAAATGAAGCGGTGATTTAAATAATCACCGCTTCATTTACATTAAAATGGCCGCCGCGCTGTAGCGATCAGCTGTTTGGGTATGTCTACACTACCCCGCTAGTTCGAACTAGCGGGGGTAATGTAGTCATCCGCAGTTGCAAATGAAGCCCAGGATTTGAATTTCCCGGGCTTCATTTGCATGAAGCTGGCCGGCGCCATTTTTAAATGCCGGCTAGTTCGAACCCCGTGCCGCGCGGCTACACGCGGCACGGAGTAGCTATTTCGGATTAGGCTTCTAATCCGAACTAGCTGTATGCCTCATGGAACGGGGTTCGAACTAGCCGGCATTTAAAAATGGCGCCGGCCGGCTTCATGCAAATGAAGCCCGGGAAATTCAAATCCCGGGCTTCATTTGCAAGTGCGGATGACTACATTACCCTCCTAGTTCGAACTAGCGGGGTAGTGTAGACATACCCTGAGGCAGTACAGCGAGGCAGTCTGGACGCACCGCGGTCAACAAGAGAAGCTTTTGTGGACCACTCTGGTATGCCTTGTGAAATGAGGTTTACCGGAGCGGTCGACAAAGGCTTCCCTTATTGACTGTGGCGTGTCCAGACTGCCCTGCTGTACCGCCAAACAGCTGATCGGCACAGCGCGACAGCCATTTTGATGTAAATGAATAGGCAGTTATTTAAATCGCCGCTTCATTTTCCTATGTCTAATAAACTCATCTACATGGCTCCGTCGACAGAGCCATGTAGTCTAGACATACCCTAAATGCTACCAAATCAGAAGAGCAATGTTTTAACACCCACTTTGCACTGGTGTAAACAACTCTGCAAGGCAGTGGAGAGTCAAGTCCTATGTGCTGAGCAACTTTATATCTTTTGGCCTCTGTTGGAACTGAGAGCACACAGCACTTGTAGAGCAAACTACAGCAGATCTCTGGATGCAGCCTGCTGAGAATAAGGACAGAACTGTGTTCCAGTCAACAGCATTCCTCTCTCATTTTGTGTAGGGGTTTGGTATGCTTCCCTGAGTGATGTTGAGCTTTTCTATCCTGTTTAGATTTTTACCTGGAACAGCAATGGTCCATTCTTCACATTTGAAGGATCGAGTAGGTGGAGAAGGAGTGCCAACCCCAGCTAGGTTAGCAGCAGCCACTTGGAATTGGTACACCATGTTTTCCTTTAAATTCTGAATCTGCAGGATCAATAAAGTGATGCCCATTAACTTTGCTTCAAAGTTGTAGAAGGAGGTTGTATTGATGACTATGTCATATATGAAAATTCTAGAACAGTGGTGGGCAATCTGCAGCCCATTAGGGTTCTCTGTGTGGCCTGCAAGACATTTTGTTTATTGTTGCGCACACACGGGGTTGCCAGATTCTGCTAGTTTTCATCCGCGTAGTTCAGTGAAGAGTGTGATGATTGCACACAACATTGTTAGAGCCGTGTGCGCCATCTGCATCCAATCAAAGTGCTCCTACAGTTCAATTGGCACACTCCACAAATTCTAAGTGTGTTAGTGCAGTTAGTAAAACTATCCTATCCCAGGAGACCGTCTTGGTTCATTAATCTTGCAGCCCACTGACATGAAGGAAGGCCACTCATGTGGCCTGCTCACTAGCCTAGTTTGCCCTTCACTGTTCTAGAACAAAAATCCTCTTTATAAAGCCTATACAATGAACAGGTGAAAACAATATTAAAAATCAGTTATGTATGCTTTAATTTCTTTTCAATAGTTTAAGAATAAAAGGCACCACGGAAGCTACCTGTGTGCCCTGATGCCTTGCAAATGCCTACTATAAGCAGCTACTGCTGGGCAAACTGAGGAGGGCTTGTGACTAAGGGCTTGTCTTCATGTAGTGCTACAACGGTGCAGCTGCATGATTGAGGTACTTTAACGAAGACACTACTAGATCTGACAGGGTAAGTTCTCCCATCAGCATAATTGATCAACCCCACTATAGGCGGGAAGTGCATGCTGATTGCACACAACAATTGACAGTGGGAGAAACTATCCCGTTAATTCAATGCTGTCTGTGCCAAGGGATAGGTTGGTATAACTATATCTCTCAGGAGTGTGGATTTTTCACATCATTAAGCAACATAGTTATACCAATATTGGTCTGTAGTGTAGAATGTGCTACATGTGCATGTACTGTAAAAAACCTGTCTTTACTCGTAGACATTGTGCTAGGATAGAAGAACAGAGTGTCACAAGCCATTGGATAATTACATAATTCAGCCTGCTGATGTAGGAGTTGTCCCTGTGTAACACCAACAGGCAGAAACAAAACTTGGGACCTCTGCAGCCTAGAACATGAGCCTGTACCGCATGGCTACGTCTACACTGGCCCCTTCTTCGGAATGGGCATGCTAATTTTGAAAGTGGGAATAGGGAAATCTGCGGGGGATTTAAATATCCCCCGCGGGATTTAAATAAACATGGCCGCCGCTTTTTTTCCAGCTTTGGGAAAAGCTGGAAAAAAGCATCTAGACTGGCCCGATCCTCCGGAATAAAGCCCTATTCCGGAGGATCTCTTATTCCTACTTTGAATATCTACTTTGAATATCTTACAATATCTGTGGCATTTAAGGAGTAAACCAAGCACATATTAGACTTGCAATTGCTTGCTATTGAGTATCTCTGTCATAAAAAATCCCAATCCAATGAAAACAATGAATTAGAAGATGTTTTTTCTAATCTTGTTTTGAGGCATTGCATTTTGTTACATACATATTTCTGATGCATTCTCAACAGTATATAATTAATCTCTTACCCTGT
Organism: Pelodiscus sinensis; assembly: GCF_052426305.1. Taxonomy (NCBI): domain Eukaryota; kingdom Metazoa; phylum Chordata; order Testudines; family Trionychidae; genus Pelodiscus; species Pelodiscus sinensis. Next base: position 83,334,571 of record NC_143053.1, read on the forward strand.
ATGCCCTCTCACTAACTGGTTTAATGTTGGCTTCATTCCACTTTCCAGGAACTCCATCAATCACTTCACGATAGTTCACATAATAGCCAATAATTTCAGCTCCACCAATGATTTTGGGCTGTTTCCATCCTAGCACCATTGAATCATGAACACTTTCAAGTACAGTGATGTCATAAGGAGGAGATGGGGCAGCTGTGTCGAAATGAGAATCGTGTGAGTAGACAGTAATTATTCTACTAGTTAAACGAGCATTTGTCTTTCTCATTTTTTACTTCTTAGTCAGAAAAAAATCCCTCTGTAATCAATGGAAATGTTGCTCGTGTAAGGAATGCAGGATGAAGGTCCCAATAAACCCAATAAAAAAGCAGCTACATAAGCATTAGCTACATAACAGGGTTTGGTATTTGACAAACAAGCTGATGTACAGTGAAAGTGTGTATTGCGACTGCAGCTCTCATTTAAGTGAGCAAGTTTTATTTTCAATTCAGTGAAAGATGAAAAAATAAAACAACACCATAGCAGACTTGCAAAATTTGGGAGATGCAATGATTTGTTTTCTTTTGCTGAAACCAAACTTTTCCCCACACTCAAATTATTTCCTTAGCTCCTTTTTTTTTACCCCCACACTCCTCCAATGAGAACAGAGTTAATGCAGCACCCCACCTACTTCCTTATTTTTGGTGTCTTAATGTTATAATGATCATTGCACCCTTTGGATAAACTTACCTTACTGAAAGAAAACACGGTCATAGCCACAACTGTCTGATCAGAAATGGAAAAGCCTTGTCTCTGGAGCTTACTTGAAAAATATCTGGAGCACAATTCTTTTTTTCAACCCAACATAGAAGCATGAAACTTCAGTCAGCACCTGCACCCACTCTTTCACAATATATCCTAAATACAGACTAGTGGATTATTTGTACACAGACCATATACCACTTGGCAGATGCTGGCAATACTTAGGAATTCCTAGCCTCAGAAAGAATATTGAGTGACCTCATTCCTGAATGATCTTTCAGAATAATGTATCATCCTCACAGCAAAAATGTTATTTTAATTAAGAAAGGAAACCTGCAGAAAAAAACCTTATTGCCTTTGAAATCAAGAATAACTTTATCAATAATTAACTACATTTAATTTAATATATTGTGCAGGAAACTGTTGCTGAAGTGTATTCAACTGTCTGTAGGTATACATTTAGACAGGTACTCAGGTACTACAATGATGGGCATGAATAGCTTGATATGTATAAGAAAATTCTAATGGTGCATATATTACAGTAATTCCCCTTGTTTTCTTAGGGCTTATCTAGATTATGTGGAACAGTAGAGCAGAGTTTTCGAAAGTGAAAGTGGTTTAGACATGGCTTTTTCGACAAAGGGAGGGGATTCGCCGAAAAAGCCACATCTAAACTATTTTCACTCTCGAAAGTTCCGCTTTTGAAAGTGCGATCGGACTGTTCCATGTAGTCTAGATAAGCCCTTAGGGTATGTCTACACTACCCCGCTAGTTCGAACTAGCGGGGTAATGTATGCATACCGCACTTGCTAATGAAGCCCGGGATTTGAATTTCCTGGGCTTCATTAGCATAAGCGGGGAGCCGCCATTTTTAAATCCCCGCTGCTTCGAACCCCGTGCAGCGCGGCTACACGGGGCTCGAACTAGGTAGTTCGGACTAGGTTCCTAGTCCGAACTACCGTTACTCCTCGTGAAACGAGGTGTACCGGTAGTTCGGAATAGGCACCCTAGTCCGAACTACCTAGTTCGAGCCCCGTGTAGCCGCGCTGCACGGGGTTCGAAGCAGCGGGGATTTAAAAATGGCGGCTCCCCGCTTATGCTAATGAAGCCCGGGAAATTCAAATCCCGGGCTTCATTAGCAAGTGCGGTATGCATACATTACCCTCCTAGTTCAAACTAGGAGGGTAGTGTAGACATACCCTTCTTGTCCTATTTAACAGACTGTATCAGCTGATGTCAGCATACCTCTAGAGAACTAGTTTGTATCAGCTGAAGATCAAGTCCAGTGTCCTTAAATTTGGTAAATGCTAAACTGTTGTTTGCATATAACATAACAGCAGTATGTGCACTTACAAATCTGATTTTTTTTCATTAAAGTATTACTGTCGACTGATATACAATATATAATATGCACTATACAATATATAATATTCACTAGAATTATGCCTTATAGTATGCAAAATCTAAGCATAAATCCACAAAAGGAACTTAGTATATCTAAAAACAGTGGAGGAGTTCCCGACCCCTATTATCATGTAACAATTAACTCATGAGATTTTGTTTCCTTTGTGTATAACCTAGAGTCTTGAATATCAAGATTGCTTATAGAGAATGCATTGCTGGCAGGTGTCAGAGGACTACGCAATATATGCTTTGTTGCTATCCCCCAAAAATACCGCTAAAATTGAGTTATTTATCCAAAAATATGACTTCTAAGTGTAAATACAAATTAAAGTCAAGCAAGCTCTTAAATTAGTAAATGATTTAAAATGTTTTGATGTCAACAGACACAATGTGAGATGGTCCCCCCTACCATTCCATGCATAATGACCCTTAATGAAAAGTTGAGCATGTAAATGGATTTGATGAAAGATGTATCATCGGTAAGAGTGTCCACTGTGTCTTGGATGATAAGAGATGAAAATTGTCTGCGATGAACGTGCTGAAGTGGTTAAATCTATTTATTAGCTCTCACCTATATCCTTCTTCTTTTTCATTTTCTCCAGTGCCAAACGTTCCCCAAGCTGAGTCTTACTTGCCTGCTTAGCTGCTCCCTTCTGTGGTGAAGGTGTAGGAACATTCTTAACCGTTTCTCTTACTTCACTGACTCCTGTACTCTCCAGCTTATCAGAGCTACTGAGTAGCACAGGTCTGTTAAATTTAGCATTGCATTTTAGCAAAGCATCTGTGTCAAAGATAGGCTGGGAGGACTCATGCATGCCTTCCCAGGAGGTAGTGTAGTCTGTTAGTCGACCAGCTTTACCACTCAGTTCAGGACACACACCATGAAGCAATCCTCCCCCTGTAATTGCCAGAAAATAACAGACATTTTGAATTAGACATCACTCCTTTTTCTTCATTTATTCAACAGAATGAAGAAACAACCACATAGAACAACACAGGCAGAACATGAAAAAACATGATTTTTGCAAACTTTATGATATGCTTTGACTCACGAGAAACATGAAAAATGTACAGTACCTCTCCACCTTCTCACTACAAGTAACTCTTTTTTTAATGGTGCATATTTTATGGCACAGACAGGATAGTCCATAATATGGAAGACTAATAGAAGTAAAGTGATTGTCATGTGCCACATTTCTTTTTAAGATTAGACCCCTTTGGCCTGAAATGATGATTGTTTCAATTAATCTTTAGAAGTGCCAGTGCCACACCTGTCTTCTAAGGTTGGGAGGTATGTCTGTTTGATACAAATAGAGTTAGCATGTTGAACACACACAATTTATTCGGGTCCAGTGAATTCATTAGACTTCTTGTGTTAGTTCAGGCCATGGTAAAACAGAAATAACTCATGGAGTGATGGAGGAGACACAGGATTTTAGGAGGTTTAGAGAAGAGAATGACAGCATTATTAGTAGGTTTACATGTGAAAACAAATCAAGCCTTTAGATGAGGAATTGATTTTATGCAGGTTAATGTGTATTAAAAGTGATTTATATCACACTGTAAAATCAGGCTAGCATGCTATTTTCAAGCATAACTATGAAGTGAACTTAACAGTGTTTTCATACAGTGGTTCATGAATAACATCTGAGGAAGCCTGGATGATGATGGTTAACAGCCTACAAGTGTGCAGTGAATATGTGACTGGAAAAGTATGGTTGTGAAGCATTACACATGATATAACCAATGGGAAAATCATTATCTGTAGACAATACTGTAAAACAATATAATTAGTTACAAATAATTGCTGAAAAAAACTTACTGGAATCATTCAATTTTTTGTTTAGGATTGACTATGGCAGTGGAACATAGCTTACCAATAGCTGCTTTGACTTCAATAGCTTCTGATTCCTGTGAATATTCACTGAGTCCAGCCGCATTAACAGCTCTGACTCGGAAAATGTAGTTTTCACCAGTGAGGAGTCCATGGCAAATGAATCTAAAGCAAAACAGTAAAGGAACACTTAGCAAACTCTTACTGCACTGTAGTGAATGGGTATTTGGCACTGACCTGAGTGGGGCCAGCATTTCACCTGGTATACTTGTACTGCAGTGAGACAATGCACAACAGAAACTTGGATATCAGCAGGAAGGCTGAAATGAAATTTAATCTCAAGGAAGCAAATAGATATGTTTCAACAGTAATTTCTGGAAATAACTGTCAAACTGATCTGCATGTAAGTCGATCTTATGCAGATTTAAGGGTTCTATCTTATAAAGGTGAGGCTTATGGAAGTGTGCAAACAGAGGTGAAATATGGAAAAATAAAATGATCATGTTGTTTTTTGTGAAGGAGTTAATGAATATTGCGCCTTTTAAAAATGAAATATTCATTTAATTGCCATATTAGCTCCCTACTATGGGACAGATTTTACAACAACCCAGATATAGAAAAAGGGGTTGAAAGAAACTTACTGGGCCCTTGGTCAAGGTGCAGGGGGCAGCTTTGCACTCCCAGAGGGGTGGGACCTCAGACAGAAGGGGTGGGGCTGAGGCAGCCAAACCTCAGCCTCAGAGTGTGCCATGCTGAGCCCCCCACCCCTGAGAGCTGCCCAGAGTGTGTCACGCAGCACTTTGGTGGTGATTTAAAGGGCTCGGGGCTCTAGCCACTGCTGCTTCTTCAGTAGCAGTGGCAGCTGGGAGCCCGAGGTGCCCGTTTGAATCACAAGGCCTTGGGCAACTTCCCACTTTGCACCCACCCCTGGCCATCACTGGATCTGAGTATAAATAATGACGACACAAGTATAAGTACAAAATATAATGTGGTGAGCAGGATAAGAGGTGTTTCCTAAGCAATCAATTACTTCTGCCTATCGCAGGAGAAAGGTCAAAGAACAGAAGGCACAACTAAGCACCTGATTTGCATAAGGATCACACTCCCACCCTTGTCTCCTCTGAGGTATGTACATTCTCCACCAACACCTACCACTTCTTTTCCTGAGCTCATGAGTTTGGAACTTGCTGCATGAGGGGGTAGCTTACTTCTGCTCAGTGCAGAGGAGTACATAGACTTCATCACACCCACATGTAGCCTCTGCTCACACCTGTACTTTCCAATGGCTAAAACACAAAGATTTGCAAGACCTAGATTTATGCCTGTTTTAGTGCTATGCTTATAAAGCTAGGTTGGTATAAAGTTATTTGCTTAGTATGAGTTTCTACTATAATTTGTCCTCAAACATAATTGAAAAATTACAATAACGATGAAAGTTACAGTGAATACAGAGAATAAGAACAGAAAAGATGTCAGAATTTCATCTTTAATTTCTTACTTCTAAACATTTAAATAGAGGAATCAACAATGGACAGAAGGTTAATGTACATTTTTACCCAAGCAAATCTTCATTACATACAGAATAATTAATAATTATTGGTTGTAAGTGCATCATGGCAGAGACCATTTTTCACTCTGTATCTCTAGAGTCCTCAATACAATGAAGGGTCCCCAATGCCAACTGGAATCTAGGCACCCTAGTTATACAAATAAATAATAATTCTCTATCATGGTAGCTAATGATGATATAGTTAGCAATGTTAATAAGTTTATTTACTATGGCTTTCAATTAAAATTAAGATTCAATAACTCCTTTGAAATCAATAGAGTTTCTCTGGGTTTACAGCAGGGGACTGATGAGAATTTGCTAATTAAGAAACTGATTCTTAAATTCTTACTAAGGAGAAATTCCTATTGGGCCAAATTTTTTATTTAATTTATGAAAGTATAAATTTAGTAACTTCTTTGCCTGACAGAATGAATTTAGTATAAAAAAGGATGAGAGTTCTGTATGTAAGGAATTAGTATATCTGCAAGGTAATATGGAATTTTCTAATGTGCTCATGAGTCTCTGATGATGCATGTGAAAGAGCAGTGACAGGAAGGGCAGTCAGATGAAAAGCAGCCATATTTCCTGGTTTCATTTTAGTTATACATTCCTAGACATAATTACTATTGCCCTTCAAGATGGAGAGCTTTGCTCCCAAACACCATGCAATCTAGCTTTCTAAGTTTGCAAGCTCATTCATTTTTTATTTTACTATTTTCCCCAAACCACTAAGTTGTACAATACAGGCAGTCCCCGAGTTACGCGGATCCGACTTACGTCGGATCCGCAGTTACGAACGGGGCCGTTCCTCTCCCTGGTCTCCAGCAGACCAGGGAGAGGAAGCAAAGCGGCGGAACACGTGGGCAGCGGACAGGGCTGTCCGCTGCCCACGCGCTCCGAGGCTTGGCTCTGCTTTGCCCCCCCCCCCATCCCCCTGGTCTGCAGACCAGGGGGACGGGGGGGGGGGCAAAGCAGAGCCAAGCCGCGGAGCGCCCGGCCAGCTGACAGCCCAGACGCGTCTGGGCTGTCAGCTGATCGCGCGCTCTGCGGCTTGGCTCTACTTTGCTCTGCTTTGCCCCCCCGCACCCCGGCCCCCTGGTCTGCAGACCAGGGGGACGGGGGGGGGGCAAAGCAGAGCCAAGCCGCGGAGCGCGCGATCAGCTGACAGCCCAGACGCGTCTGGGCTGTCAGCTGGCCGGGCGCTCCGCGGCTTGGCTCTGCTTTGCCCTGCCCCGCCCCCCCGTCCCCCTGGTCTGCAGACCAGGGGGGCGGGGGGGGGGCAAAGCAGAGCCAAGCCGCGGAGCGCGCGGTCAGCTGACAGCTGTCAGCTGGCCGCGTCCTCTGCGGCTTGGCTCTGCTTTGCCCCTCCCCCCATCCCCCTGATCTGCAGACCAGGGGGACGGGGGGGCAAAGCAGAGCAAAGCGGCGGAACATGCGGGCAGCGGACAGCCCAGACGCGTCTGGGCTGCCCGCTGCCCGGCGTGTTCCACCGGTTTGCTCCCCGTCCCCCTGGTCTGCAGACCAGGGGGACGGGGAGCAAAGCAGAGCAAAGCCACGGAGCCCGAGGGCAGCAGGACAGCCATGGCGCGTCTGGGCTGTCCCGCTGCCCCCGTGCTCCATGGCTTTGCTCCGAACACCTGTGGTACAGCAGCTGGGGCGCTGCCAGTTGGTCCCGTAGCGCCGCTCTGGGCGCTACTGGACCAACCGGGCAGCACCCCAGCTGTTCTGCCCCAGGCGTCCTGATTCAGCTACTGCTGGTCAGATTCAGCAGCGGCTGAATCAGGACGCCTGGGGCAGAGCAGCTTGGGTGCTGCTGGGTTGGTCCAGTAGCGCCGAGGAGCGGCGGCGCTACTGGACCAACCCAGCAGCACCCCAGCTGCTCTGCCCCAGGCGTCCCCAAGTCAGCCGCTGCTGAAACTGACCAGTGGCTGACTACAGGAAGCCCCTGCCCCGGGCTTCCTGGAATCAGCCTCTGATCAGTTTCAGCAGCAGCTGACTTGGGGATGCCTGGGGTTCTTAAGTTGAATCTGTATGTAAGTCAGAACTGGCATCCAGATTCAGCCGCTGTTGAAACTGATCAGTTTCAGCAGCGGCTGAATCTGGACGCTAGTTCCGACTTACATACAGATTCAACTTAAGAACAAACCTACAGTCCCTATCTTGTACGTAACCCAGGGACTGCCTGTAGTTGTCTATTTGTTATGCTTGTTCTTCCCTTGTTTGCTGCCTCTTCCCTCTTTTTGTTTGTTTTGCCTCTGACTTGAAATTATATTATATGATTTTTAGGGTCAGAGACTATGATTTAATACAGATTTGTATTACACCTAGTGCAATGTGGCCCCAGACTTGATTCAGACCTTAGTTTGCTATCACAATACTACTAGTAGTATTATTGCTATAAACATGAAGTATGTAAGCCAGCAAACAAACTTGCCATGTTTGGGGACAAGCAAACCTGCTTTCCATATTTTATGCCCACTACCTTGTGCCTTTCACTGGATTGTTGTTGCATGGTTCCCAATGGCCAGATCCAGCTATGCTTGATTCTATGTAGTACCCAACCAATTCCTTGGAGTCTTTAGATTCTGTCCAAGTGACAACCACTGAGGTATCCGTATTCCTAGTTGGCATAATACGGCCAGGGGCTTTGGGAACATCTGGGAGGACAAAAAAAAAAAAAAAAAAAAATTAGTGATCAAAAGGGTAAAATTGACCAACATAAAAATAAGGATCACATTCTGCTCTTGATTATAAAAGTGTGAATTCAAGCAACTCCATTGACTTCATCTGAGTTTCTGTAATCCAGGGTTACACTAATATAACTCTGAATAGAATTCATCCCTCAACTTTTATAGAACTTCTGAAGTAGCCAAAGTTACTCTATTGGGGCTGCTATTTTGCATTTTTCTCTACTAGAAGTCCCTGTATAGACTTTAGAAGTATAAGCATTCATTTTTTGTTTTAGATTGCATAAAATAATTAGGGCTGGTCAAATTTGGATTCCTTTCTGTGAAAAATTTCAAATGAAACAAAACATTTTTATATTAAAAAAATGCCCCCTTTTTTATTATTATTTGTTGTATTTGCAGTTATTTCCATGATTATTTACAGTCTTTGATGTCCTTGGTTAGTATCTGCTACCTCAATGTATACTAAAGGTCCACAATTAAGTAACAACAAACTATGAACAAAAAAACAAATCACTGTCTGCCATTCACAGTTGGGTTAATTATGGAGCATCCATGTGTCTGCTTCAAGCAAAATAACTACTTGAGTATCTTAAAGGATAGTCACAGATACAGGATAATATGTCTGAGACTCACCGAGTTTGTCACCCACCACAGTAGCTTCAGTTGCTTCTGAGGGCTCACCGATGCCAGCTGAATTACAACAGCGAACACGGAAACGGTAGGATTTCCCTTCAGCCAAGTCAAAAACAGCAAAGCGAGGAGACTTTACAGGGATCTCAGTGTTCACTCTCTGCCAGTTCTCTGTGTCTGCAGTACACTGCATTCAAAACAAGAAATGGCCATAGCTATTCAGTACACAGAACTTAGTAGACAATTCAGACCACCAAGAAGTTCCATCCGACTGCTGACTCCACAGTTATTGTGCAATATGGAAGGAGGCACGTTCCTCTTGGCCAGGCCTCAGAATGAATAATCAGACTTCCCACTTCATGAGTTCTCCAAGTGATCACCTTTTCCAGACTCCAAACCTAGTGACTTCCTGTTTTAACTATGGCTTAGTATGTAGCTTCCTTTGTGTGTAGGAAGCACAGTAACTGCTAGAACTAATTCTGCATCATTTTCTGGGATGGGCATTCCAGTCCTTGCTCTTGCTGCTGAATTTTCAGAAGGGGAAAAGAACATCTTTCTCAGAAATGCCTCCAATATCATCGGGGGGCAAAGCAGTACCATCACCACAATGCTTTTAGGCCACTCCAGAGCTTCCTTTGAGGATGGACTGTAGCACAGAGTGCATGGGCAATGTGCAGTCTCTGCTCCCTTTTAAAACCAGAGAATGTGAGTGTGGAAGGCTTCTACGAGAGACTACAAAGCAGAGGAGGTCCCTTACACTTTCTCACTTCTCTTATGTAGTAGTTCATAGCCATCCACAAACTGAAAAAATAACAAGTGCATTGAATTTGTGGCTGATGTTTATGTAAGGTGGCCAGAAATAATGCATATTAGGGACACTTCTGCTGCCAATATTACTGAGAAAACACAGAATATGTTCACTCCATGTGGGTTACTTAAATGGTCCTCAATTTGTTTGAAGAATTTCAGATAGTCCTCAGAAAAATGTTAGTAGCACACATCACATCTGCTGCCTGTCACCCAGCATTCAGTGGGCTAGTAAAACCCTTTCCTGTGCAGACACTTTAAAGGGCATCAAAGTAAACAATGGAGGGAGAACTCAGCCATGCTGTGTTGCAGACTTTCTTCTGTCATGTACACCACAGCCTGCTTTACAGAAAATTAATTCTTTAAATGGGCTTTGCTAATTAAATTTGATTTACCAGATTTCACAAGCTGAATGAGAAACAACCAAGAGAAACCATAAGGCATGTCTTCCCCCCAGCAGAGACCAGTAGGGGAATGAAAAGGGAAAAAGAGCATTGTCAGGAGGGTTGTGGGGAGCAGCAACAGATCTGGAAGCACTAGAGTGAGAAAATTAAGAATTCCACTGGCCAGGAGGTACAACATAAAGGTTCAGAAAAGACAGAGCATTAAAATTAAGACTGATGCTTGTGTATGTAATGATTGGAAAAGAAATATGTTGTGCTTGTCATCAGCTTAAACCAGTAAGTCAATGAAAATGTTACTACAGTAGATAAATAGAAGGATGCAAATGAAGACAGAAAAGAAGAGCTCCTCTTCAGAAACATCTCCAGTCACAGTGTGAGCCCAGACCTCCCACAAGACTAGCCCTATTTAGACAAGTGAAGTATTTGTATCATTCTGCTTTCCTTATACTGCACCCTTATTGTAAAATGTCCACCTGCCTATTTGCTAGGAGGCAGGATCATGATGTGGTTCAAGTGAGAGGCATGCTCTGCTTTCACTTTTGTGGAGATCTTATCTTTGCTCTTTTTTCCCCTCTGTGGGTCCCCTTAATCAACAGTAAAAGTCACCTGGACTGCATGCACATGCATTGCTCTTTGAATATGGAAAAGACAATAGTATGTTGGGAAGATTACATAAGATGGCAAAGCAAACTTTTAAGTAGATGACACTTCACTTTGTTTTGCTGCTGCAACTTTACCTTTTCCACAAAGTACATGACACCCTCATGACCCCGCTCTCCAGGGGGTTTCCAGCTGAGCACAACATAGTTTTTGGTGGCTTCAATAACATGGAGGTCTGAAGGTGGGCCAGGAACAACACCCTCTGTAAAACAGGAGAGAAGAGAAGGAAGTTTATGTTTGAATCAGGAAGCTAGACTAGCAGAGACCCTGGTCTTTCCCCAGGTGCTTCTGTGAAAACATCATTATATTTATTTCTGTCAGGTCAGACAATTTCAAAGCTGAGTGATTTTAAAATTCCTCAATAGGTAAACTGACTTACTTGAAATTCTGAATGATTATCCTGATGAAAGCATAAAAAAGTATTTCATGTGGATCCCTCTGTTTAGGAGTCAGATTTCTTTAAAGAATAGCGGAGTTTAAAAAAATCTAAATACTGTGTCTTAATTTGCATAAATTGTAGTTATGTTTGTTTATTTATTTGAACCTTAATAATATAAACCATGACAGCTAAGCTCAGAGGTATTTTAAGCTAAGTGATTTTAACTGTAAAGGACTTTGGACCAGATCCAAAGTCAGCATGAATCTTTCCACTGACTTCAATCAGCTTCAGAGCAGGCCTTTTTAGAAGATATGTGTTTACCTGTAGGCTCTTCCTCAGTGACAATAATCTGTCCTGTCCAGGGAGCAGAAGGATGACCTGAAATAGAGTGGAGCTAATTATCAGAGGAGTGACACGGATCAGAAACTGTTTTGAAAATTATGAAAAAGTAACTTGTTTACTATTCAAAGAAAATGGCTGGAATGACATGAGATTTACATCTAAGATACTGAATATCCTGGATAAAACTTGTAAAAAATTATTTTAGATCTTTCGAGTGGGGTATTTTTATCATCAGACCACAGTGCTGAGTGGTAACCCTTGTGGCACCACTCCTATAGCTTTGCATACCATTTGAACAACTAAGGACTAGGTTCAGTACAGCTCCCTCACTCTGACTTGTTTTAATTATAAAATTTTCAGAGTAGAGTGGGAAGAACAGCACTTCAGGCATCTTTTTTGGCATGGAGTGCATACTAGGAAGTAAAAATAAGCATTTAAATAAAAATCCACCATCAGTGATTGGAGGTCCTTTTTGTCACTGAAAGAGCAAAACTGACAGCCCACAGGGTAAGGAGTGTGACTCACAAAACATTAACTTTCAAGTAAATTCTGAGCTTGATTCGCCATTGGCTTATTCCAGTTTCATGCTGTTGTGACTCCCTAGCTTTGATAGAAACATCAGCACCTCCCTCCCTCCCCCCCATCTGCTATACAGGAAGAGATCTTTCATGGAATCCGACCAAGAATAAAACAAAAGCAGCACTCTCCAGGCAACTGCTATGCTCCTTTTTTCTATTTCCTGTACTTTGTACTTCAGTTAACAAAAGATAAGCTTTAGCAAGAAGATTCAGCCTTTGAGATGGGGGTGGAAGTGGTTCTTGGCAAATCTAAATTTACAAAGACACTAGGGAGTGGTGCCCCCTGCTCACTACGCTCACCAACCTCCCGTCTCATGGGAGCCCTGGCCTGCCCCCTCTTCTTTCCTGCTGGCCTTCAGATAAAGGCCAAGCCAGACCTGGCTCTTCCCCCCTCCCAGACATTGGTCAGGGCTGAGACCAGGCCAGCCCTGTCTCTCCCCCTTCCCCCAGCTGTCTGGCTGGGCCAAGACCAGGTCAACCCCAGCTCTCCCTCCCCCTCTGTAACCTGTATGTCAATTTGATCCCCCGACTCCATTCCTGCACTCATCATCCTCCCTAACCCTTCCCTTCATGCCCCACACTGCCTATACCTACCCCCACCTCCTTCCTCTATTCCTACACTCCCATCCTTTCCTAACCCCTCCCACCCCCTCACCACCCATCCCCCTGCCTCCATTCCTATATCCCCCTCACTCCCACCATCCCCCCTTATTGCACCGCCAATCCTCACATAGACCCAACTCCCTTTTCTCCCTCCCTACACACACCTTGCCCCTTCCCATGAATTCATCGAGCTGCGCTTCCCTCCTCCCAGGAGCACCACAGTGCTGGGCAGCAGGAGCCACAGCCCACCCCCAGCCCAGTCTTTTCACACAGGCTTGTTGGGACAGCTTTGCTCTGTGGTAAACCCAGGGAACCTGGAGCACAGAGTGGCTGCTCTGGAGAGCTATAGAAGCAGCCGGGGTGCAAGACCTGCCCAGCTCATAGCAGTCACATGATCAGGGCTCCTGGGGACACAGAGTGATGTGATGACGTCACTCTATTATCCTGCAGGAAATGTTTTTTTTATACAGAGAGGCTGTGTCTAGACTGGCCAGTTTTTACGGAAAATCAGCCACTTTTCCAGAAAAATTTGCCAGCTGTCTACACTGGCCACTTGAATTTCCGCAAAAGCACTGACTTCCTACTGTAAGAAATCAGTGTTTTTTGCGGAAATACTATGCTGCTCCCGTTCAGGCAAAAGTCCCTTTTGCGCAAAACTTTTGCACAAAAGGGCCAGTGTAGACAGCTGAGATTTGTTGTGCAAAAAAAGCCCCGATTGCGAAAATGGAGATCGGGGCTTTTTTGCGGAAAAGCGCGTCTAGATTGGCCACAGACGCTTTTCTGCAAAAAGTGCTTTTGTGGAAAAGCGTCCGTGCCAATCTAGACACTCTTTTCCGAAAATGCTTTTAACGGAAAACTTTTCTGTTAAAAGCATTTCCGGAAAATCATGCCAGTCTAGACGTAGCCAGAGATTTTATTTTTGTATTACTCCCTCTTGTGGAAACTTTGAGGACTTACAAAACAAATGTGCATTTATTTCTTCAGGAGTTGAAATGTCATTAGCCACTTAGGGCAGTGGTTCTCAACCTTTCCAGACAACTGAATCCATTTTAGGAGTTTGATTAGTCTTCCATATCCCAAGTTTTGCCTCACAAACAACTACATAAAAATACAAAAGTGGCACAGCACAATCTTACCAAAATAGCTTACTCTGTCATTTTTCCCACTTGGAATATAAATATTATGCTTATGGTTCAGTGTATAGTACACAGAGCAGAATAAAAAAGTCATGAAATTTTAGATTGTACTGACTTTGCAAATCCTTTTCATGTAATCTATTGTAAAACTAGGCAGATATTTAGAGGAGTTGATGTACTCCATGCTGCCAGACTTCTATGTACCCCTAGCAGTATGTGTGCCACTGGTTGAGAACCACAGTCTCAGGGAATATACTGAAAAACTCTTACTTCTAAGCCTAGCTCTATCAGCAGGATCCAAAGCTGCCACAGGCTCAGAAACCCGGGATGGTATGCTTATTCCAGCTTTATTCACAGCCCGGACTCGGAATATGTAGGAGCGACCTTCTATCAAACCCGTAACAGGGAAACGAGCAAATTTCACTGGAGTCTCATTGCATTGGGACCAGTGAGTGGTGCCAACCTCACATCTGAAAAACAAACAAACAAACAAATCAAGTAGTACTGAAGATGGAAAGAGGAAGAGGACTCTGAACACACACCCTAATACTCCAAATAGCTGTTCATGTACGTTGATGATCCTACCAGCCAGCCCAGCAGCTTCACTGTATTGTCAGCATAAAAAAAGCCTCACAAAGCAGTCAAAGCTCCAGCACATTATGTGAATGCTGGCACTAAATCCCCTGCAGTTACACTGCTTCTTTCCTGAAGTAGAGAAGGAAAGAAACTTGACTCTATTCACTGATTAAATGCTGTACAGTGTGCTCCAGGATATTCTAGGAGAGATTCAGCAAGGGAAATGAAACACACAACTCCCCTTCCTGTTTATAGGAGATGAACTCCTCAGCCTTTACACTGTACAGCCAGAGTATATATACTTGGCTTCATGGGACATAAAAACATATGCTGTGCATTCTGTGACAAGGTGTATGGACCCCACACAGCACCTAGATGGGAAAGGGTAAAAAGCCTTCTGGCATACAGGTCAGATATGACAGCACATTGAAGGCTGCCAGGATCCTCAAGATAGGCCATGGCCACAAGCAGTTCATCTGGTGCGAGCCAGGAATCAGTTGTCGCGGCTTGTGCTCAGTCCCAGAAGCTGTGCCTCTGCTTTTGAAATGTAGCAAGAGTCGTCCACGGCTCTTGCTACATTTCAAAGGCACAGGCACAGGCACAGCCGGGAACCCGACAGGACAGGCAGAGGAGCAGTAGGGAACCAGGGGCAAGCAGAGATTGCTTCAGTGCCCACTCGCCCCGGGTTCCCCACTGTGCTTCCTTGTCGTCCCCCCCCCCCCAAGGAGACGGTGCTGGGAGGAGCTGGCTCCCTCCAGCACCCACTCCAGCTCCCATCCTTGCTGCCTCTAATAGAGGCAGCAAGGGAGAGGGGAAGCAACTAGCTGAGTAGTGACTCAACTACTCGATAAGCATAATCACAATGTAGGTTCAAAGAATACAATATGTTTTATCTGAAAGCTGATATAATGATTTGGTGCCTGAAATGATTTTTGGATATATGTGGTTGGTGATGTGCAGAAAGAACTCTAGGTTGATTCATTAAGGGCCTGATTCTGCAAATTACTGACCACTGTCTGAATGTTAGTGAGGATTCAACTCTCACCGAAGTCAAGGAGAGTGTAGGATAAGGAACAATTCACAAGATTATTCCTAAATATTTAATCCAACTCCCTCTAAACTTAGTGGAAATAAAACTAGTCCCTAGGAGTCCGACTCTGAAATAGAAAAGCAGTATTCTTAGCTATTAAGAAGAACTACAAGTGACAATATCACATTTTATGCCACTAAATGATTATTAGACTGCTGAAAAACAAATATCAGCAATACAGTAGTAAGGATACAGTTTAACATAAATGCTGACTTATCAATGAAGTATCCTAGGACGGGGCTTCCTCCATCAACAGCAGGTTGTTTCCAAGAAATGATGACATAATCTTTGTTAGCATCCATGCATTCCACATCAAGTGGTGAAGCAGGCGCTCCTGGGATTTCAGCATCTGCATCTATGAATACGGAGATTGTACGTGTTAAAATGTGAGTTCGTTTCTTCAAGGTTCCTCTTAAAGGGAAAACTCTGCTCCCATTGAAACCAATTCAATTTTTATCACTCACTTTAGTGGAACAAGGATTGAGTCCTATGTCATCCTTACTATTTTAGATTTCTTTTTCTTTTGTCAATATTTGCTAACACCCTGCTCCTACCAGCCCAGCCTATGTCAAGTGCTCCTCCACCCAAAGACTGTCCCCACAAACTCCTATACTGAGTGCTCTCTGGACTCACTATGCCCAATGCCCCCCCACCTAGAAACTTCTTCCACAGACCCCTCCTACAACCACACAGATCCTTACACACCACCCCCCACCCACTCTGATCCCTATTGTCCAACGCCCACACTCACGGCCCCACCACCACAAGTGCACAGTGCCCCACACAGAGCCCAAACACACAAAGACCTTCCTTACCTCCCTATCCAGCACAACTTAGGGTATGTCTACACTGCCACCCTAGTTCGAACTAGGGTGGCTAATGTAGGCATTCAAACTTGCAAATGAAGCCCGGGATTTAAATATCCTGGGCTTCATTTGCATGTTCCCGGGCACCATCATTTTTAAATGCCCCGTAGTTCGAACTACCTGCCCGCAGCTACACGCAACACGGACTAAGTAGTTCGAATTAAAGCTCCTAATTCGAACTACCATTATTCCTCCTGCAAGGAGGTTTAACTGTAGTTCGAATTAGGAGCTTTAATTCAAACTACCTAATCCGTGCTGCGTATAGCCGCGGGCAGGTAGTTGGAACTACAGGGCATTTAAAAATGGCGGGGCCCGGGAACATGCAAATGAAGCCCAGGATATTTAAATCCCGGGCTTCATTTGCAAGTTTGAATGCCTACATTAGCCACCCTAGTTCGAACTAGGGTGGCAGTGTAGACATACCCATAGACACTCTTATGCCTTGTGCCCCAAAACACACACACTTTCCCCTTTGTCCATTGCCCTCCGCCCCCACAGACTTTCCACTTCCCAACACTTCCCATAAACTTCCCATTGCCTGATGCCTCCCTTACCTTTCTACTGCCCAGCGCCCCTTCATGGTCCCCCAGAGATCCTGCCCCTAGGCTGCACTTCAGTTCAGCTGAGTGAGCAGCGCAACTAAGGCCTGTCCCAGGTGGGGGATCACTCTGGCCTCTTGGGGACAGCCCAATCACCCAGGAGTAGGGCCTTCCCAGGCTGGGCTCCTTCAGGACCCACTTTCTTGGCGGGGTTTGGCCAAGTGCCAGTGCTGCCCCTCACTGGCCAAGACTGGGCTGGCCTTTGCACCAGTCCTAGCCGGCTTAGCTCCAGGGAGATGAGTGGTGCCCTGCAGGTAGTGGGCAGCAAAGACCACTTGGAGCCAAAGCTATGCTGGAGAACAGACCAGACTCCTGGGACACAGCTCCTGAGAGCCTGCCCAGCCGTACCCACTGTCCAGCAGCCCTTCCCAGCCCATATGATGATGAAGCCTGGCTGCTGCACAGTGAGCCCCAGGCAGATGAAGAAGACCTGTTAGCTGAGTCACTCACACAGCAAGGCCTGGATGCTGGATTGTCCTGAGTGAGAGGCCAGACCCAGAGGTGTGGATAGGTTAGATGGGTCTGTAATGGGCCCTCTTCCAGGATGGGCCTGGCACCACAGCACCATTGGTGCCAATCACTAGCCTCCCCAGGAACTGAAATTAGGGGGAGGTGTTAGAATTGACAAGGGGGAGTGTCAGGGCCAATGAGGGGTGAGACCATGAAGGTGAAGGTGGGCTGTATGGCACCATAGTTCACAAAACTGGGGGGGTGTTGGGGAAATTCGGGGGGGGGGGGAGTATATACCCCCATGGGAGGGTATGGGGGAAATCCCTGCCATTGTAAACTCAGTACTGATGGAAGGGGTGTGATTCTGGTCTCATTTCCACTGGTGTAAACAAGGAGTAAATACATGGAAGTCAACACTGCAAAGCCAGAATAAATGGGAGGACAATCAGGCTCAAGGAATTCAGATATGCTAGGATGCTTAACAAGACCCGTGAGGTCTCCCTATTACTACTTTAGCCAGACATTTTGGAAAATAAACTGGAGAAGGTTATATATGCACTTCCTGTCAAATGTTTATTACAAGTCTGGGGCCTATGTGTCAGAGAAACCCTGACTTTGATTCTGATGGGTATGTTTTTAGGCAACCCTGATCTAAAATTTGGAATGATGAAATGCATTCCTAGAAGTAGGGGCCTGAAACTGGATCCTCATTTGTAGGACAGGACTAGCTTGTGTAACTGTATATTTATTAGCATATTTGTGGGAAAAATAAATATTTTGTTACTTTTCCAAGAAGTCTGTGTGACAGGTTTTCATAGAAAAGGCATTGTTTCTCTCTGGATCAACATCAGTTTGTCCAATTACTGCTGGCATTTTTCCAGTATTGTTGAGAGCTACTTCATAGGACAGGGGCGTGAGTTAGAGCTAGACAAAAAGAAGCCTCGTACTTGAAGTATACAGTACACCACCGCTAGTAAACTTTTTTTATACTCTATAATCAAAAGTTTTAAAACTGCTGAAACCCAGGGTATCATAGCATTTTATATTTGTTATTATAATGGTCTTTTTTACAGTAAATTTTCAACCCTTACTCTTTTAAGCTCCAAATTAACACTAAAAGATAATTCACTCAATGAAAGTTTTGGAAAAGACCATATTACACTGCAGAATCATTCTGAAGTTTTTGAGCTGTGCAAACATTACTGCATTTTGTTTCTATATCATTCTTTTCTTTTTTCTATTACAGCATTGATGTTATCTTTAAAAAACTGCTATTTACATCAAATATAATCCATATTAATTAAATATAATTAATTAATAAAACTATTAATAGCAATAATAGTATATTTTCAATGTACATCCAGTGATCAACACTTAAAAGCCTTTAATTGCCAATATTTGCGGCCCTGCCAAATTCATCGCCATGAAAAATGTGTCATTTCCCTCATGAAAACTGGTCTTTTGTGTACTTTTACTTTAACTTTCAGATCTGGGCTTCTGGACAGTAGCAGCTACTAGCTAGACACCCTGTTCTTAATGGAACACCAGCAGTAGTACAGAAATAAGGGTGACAATATTGCTGCCACCACCATATCATGCTACCCATACCTTTTAGATGCTGCTGGTGGGGATAAAGTTTTCAGAGCTGGTTACCCAGTCAGCAGCAATCGCTCTCTGGCTGCTCAGCTCTGAAAGCAGTGCAGAAGTAATGGTGGCAATACTATGTCCCCTCCACAATAGCTTTGCACCTCCCCTTTTTGTTTGGGACCCCACTTTGAGAAATGCTGAGTCTTAAGGGTTTATATTTTACTATTTTAAAAATGACATATTCATGGTTGTTACAATACCATGAAATTCAAGATTCTTAAAATGCTACAACTATGAAATTTACAAAAAAAAAATGAATTTGGTAGGGTCCTGCACAAAGTAGTATCTGAGGTACCACACTTCCTCACAAATAGTTAAAGAAATAACTGTGATTAAACTCCCACTGATTTCAATGGAACCAGGATTTCACTCCTACTGACTCCTAGCAGACCACTGTACAGTAGCACAAAAAGTTCCCAAAACACTTCATAAACTTTATTAATGCAGTTACAATAGGGGTCTGACCACGTACAGTGGTCAGCTCCTCACAAATTGGGGGATTATCTATAAGGGCAACCATTTGACAGATGGGACTATCTATAAGGGCAACCATTTGAGAGTAAATAAGACAGTTGATGAAATGTATGTAGCATTATTACACAACTGTTTAGGATAGGAATTTAAGTAAGCAAAACTGTAATTCAACTAATTTGAATTTATGAGGATACCAAAGTTATACCCATACTCTTACAAAAAGTGCTACGTGAGCTTTAATGATCACAGTCATTTAAGATCTCAATTCTGTGACTCATTCAAAAGACGCAATAGTGACAAAAACAATCATTTATGTATATACCAATGCACAACTTTTAAAATGTCTTTCTAATTTGTTGGACGTCACAAACAAACATTTCAATGGGTTATTTCCAGGGATGAAAGTAACGTAACTAAAATTGTACAGGTTCTGTCATATTCACCCACCGTTTGGGGGTCAGGGCAGGGAGTTTGTGCTAGGACTGTGCCAGAAATGTAAATGTGGGATAGAGTGCAGGGGGTTCTGGGCAGGGCCTGGGGAGTGTGGAGGGCTCAGGGCAGGAAGAATGTGATGTGGAAGGGGCTCAAGAAAGGCAGCTGGCTGTGTGTGGAAGGAGCCCAGGGCCACCAGATCCCAGGAGCTGGCCAGGGTGGTGGGGACCCCGTTGCCAGGTTACCTGTGCAACAGGGCTGGAGCCTGGGTGCGCTATGGGTGGCAACGGTATCCAGAGCCCCACCCCCAGCTGGCCAGTCTTTTACCGGTGCACTGCACACCATCTTACTTTCAAGCAGGCTGTTATCTGCATACTGCTGGGTTTTGCTATATTTGGCAAAGTGGTGCCATTCTGGGCATGTTCATACAGCCAAGAATGTCCAGTGCATTTAAGATTAGCATTACACACATCAGCTGTGTTCAGCAGCTGAGACAGATATAGAATCAGTGCATGGACCAGTGAAATGTGATAGTCAAGGCTCTTCTTAAAGTGACATTATCTGTAAAAGAAATTCTAGAAAGTTTATCATTATGTAAGAATATAAAACTGAGATACAGAGAAAATTAATCTTTTAGTGGGCTGTGAATTTTAAATAACTTCTGCAGTTTATTTGCCTCTTAAATTTAATAATGTATTTTAATCTATCAAATTGTATGTTAAAGACCACCATACAGTTATTGTACAGCATCCTGGTCAAAACACTGAATTGTAGTTAGCAACAAAATGGCCAAAATAATACATATGTAATTTGTTACGCAGGTTTCCCATCTTTATCATTAGTGCTCTTCACTGTCTGCAGGTTACTATGGTCAAAGAATTATATAACTGCATCAATACACTGAATTTCTTCATCTGAATAACACTGCTGTCAGTGGGATGCAGAGACACTCAAAAACACACAGCAATGCCACCCGGGTCTGAGGCATTTTATCAAGTTTTCCATGTGATAATAATGGTAAGTTATAATGATAACAAACTGACATTTCTTCAGTGTCATAGCATTTTGTCCGTGTTTGTGAGCCTGCTCTTTTTAAGCATCTCTCAATTTTCAATAATTACACTGTTTTCTTCTGAAATTAAAAAAGGCTGAAATTAGTGGGACTTCTTCCTCCTCACTTTGTTTAGTTATTTTGCTTTTTTCATAAGGGTGCATAACCAGATCTTACCTCGAACAAAGACATATGCACTGTATTGTTCATAGTAGTCCCCCATCACCACACGCAGAGTGTAAAGACCTTCATCCTCCTTGTTAGCATGAGCAAGAGTTAATGTAGCCCGCTCCCCACTCCAATGCATCTGGACCCATTTGGATGGTGTAATGAGAACACCTAGAAATTAGAGAGTTCCATAATGAAAGATGACTGAACTGAATCTATTCCCCAATACAATGAAACCTGTTCAAGAGACCATCCTTATTAGACAACTTCCTGTCTTATAAGAAAACCACAAAAGTATTCCTAATTCTGCTCTCATACCAATTTCACACTGACTCCAGAGATCTAACTCTATTAAGCAACTGATTTTTTTCTGTTTCTGGAGTGATCCTTTAAGAGAGGTTTCAACATGTCAATGTAACACAATCACAAGCACTGAATGGCTAATACCATATGGATACTCCAGCTGGTTGAAAGGTTTCAGATTTTAAAATGTTGAAAAGAAATGGGAACAATTCAAATATATTTCCCCAAAATTTTCCCCTCATTTTTAACCAGTTGTAATGCTAACTGATATTTTTACATTTCAAAATTTGGCAATTTTTTAAATTTTAAATCATTTTTTAAAAAAAGCCCATGAACATGTTTCTCTTGCTGTAAGCTAGGGTATAAAAACAAGAGTGTAGCCCTATGTTTCTACCTATAAATCTTCAATTGGATATGAACTTGAATGAAGCTCTATGTCAGTCAAGTTCAAAGTTAATCTTGTAATATGTGCTTACCATTCCTGTACCACTGGATCTCTGGATGGAAGCGCTTAATGTCAGGATGAACGATAACTGTACAACCCAGACTCATTGTCTCTCCTTCTCTCCCAAAGGATACTTCAAACTTGTCAACAAAGTGGATTTCAAACTTGGAAGCATAGCCCTGTGGGGTAACACCAACTGTGTAAAGAAAATTATCTGATTAGTTAATATTAATACCAGAAGATCTTTTAATACCAGAAGATAACATCAGTTATTATCATAAAGGTCTGGTTTTCAGAGATACTGAACATTTTCTGCTTTCATTACAGCAACTGAAATTGCAACTGCTGACAGCTTCTGAAAATCAGACCTTTTTAGTTTCTAAACAATGTGACCAAATAATCTTCTTGGTTGTTTTGATCACAATTTTAAATGGATTAGGCCAGGCAAACACATTTTTTGAACTTACAGCTGAGGGGCATGGTAATGATTCCAGCATGGAAATAACTTTCATCAAACTCTCCCTTATATCCTATTAAAAAAGAGAAAAACTCTAGTCATTAATTGTCTAGAAGTAATCAGCACTTTGAGCCATATAAACAGAATTTTGAATGTGCCCCCTCAAAGAAAAAAATCAAAGGAACTGTGTCCCGCAAACCTACTCTTTACCACAAGGGACGCATAAGCAGAAAGTTCTCCTTTAACATTCATGGCAGAAGCACGATACTGAGCAGTGTCTTCAAAATCACATCTGAAATGATGGAAATGATTAGCCAAGGTCCTGAGTGCACTTTGACATTTCTAGGATCTATGTCTGATACCCAACATTATTTTCTAAACCTTTTCCCAACACAATGTAGCAAATAGTTAGCCAGTGTCTATTTAAATTTTTTTTTTCTGATTTAGTTAACAAAGAGTCTAAACTTTACTCAGGTAAAACTCCCACTGAAGTCGATATTAATTACACCCAATTAAGAACATAGAGTCGACTGTCATTGATTTCAATGGATTTAAAAGCAAATCAGGAATGAAGACTGCAGGATGGGGCCTTATGAGGTTTGTAAAAGCACAAACCTCCTTTAGTTACTAACTGGAAGGTAAATTGGTCTTAAAAGTAGAATTTGCTTGAACTTTTACTTATCTCCATAATGTCTTGAATTTGAATGTTCATTATACTTGGATTCACTTGTATGACTTGCTTATATCCCTCCTTCATTTTCACCAAAAACCAGTATTGCTGCTTTCTTTCCTATGACCCCTCATTAGATCCCCATTCCTCCTTTCCTTCTTCCAGCTCTTCAATAGCACCTATTCCTTCCATGAAAATCTCCAACTGGTTCCCCAATTCACTTTTAACCATCTTTTCTGATCATGTCCAAATCTCTATCATATTCCATCTGTTTGGTCCTTGTCTCTGCTAAATTCAAATGCCAAACTCTCTGGAGCACTGAGTCCCAGAGAACACAACACAGACTCTGGTAGAGGCCAGCAGCCCACAAAAAGGATGTGGCTGAGTGGTTACTGAAGGATATGAAGCATGGAAAGGTAGAAAGGTGATCTTTATAGGGATTCTTTGTTTCTTAATTCTTTAAGCCTTTCCTTAGGTTCCTAATTAAATTTCTAACTAAAATTGTGCCTTGTTGACATATTTTTCTTCTTAGTAGAATTTCACTATAGTTAAGCACCATTTTGTTTTGCTAGTCAAAGCATTTCAGTAAAGAATCTATTAAATTGCACTCTAAGAAGTTCTGAGATGCAATCCTGAGGTCTTTACCTAGTATTTGGTAAATATTCACTCAGCTCATGCTCACACTGGGCCAAATGCTGTTGAAATCAAATGCAAATAAGATCAGGTCCTAGATTATTGCACAGAATGTAGATTATTGCACAGATTCTCCCCTCACTAGGTTTTACATCAATACAACACCATTTAACTAAATTGTCTCCCACCTGGTGTAATAAAAGAAGAATCAGATCCAATATTCCTTACAAATGGCTTGATACTGTGAAGAGCTAAATACTTTCAGCTTTCATTAAGAGGAGCTCAGCACCTTCCCAGATGTTATTCAGAAGTCAAAGAGCCCATAGAAAGGTTTACTTTTATTCAATCAAGAAAATGTGTGAATGTTTCTGTTATTAGCGTAGTAATACTTGTATCAATTACATGGATATGGAAGAGTAAAGACAAAGAAATAGAAAAACCTTACACAAACAATTGCTTAAGATTCAAATAAGTTCTTTTAAGAAGGAAGAAATAAAGCTAAATTAAATATATGAACAGCTTAACATTGTTGGAACATAATGTTGAACAAATGAGTATTTTAACTGGTATCGTTAGCAGATATTAAGTCTCTTCAGGACTTAAATCCAATCTATAGGAGGAATGATTATTTTCAAATGTGTCTTTGAGATCCAGGATGAGGAGCAATGAATAGAAGTAGGGGGAAAAAATTGACTGCTATTTGTCATAGCAACATTGTCCAGTTCCTATAGCCCACCTAACGTGGGAGCTGTGGGAACTGTTTGGTAGGCTCTGTAAACTCCATTTTCAAATGTGAAAGTCTTACTGTGATGTCCAAATTTTATATTTGGATGCTCCATTGAGTACTTAGGCACCTAAACTAGGCATATGAATGCTGAAGGCAGAACTGATAACCCAAAGAGCCCAACGAGTTTCAATTTTCTTGACTACAGAAAAAAAATTCCCAATTTGGATGAGTTATATTGCTAAAAACATTCTTGTGTTTGTGTGGATGGTTCCCCAAACTATTCTTTTCTGTAAGACTAGCACTCAGGTTTTCCACTATATTTGAAAACAGAGCTTAATAAATCATCAAATCAGGCCTGCTGATGCAAAAGGAGGCAACTGCCCCAGTGCCTGGCCATTCTAAAGGGCCTGAGACTCCTAGCTGTTCTGCTGCTTTTGTGGCAGTAAGTGGCAGCCAGAGCATTGGGCCCTTTAAATCGTCACTAGAGCCCCGTCTGCCTTAGGTAGGTTTCCACTCGAGGCCCCACCGCTTCTAGAACACAGAGCCAGGACCCCTCCCCACTTTGCCCAGGGGCACAGCAAGGCTGTCAGCTCCATTGCTTCAAATATTTTACTAGTCACAACTATAAGATTTGTCAATATTATTTATCATGTTTATACAGTAAATGGAGGAGAAGGAGGTGGCAGAAGTATCAAAAATAGCCCAAGTATTTGTGACTCAACTATAAATCAAACTACAGTCTAGCTGTAATTCATTTAGGAAGACAACTTATCCTTGACAGATGAAAACCAAAGCTGCTTGCATTTTTAGGAGACACACTTCTGGTCAACTGTTACTAATTTGGTAGGTCTTATCCCTTAACTCCCAAGAGATACACACACTCATTAGGCAGCTCTAAATGAACAGTAACATTTCTACTGAAATCATCTCTTAAATTATCTAGTACTCCCTTACTTGTTAATCTCCAGCGAGTGCATCCCATATCGACTTTCAATGATGTACTTGCCAGGATGAGTATGCACATTGATGGGCACATTGTTTTTGTACCTATCGAACAATAAAAAGAGAGAGGAATATAGTAATCTGAAGTGTAATCATTTACAATAAGAAGGCCAACGTGTGGTATTTGGGTTACAATCTATATCATCTTGTGAGCATCTGGATGTCTCTCCCGTGTATCTAAATCTAAAAATCCTTTAAATTCATTCAGTTCAAATTATTTATTTTCTTGTAATTACAGAGAAAGATTAAGCTCTGAGTAGGGTGTAAATAATCTTTATATTGCCTCTTAGGGTAAAGTCTAAGGTGATGGGGATTGGTGTGAAGGAATTCTATCCCTCATATTGTACATAGCACCAAACTGTTTGATGGACATTATAACTCTGCTATTCTAGTATCCTGTCTTACAGGGAACAGTGATCAGAGGAGCTACATAACAGCTAATCCACCTGTCATCACTTCTTCCTTGGACTTGCCAGTGGTGCTCCTCAGATACATTGCATAGGGATGTGCAGGGAGTTGATGCAGAACTCATCTCTGACCACATGCGTTGGCTCCCTTGATGGTAACACTCACAACCCCAAATGAGGGACTTGATCCAGCAAACTACTAATCATTGTGGCAGAGTTCTGAGCACCAAATAAAGTTTGTAAGAACTGAGGTCACTCAGGTCTCAGCACTGGGTAGTATCACTTCCTAAAAGAATTATATCAGTTTTTAGAATTCTTGCACTTGATTTTTTTTTTTCATGATCAGAGTGTAGAGAAAAATAAATGATTGCATTTTTGGCCAGTTTGTATTCCTCTGCCTCACACTTTTGAAGGACCACCTGTTATTTCTAATACATTCCAGAACAGCCACATCATTAGCAAATGTTGGATTGCGGTCATCCCACAATTATTACACACCGATAATTTTTACTTTTTACAGCAAGTCTAGTTGCTTGAGTTTTTATATCTTCTTTCCAATAGAGCCAATAAAACTGCATCCATTAATGACCCTGCATCACACAGTAAGGATTTCAAGAGTGAAAGCCCGTGACGCTTTTTAATTTGTCAGCCCCAGCATTCAAAAATTCTTCATTGTTCATATAATGAATGATGGATTGGTATACATGAATGACATTTGGTTAACAAATGCTGAATGAATGCTCTTCTGTATGTCTGAGCAAAACCACCTGTTGTGAGGGCTCTGAATTCATTATTTCCATTGGCAGCCAATTACAAACTGCAGAGTACAGTAAAATGATGTACTAAACCCCACCACCCAAATTTGACTACATGACTGTTTAAATGTATTAATGAATCAGTTTCTCTTTGAATGCATGTGGAATACTCTCACTGACTTCAATGAGAGGCAAGGACATATATCTGAAAGCTTCATGAATATGTCAGTCTTTTAGAATACATTTTAAAATGGGTCTGAGCAGAAGTTAAAAAGGTTCAAATCTGATATTTTGATTTGGATCTATCTTATAGGGCCGGACTCCAGCTATGAATTTTGATCCAAAATTGGATGTTTTCCCATGTTTGAAAGGAGTCAGATCTGAAGTACTGGTTTACATAATCTCCAGAATGAAGTTGTGTAAAATGTATACACAACTGAAACAATTTGTTCACAGAGTACTTGCTCTGAATTCATTGGAAAGACTCTTATTAACTTCAGTGGGCGTTGGATTAGTCCCATATGTAAGTTTTTGGTAGCGAGATATTTGTCAAAAAACACAACTCTAAGAAGAGGTATATGGTAAATAAAATGACAAGTACAGCAGAGTTCCTGTAGGGTGCTAAATAATTCAGGCAGCAAACCCAAAAATGTTTATAATATTTAAATTCTGATCTGAGAGCATTTTTTTCTCTACAAAGGCAATTACAGATCTAGTTTAGTGATACTACTAATGCTTAGTACTAAACTGTCAGCTCTTAGTTGTAAACATTTATGGCTTGATAGACACAATCTCAAAATATCATATCAGATAAAGGAAAACATCAAATTCCATTTAAAGTCTGAAAAAATATAATTGTATTTCCATCTAATTGTTTCAATAACTGGATTGCATATCTATGTAGCCCAGGTCAGCTCAAAAGGTGATGAGACAGAAAGGCTCCACCGCTCAGCACTAATTAAGCATAAATTAAATTCCAGTCAGGAAAGACACTAATCCAAGAGGCTTAGACTTTAATCTGTGCCCCACACATCTCTAGGAGAATATTTGGGGATCCCTTAGACTAAGGCCTTGGAAAGAAAAGATTTCCACTGAGTTTAATGGACTTTGCATCAGGTCCTCAGTCTGTGTATGGCATATAACTTTAAATAATTATGATGTGGCCTCCATGAACATACTTGGGTCCTGAGACTTCATTTACATCCAAAGAGACTGCAACTGAATCAGCAGCTAAGCAGCTGCTCTTAACCACAGCAGTCATTAATGCCCCAGGGACAACAAAGACTCTCTGGTGTCTCAAAGAAAATGTTCTCTAAGGCTACATCTACACCTGCACTTAATTGACAAAACTTTTGTCTTCATGGATGTTTAACCCCACCTCCCACCCCCCAAGAAGATAAAGTTTTGCTGGCAGGGGCACTCTGCTGCAGACAAAATGAAATACCCTCATTGGAGGTGGAAGTATTTTGTCTACAGGTGCTGACAAACAGCATTCACACATACTTTTAGTGACAGGCCTGTGTAGTGTAGACATACTTTTAGAGACAGACTTGATCGTATATTTTTTTCTTTTAGTTAGTAGGGACATTTTTATAAAAACCAGCAATTTTGCACCATAAAAATAATCTGCAAAGGATTTTTTTTTTGTAAATTGGGCTCTTTCAACTTAATTTAAAGTATGTAAATACTGAAATCAGTGGGACCACTCATAAAGAAATTGCTTCTCATGAATTCCTTTGCTTTTTTCATTGTTGTTCTAATCAGATCACATATCTACACTGCACTTTCCTCAGTATTACCCATGTTGTTTTCCTGAGAATTTACAAATTGAGAATGCATATCTGCAATCAAGAACAATAATATTGATGAAAATACAAGCCTACCATGTAAGACGGGGTTCCGGCCAGCCAGTCACAGAACAATGTAATTTGACATTCTGTTTCTCCCAGATAGTATGGGAACGAGGCTTGATAACAAACTCAGGAGCATGTAAAAGTTTATCTTCATTCAACTTTCTGTGAAATTCCTCAGTCTCTTCTAACTAGAACAGAAATATTTCATCATACAACTCACCATTTACATATATTACTGTTCCACATCTCAATAAAATATTAGGGATTTTTCTAGTGCAATATGCAGAATGATATTTTATTTTAAAATGCAGATAATTATACTTAATATATCCTTCTTACTTGGACAAACAGACAATGTTCTTATAAAACTTGTGTGGCCACCTCCAAGGCACAGACAAAACAGCTTGTGGGCGGGGCAAGGTGTCAAGGGAGTGGGGTGGGGTGGGTTTGGTTTGTGGGCAAGGCTAGGTCCCAGGGGTGGGGTGAACCTTGGTAAAGGCCTTAACTCTTGGAAAGTTATATAAAACTTGGAAGGATTTAAGGGCAGGAGTAAGGAACTGCTTTCTCATTGGCTAATGTCTACCTCGGCATGATGTAAGCATGCACAGTGGGACCTGGGTGCTGGCTAGAAAGCCCTGAGATGATCCCAGCTGTGGCCAATAATTTAGATTGTTGCATATGCAGCTACACATGCATCTAGCAAAAAAACACAATAAAAACCTGGCAACCAGCAAAGCACTAGACAAAGAGGCCAGGATGGTCAAAAGACCAAGCAGATGGCAACTTTAAAAACTACTAAATCAATATTTGTTTTCTTAAGATTCTATTGATTAAAGCATTTTCCAAAGTTTAGAAATATGATGTGAAAACACCTAGATGTCAAAGCTACTAGTAAGTCTAGATTTCATTTCTGATGCCTTTCATACTCCCCCTCCCTAATTTCTACACTGTGATTAGAAGTCATCAGTAAACACTTTTGAATAAGATTATGCTCCCCCAACTCCACAAAAGCAGCCATACTCCTTTCCCATTCCCCATAATTGCTGGCCTGCACAACTATCTAGCCATGCAGGAGGAAATATGTTGTACCTTGAAGGTGGGTACAACAAAATATTTTCCCCTCAGAGCAAATGGAGAGCTCCCATTGTTTCTCCTGGAGTACTACAACTCCTCTCTCACACACTCAACACAAGACAAAAAGATAAAAGCCACAATTTAAGCCTATGAAAATACATTTAGGCTATGTCTGCACTGGGAAGGTTTGGCAACAAAAGTGCTGTTGACATGCAAAAGTTGGCAAAAGTGAAAAAAGGTCAAGCAGTTTTTTCTGCCTCCCACTGTCAACATTTCATGGCCACATTGCTAGCTCCCCTGTCAATAGACAGAGCAAAGCAATGTGGGTAAGCATCCCATAGTACAGTGTTGAGGGAAGGCAGAGTTGATCCCCGAGCTTCTTGGAATGTTGTGCCAGACTCAATACAAACAAAAAATGGATCCCAGGACCAAAGTTCTTACAATCCAGAGATTTATTTGTGTTTTATTACCGTTTTCTTCAGGGCCAAACGTTCAGCTGACTCTCGTATTGCTACTTTCCTTGACTTCTTTTCATACTGCTCTTCCTTAGAGGATGAAGTGGCCACTCTAGTTGCACTAACTCCTTCACCTGTTGCAAAAAGGTTCCTTCTGGCAATGTATGCAGCACTTTCCTTAATTCTTTCTTCTTCTGTATCAGTAATCCCGCTAACAAGCACTTGACTGAAGGAATTAAAAAAGCACAATCACACTGGAAAGAAGTGAGAAAACATTCAATATATAACAATTTATTTTAGGTTGACCCTCTCCGTTTAATATATAATGGCCTAAGACTCTTCAGAATCTGTATCTACTTTAAGGATCATTACCTAGGAAACAATTTTGTATCATATTAACAACAGATATACAGAACAGTACAGACTGAGTATATCATACTAGATAAGGACAATATAATTTTGGTGCATTTCTCTGTAACAAGCGTGTCATGCAATTTTTCATTCTAACATGTTTCCTGTTGTGCTTTCACATTTCCATGGAGGTAAAGATCAGTGCAAGCCATACCCATAGTACAGCTATCACAATAACACTTCAAATAGTGATTTGCTGTAGAGGCACTTAACAGAAGTAGTCTAACAAACTCCTCACTTATGATTTATATTTAAAAAAATCCCCAGGCACTACAAAAAGTTCTCCACTATCAAAGCAATGTTTTATTCTTTAAAGTTAGCAAAATAATTTGTTCTTCAAACTGTTTTTTTAAAGATGAGTAGTATTTCAAAAACACTTTAATCTCTTTTTAACATGCCCCTCAAGCATTTGAAAATGAAGCATACAATCAGCATCTCTCATAATATTGTCACATTCTGTGGTGCAATCCAGACTAACGAAGAATTGTATCACTTCTTATAATGTAACCCCAAGTGCCCCACGATGCCTTGCTACTGTGGTTCACTTCTGGAATGTCCACAGTCAGCAATAAGCATGCACTCTGTTTTACGTACTGGGGAGCCCCGCCTGCAATATTACAGATTTCCAGTGGCTTCCACCAGCCTTAGTTATCAACTGGCATGATGGCTTCACATTCTTCCCAGCCCTGAATTTTCCCAGAATCATATGTCCTGAAATATCCTGCCCTGTCCTGGAAAAATCAAGAGGAATATTATGATTTTTTGCCCCTCTAAGGAGGCAATATTCAACAGTTTGCTATTTTAACTGGAGTTACCAAACAGTTCATTTTAAACACAGCACTGGATTGGTTTAGATTAAAAATAAAACATGTTTAACAAAAGTAAATGTTTATTTCAGCAGAGAGAAAGGCAACATGGAATCTGGTGATGAAGGAAGCTCCATACTCTTTTTTTCCCACTTGTGTCTGCTGAAATGCAAAATGTTCTGTTCTCTGCCATCTTCTCTCCCTTTTCTCTTGATGAGCCTTTAATAACTTCCATGTACATTAAGGTAATTGATTATTTCTTTTCCTTTTTTTTCTTCTTTTTTCTCCCCATCCCCCCTCTGCTATTTATTGATTATGTCTTTCCCCCTTTTTTTTCTTCCCCCCTTCCCGTCCTCCTCTGCTATTTATTTGAAAACTGGACCCCTTAAACTCCATGAATAAGTGGATTAGCCCATGAAAGCGCATGATACGATCAACATTTTTTGTTAGTCTCTAAGGTGCTGCACGACTCTTTGTTGTTTTTAATTTTTTTGATGATTACCTGTTCTGTTCACTCCCTCTAGGGCACCTGGCATTGGCGTAGGAAGACAGGATACTGGACTATATGGACCATTGGTCTGACTCAATATGGCTGTTCTTATGTTCTTATGTTAATATGAAGCAACAGAAATAGCAATGGAGATTTCTAAAAATTGTTTTAAAAACTCATTTTTCAGACCATATCCACACTATAAACTTACATTGGTATAACTGTGTCACTCAGGCTCTGAAAAATCCATGCCCCTGAGCAATACAGTTATTCTGACCTAACCTACAATGCAAACAACACTGTGTCAATAGAAGGGCTTCTTCTGTTAACATAGCTACTGCCTTGTATGAGATGGATTAGCTATGCTGATGGGAGAAGTTCTCCCATTGGCATAGTAGCGCCTTCACTAAAGCTCTACAGCAGTGCAGCAGCACCAGTGTCACTTTTTAAGTGCAGATCTGCCCTAATATAAAAAATATAAATGAGGCTTTCTAAACATAGCTGAATCTATAACATTTTTATTTTAAGGCAAGCTCACTTTCTTTTCTTTTTCATTACAAATGGTTAAGATACCAAAATGTAATGGAACTTGGATTTGACACTCCAAGTTCTGAGCAACTTCTGTGAGGTAAATAGGAGCTTTAGCACCTTGCAGGATTGGGCCCTGGGCAGCTTAGAAATCATTCCAAAGACATTATTTTCCTCCTTTCCTTATATGCCCAGGCAAAAGATCAGGATTCAATGTTCCCAGCAAGGATGAATCACATAAAAAATAACAGAGCATTTAGGGACTGATTGCACATTTCTTATAAAGTTAAGGCTCGCATTGATTTCAGTTGGAACTTAACCTGTGTATAGACTGCAGGTGCAAGCCCATGGGCGGTGGGTGAAGGTAGTACTAGGGGAGGCAAGCCCCCAGCTCCACCCCTATTCTCACTCCTTCTGCCAAGGCCCTGCCCCCTAGAAGCTAGGCCCTCCCTCCCCCATGGAGAGGTGGTGCAGAGCCTTCTGGGGCAGCAACACTCTGACCCTAGTATGCCCACCGTAGGCATTCTTAAGGAGGAATATGGGTGAGGCCAGGCTGGTAGTTTGGGAAGGCGATGCCTTCCCCACCTATTATACCCGCAGCCCCTGTGCAAGCCTATAATGCAGTGGTGCAAGTGGGCTGGTACAGTCTGGTATGCCATACCTGCAAGTCATTTTCAGCCTGCATGGTTGACCAGAAATATTTTTTGCAGGACACCCCCCAGTCCCTCCACTGGCTGCCATGCCTTTGTGTACAGGGCTGGAGCCTGAGGGGTGGAACTGGGAGTGCTGGGGCAGCAGAGGAGCTGCCAGCTTTCTGCTCCTTTCCCCCCCTCCTGCTCTGTACACAGACCCAGTGGCTCTGTAGAAGGGCAGGGGGAAGGACTAGGAGTTTTCCTCTTTTCCCTGTTGGAAAAGGCATAAAGGAAATGAGCAGAACACAGACTGCTCCCAGCTCCACCCCTTAGCCCTGTCAGTCTGAAATGTGGCAGCTCTGTGAAAAGGGAGCAGGGCTTGGAGTTCTGCTGCTTTCCCCACTGGGAGGGTCAGTGAGGAAAAGAAAAGAACTGCCAGCAGCTACTCCAGCTGCCATC
Organism: Pelodiscus sinensis; assembly: GCF_052426305.1. Lineage (NCBI taxonomy): Eukaryota > Metazoa > Chordata > Testudines > Trionychidae > Pelodiscus > Pelodiscus sinensis. The sequence continues at coordinate 83,367,785 of NC_143053.1, forward strand.
CCAGCACCATCTCCTACCCCCCACCTTGCCTCAGGTAATATGGGTTTGGGAAAGGAGAGGAGGGGAAGAGCATGGGGGTCCCAGGCAGGGGGCAGGGCATAGTATCATAGGGGCCACTTGGGTGGTCACATGCCCTCCCCCCCTTAGCTGGTGTGTCCACCCCCTCCCTACTGGTAAGATATTTTGTTTACTTGCACCCCTGCTAAAATTATACATTTAAAACACTTCCTTCAAGTATGGCACCTACAAATTTTCATCTGACATGTGTTGTTGGGTCCAGAGTTCCTGTCTATGAGCCAGATTCAGTAGCAGTTAACTATAGCAGAAATGACCTCATTAGATTCAGTAGTAATTGGATCAGCACTTGGTACTTTATATGCTGGAACAGCAACAGGATTTCCCAAATTTTATATTCCATGACCCAAATTCTGCATTGACTTATACCCTGTGCAGTTCCAGGGAAGTTGATGTTCACTCTATGGCTACGTCTACACTGGCACCCTTTTCCGGAAATGCTTAAAACGGAACAGTTTTCTGTTATAAGTATTTCCGGAAAAAGCGCAGCTACATTGGCAGGATGCTTTTCTGGAAAAGCACTTTTTCCGGAAAAGCGTCCGTGGCCAATGTAGACGCACTTTTCCAGAAAAAAGCTCCGATCGTCATTTTTGTGATTGGGGCTTTTTTGCGGAAAAGACTACTGTGCTGTCTACACTGGCCCTTTTCTGGAATAGTTTTTCCGGAAAAGGACTTTTGCCCGAACAGGAGCAGCATAGTTTTTCCGGAAAAACACTGACAATTTTACAGTAGATCGTCATTGCTTTTCCGCAAAAGCAAGCGGCCAGTGTAGACAGCTGGCAAGTTATTCCGGAAAAGCGGCTGCTTTTCCGGAATAAGTGGCCCAGTGTAGACACAGCCTTAATGTGTGTAAGAAAAAGAGTCACATGAATGTATTTTTACAGCAGAATTTGAAACCCATGAAAGCAGAGGGTTCTAATGGAAGCATTGATACATTATTGAAACAGTATCACAGACAATATAACAGCAGTGGTTAATGGCTAGAATGCTGACCTTTTCAAGTATCTATTTCTTGTACAAACTATCTGCACATGGGAAGCTGTGCACTCATTTCACAGGAGAATTTAGGTTTGATTTATAACATACACATGGTTCAATTATCCTTCAAGCAAGAATAAATATTTGACAGTGACGCATCATATCACTTCCACAATCCTGGCACACAAACATCAATATGATGCCAACAAATTCACAAAAACAAAACACATATGCTAAAAGGCCTACTTGGACATTCTAATGACCATCATGTGCATTTTAAAACTCTTAATCTAATTCAGGATCACAGTGTGTGCCAACACAATTGCCCAAAAGCATTCACAACATTTTGAATTGTCATGTGCAGGAGCTGGGTCAACAAAAGGTAGTAGTATAAGGCATCATAATAGTACTGATGATAATATTTTGGAATTCTACTGCATATTTTATTTTAGGATTTCGAGGTATTGTACAGACAGAAATTAATTAAGCTTCAGAATTCTTTGCTGAGTTAGGTAATATTATACTAATTTTATGAACAAGTTAAGTGAAGCACAGTGTAGTCATGACTTGCCCAAACCACACTATCCACTAGTAAAGCAAAACAGGAGTCATGTGATCCAACTGCCGGACAACATTTCCCTCCAAAAGGAGGAATTGTACAAATTGCATTTGTAAAGGCTTGGCATATCTAAAAGGAGACACTTTTGTCTTGGGGAGAAAGGGAAGCATAAGAACATAAGAATGGCTAAACTGGACCCAACCAGAAGTCAATCTAGTCCAGTGTCTTGTCTTCTGACAGTAGAAGCAGCTAATGGAAAATTGCAAATGCAACATTCTTTTAAACACCCCAATTAGCTAAAGGAAGGGCTGCATTACTGCTTAAATCAAGCTAACTCTGGCAGGGACAATTGCACAATCACTCTGAATGAAGCAAGCCCATAGGCCAGGAATTTCAGAACCCTGGCATAGTGTATCTTCACCTGTAGCCAATAAGAACTTCTAGTGTAGACCTGCCCTAAATCACTTAGTGCCACAAAACATAAATAACTTTAAAGGAGCTTTATTGCAAATTGTGTATGAGATTTCAAATCTATTTATGAGATTACACACACAGTAGAAGAGATACCATTTCCAAGTGTAAATTCAGTAGTAGCTCATAATACCAGTGAATTCCACATTTTCAGCCATAGGTGAACACTTTTCACACAGCTACTATTCCACATCTGACCTCATAATCCTCATTCTCAAAGGAAATAGGCACAAAACCTTCAAAAATTGAGACTGGTAACTTAAATTCATAATTTATGCAGGTCAATAACGTAGATTTAACAGAGACATTGGTTTTTATGGCCTTTTACAACAACTTGTAACACACACTACTGCCCACTAATCCTCTATAATCCTACAACTGTGAAAGTACTAATTGCCCACTTCATTTTATGCGGTCTCCTATCACATTGTGAACCCGTTGGCTATGTCTACACTGCCATTTTGCGCAAAAAATATGCAAATGAGGCAAAGCGTGAACTATCGCTGTGCCTCATTTGCATAATTAATGAGGCTCCATTTTTGTGCAAGAGGCTTTTGCACAAAAAGGAGCCATCTATACAGCTCCTTTTTGCACAAAAAAATCCTCTTGTGCAAGAGCCATTCTTCCTGACAAAAATGTGGAAGAACAGCTCTTGTACAAAAGCCTCTTGCGCAAAAATGGAGCCTCATTAATTATGCAAATGAGGCACAGTGATAATCCAAGCTTCGCCTCATTTGCATATTTTTTGTGCAAAACAGGGGCAGTGTAAATATAGCCTTTATGTTTAACAATCTATCCCATCTTGTATTTGCCTTGGAGACTGTAGTTTGCTTTCTCAGACCTGAAGAAGCGCTCATAAAGCTCAGAAGCTTGTCTCTTTCACCAGCAAAAGTCGGTCCCATAAAAGAAATTACCTCAGCTACCTTGCCTCTCACATTTCATAAATGTCATGTGAAAAGCTTTGCAGGAGACACAAAAGCTAAACAGAGGTGTGTGTATTTGGCAGTAAATGGGCTTTTCTCCTGATCTCTAATCACGAGTTAGCTTTCCATTACATTAACCTGAACAAGTGACTATGCTTAGGCTGTCAATAACTCATAATAAATCTTTATGTCATATACCAGGAAAGTCTCCATGTTTGCCTTGGTTTTGGCTACTATGTAAAGTTCACATTGAGATTTACTGAGGACATTGCTGCAGCTGAAATGTATCACATCAATAGTGGACATGAAATAAGTATCACCAGTGCCTGGGAGCATTAGATTTAATTATATTGGACTTGAGATCTTAATTGCTTTTATTAATATTTTTTTCCTCTTCTAGTGCAAAACATGACCAAGGCTTTTTTTTCAGTTTTGCCATATTTAACACTGATTTGATATGAGACATTTAAATTACAGAGAAAAGCTTTTAAACAGGAAAACAAACAAACTTGATTCTCAGACTTCTAGGAAGTGGGGTACATGACCCTTCAAATTCACCACAGATTCATTGATGTCAAAAACCAGAAAAGACCATTATAATCTGAACTATTACATGGCTAAATGTTCATAATTCTTTTTCCTTCTCATAGGAAATAAGGCATGCATAGTCCAAATGGCAAGAGTACAAAACTAAATCAGAATAGATTCGTAGCTTGTCATTGACTCGTTCAGTGACCTTGGGCAAAACACTTAACTTCTCTGTGTCTTTGTTTCCCCATATGTAATGTGGGGGAAAACCAACCCATTTTTAAAAAATCATTTTGATAGATTAAATAAAATAGAAAGATTATTAATTATTATAATATTAAGTAATATTTTGTAAATAAATAATAACACCAAGAAAAAGGGAAAGGAAAACAAACATACCGTCCTGTGAACACTGGTACTACATAGTCAATGGCTTTATTTTCTTTTTCCTCAGACAGTAAACTCTGCTTTGCCCTCTTTGCTCTGGGACTCAACTTATAGGATTGATCTTCTATCATTATACTGGAATCTTTTAGTCTGAAATAAAAGTCACATAATTAGACTCACAAAGAAAATTGGCAAGCTGTTGAGAAAACATCCCAAAAACTAAAAGAAATACTAGGCATTTTATAATAATTTTAAGTTCTCAGATGTTTTCTTAGCAAGCAATTATGATGTTTCAATTAGCAAGTTTCCGAAATGCATTTTATCTCTGTTCATTAAAGGTGCCAAATTGATGGGCCTTGAAATTAAATCCCTCTATGTATGGAGAATGTCCAGTATACATACTAGCAATGCACATTTCACCACTCCTGTTAGCTGAGCCTTCTAGGGTTTCAAAGCCCCCATCCATGGCTAGTCTGTGTTAATCAAGTTTGGCAGGTTCCAACTCACGTAACTTATAATGAAATTTTTTGTGTTGTGGTTACCTCTCCACTAGATCCTGGCCTGTGACTGCCATCATCTGTCACCAAGGGCCATTGAGCATCTAACAAATCCTAATGGATTTTAATCCTCTGTACTCAATTTCAGCCAGTGAGCTATGGGTGAAAAGCTCTGTATTCTAAAATCAGCCATGAAATTATCTAGTTCCCCAAGCTGGAATATTTTTTGATATGCAAAACACTTGAGTGCTAATATTTTTAAAACCAAATGTATGCAAACTATATGGTAGTGTGAATTTCAGTGACTGATGAGACTTTGTACTACTATTATTCCATGCTACCCCACTACCATATAATAAAAAAAAGCAAACACAATGAATTAGTTTGTCATTTAATGAAGAAAAAGTAGAGGAGAGAAGAAACACAGTAAAAGGAAATGCCACAGTTGCCAAATCTTTGTCCCTTAACCTTGGACAAATTTCTGAAGACAGTTGGAACACATTTAAGGCCTGGGTAGCTGTACAGCATTCTGGTTTATTTTTAAAAGTGTAATCATTCAGTTTAACAATGGAATGCCAAATGCCTCCCTCTTTCCAAAAGCACGGGTCCTCCTTACTAATATTTTCAGTATTATATAACAACAAGCCTTGACCTTATTATTAGTCATTTCCCCCTCATATTCATAATACACACCAATGGTATAAGTCCTAAATAAGCATCAGGCTTTTCTGAACCCTTGGCCTGTCTATCCACTTGCAATCTGAACATGCCACAAGAAATCCAAGGATATCCGGTTTTTACACTGTATGTCACCAAGATCCATGTCTACACCAGCTATAAATGGGTAGCCTGAAAGGTCTTGACTAGAATAATCAGTCACATCTTAAGTCCAGCTATTTGGTATGGGAAACTGAATGAAACTCAAGATAATCTTCAAATCTATACTGTTAGTACTAATACAGGAAATATTCAGGCATATATGGGCTTGTGCACTTTGTAGTAAGAAGCCTTAATCCAGAGAGTAACATGCTTTAGAGATGCAACTACCATAATTTGTGTTCCAAGATGGAACTTCTTGATATTCCAAAATATCTGCTAAATCCCACCCTTGTGATAGTCCATAAGGGGAAAAATATTACAGGCTGACATAAGCTAGGACCAAGCAGCATTGTTCCAAGTTTGATTGCCAGGCACGGTCTCTCCATAATGCTCAAGAAAGTGCAAGTAGTATGTCAATCTGTACATCTCATTCCTCTCTTCAGAGCAAAGGCTAGCACATCCGCTGCTTCAAGCAGTACATACTAATCAACACATGGTGATCACGTCAATTGTAAAATAAATTTGCCCCCTGGTGTGCATGCATTAAGCCACAAACTTTAATTACATGATCACATGCTTTGGACAACCTGAATAATAGGCAGTGCTACCAGCTCTGCCTATAATGAAATGGATAGCCATATATGAGATAGGAATGACTGCATCTTTGACTAAGGATGTTAAGTATTGAGTAATGACTAATCGTGTACTCGATACAATTTGTCGATAAGGGGCTGCTGCAGCTCTGCAGTTTAAATGTAGTAGGAGCTGGGTGTGCAGGCAGCCTGGCTCCTGCTACATTTAAACTGCAGAGCCACAGAGAGTACCTGGCACGAGCTGGGTGGCTCTTACTACATTTAATAGGCAGAGCAGCAGTGCTGCTGTGCCTCTGCCTCCCGTGCCCTCACTCCCCACTGAAGAGATGGTGTTGGGTGAACTGGCTTTTAAGCCATCTTCCCCCTCCCCCCCAGAACTGGCTCCTGCTTCTCCCACCCCTTTGCTGCCTCTGATATATAGGCAACAACAGTGGGGCAGGGAGAAATGAGAGTAGTTGACTCGCCTACTCTTTTACATCCCTATCTTTGATGATTGGATTTAGACTCTCTGCACTATTATACTATGTTTGGACTTCTCCTAATGTTTCTCCACATATGCACACATACAAAGCGGATTTATTGGATGAAGTCATTCTCTGTAGCAGAAAAGCCCAAAGAAGAAAAGGGCTAAAAATGTGGAGAAAAATTCCCTTAATAGAATTTTCCCAGTACCATTTCCTTAGATCTGAGACATTTAGAAGCTGGTTTCTGCTTCATCCTGTGACAATATGGCTCATTGAGGAGCTGTAGTGGCATTGGCTAGATATGCTTGCATTGCTCAGCAGCTGCCACATATTAGGAATTCCAAGCTCTATGACCTTCGGCACCAAAATCCAGGTATAAAGCAAGATGTGACCAATAATCTAGACAAGGCAACACAGAGCAGAGTGAGTGTGAAACAGGATATGCAGCAGTATAATGTTAGATAATGTACTTATCTTTAGGATTTGTAGATGATATAATATGTGCATTGCAGCCAACCACAAATACACTCTGACAAGCCACAAACAACTGGCAAAAATATGACAGCAACCCCAAAGCATGCTAGTTACTGTCCATAAATGAGCACTGCTCAGAAGGAAAACTAAGGTTTTTACCCACCCAAAAAGTCTTATTCGTGTACTATTTTAAAATGGTGCAAAATGGGCATCTTGAATTTGAACCCTTTCAAATTTCCTGTGGTTCACTACAGATTTTAAAACCTGGACGTGAACTTACCTTTTGATGCTTGATTGTTTCCAGATCTAGAGAGACCAATTTTGTACTCTTTCTACATTGAACTGAAACATAGGGGGGTGGTGAAACACTGCAATGGGTTACCTAGGGAGATGGTAAAATCTTCATCCCTAGAGGTTTTTAAGTCTCGGCTTGACAAAGCCCTGGCTGGGTTGATTTAGTTGGGATTGGTCCTGCCTTGGGCAGGGGGCTGGACTTGATGACCTCCTGAGGTCTCTTCCAGCTCTGATTCTATGATCTGTGGTAGAAATAGTTGACTCAATTTTTCAGCACTGTTAAATCCAACCCATACTTTTCCACCCTTGATTCTTCTTGAAGCACAAACACAGAACCCTTGTGTGACAAAATGTTGGCCAATACCGATCTCTAAGGTGTAAACAGAACCATAGCGGTGTGTCTACACTGCACTGTAGCTTGAAATAAGATTGCGCAATTTGAGCTACACAAATTGCATATCTTAATTCAATCTTATTTTGAAATAGCTTATTTCGTACTTTGGCGCTGGCTCCTCATGGAATGAGGTTTACAGGAACAGTGGAATAGCAAGTCCATTATATTATGAATTAATGGGCTTGCTGTGAAGAAATGGGATGGCTAGTTTGGGATACTCTGGTATCCCGAAATAGTGCTGCAGTGTAGACGTAGCCTAGGGAAGGAGCAGCCAATTAGGGGCTGAAAGAAAAAGCCATTCAGGACCTGGTAGACAAATATAAGAAGAGCTACAGGGCAGAGGAATCAATTACTCCCTGGAGCTGGAAGTGCTGGATTCCCTACAGGCAGAAAGAAGCTAGTACTCTGGACACAGCAGTGCTGCTAGCAGGGAGCTAGAGAGAGCTCCTAGCTGGCTGCTGGGATTTGAAGGCTGAGGCTCTGAGGCAAAGGCAAAGAAAGTGCTGGCATTATGGGAAAGTGGCCAGACCACTGGCTATAACTGCCACTGGCTCAACGGCGGGACAGTTGGACTGCAGCAGTCATCCCTGGAATGGGGGAACACAGATTGTGATATGGCCAGAGGGTTGTGTCATAAAGAGGATGACACAGTTTTTGGACTGGCATGGGTCCAAGAGCAGAAATGACAGAAGACAAGGCACCACCTGGAGAGGGTGTACCATCCTGCGAAGATAATCCTCAAGACAGCCAGACGGAGGTGCCATCATAGTGAGCGTAGCCCTGTCCCATTTCCTTAGATCTGAAACACCTAACCTAACCCTAACCTTGATTCAGAACTGAACCTAACCTCCTTAGGCTCATATCTAGTTGTAGTCAAATCTTTTCTCAGATCAGACTGTGCACCAGACTACAAGACAGACTCTACACCCACACAAGGAATTTGAGTGGAGTAGGGGAATAAAGAGCTTCCTTACTTCCCTGTGCAGGTTATTCACACCATGTGTCACAATGTTGTTGGGAGAATAAGCATCATTGGGCTGTTGCTCCTCTTCCCATGAAGTGGGTGGGAATGGATGGCTCTTGGTGGAGCCTTGATGTGGAAGGGAAAGTAATATAATACATGGCGCATCCTTCTTAAAAAGGTTCACAAAAGGCTTTAGAGCTATAGTAAAAATCCAGATCCAATTAATCTATGACTCCAAGCATTTTGCCAAGTGGAGTACAGTGATTGTTAAACAGGCAGAAAAGAAAACAACATTCGAAGACTGAATTAAATACATTTAAAAAGTGGTAAACAATTTTAAAAGGGGTAAAAATTACCATAGAATCATAGGACTGGAAGGGACTTCGAGAGGTCCTCTATACAGTTCTCTGCACTTATCACAGGACTAAGTATTCTCTAGACCACCCCGACTGGTGTTTGTCTAACCTGCTCATTGACATCTCCAATGATTCATAGGCTATTTATGCCAGTGCTTAACCTCCTTCAGTTAGAAAGTTTTTCCTAATGTCCAACCTAAACTACCCTTGCTTCAATTTAAGCCCATTGCTTCCTGTCCTATCATCAGAGATTAAGGAGAATAATTTTTCTCCCTCCTCCTTGTAACAACCTTTTATGTACTTCAAAACTGTTATCATGTCCCCTATCAGTCTTCTCTTTTCCAGACTAAACAAACCCAATTCTTTCAGTCTTCCCTCCCAGGTCATTGCTTTCTAGATTGTAATAATTTGTGTTGCTCTTCTCTGGACTTCTTCCTATTTGTCCACATTATCTCCTGAATTGTGGTGCCCTGGCCTGGACATAATAATCCAGATGAGGCCTAAACAGCATGGGGTAGAATAGAATTACTCCTTAAAACACTTCTGCTAATACATCCCTGAGTGATATTTTCCATTTTTGCAACAGTTGACTCATATTTAGCTTGTGTTCCACTATGACTCCAAGATCCCTTTCTGCTGTACTCCTTCCTTGGGAGTCATTTCCCATCTTGTCCCAACCAGGCATGCCGATGGGGGTATGAGGGAGGGAAAAGAGGGCAGTTGCCCTAGGGCCCAGCAATTCAAAGGGGCCTAGGGCTCCTGGCTGCCGCAACTGCTACTGTGGCAGTGGTGATAGCCAGATCTCGGGGTCCTTTAAATCGACACCCGGAGTGCTGCGCCATGTGCTTCAGGTAGCGCTGAGGGGAGGCACCACACTCTGGGCAGCATGGAGGGTCCATCCCCGCCCCTTCTACCCGAGGCCTTGTCCCTTCTGTGAGTGTGGAGCTGGGCCTCCCCACCTTACCCTGGGGCCCATATAGGCTGTCAGCACCGTGTGCATCTGATTGTTCTTTACTAAGTGGAGTACTTTGCATTTGTCCTTACTGAATTTCATCCTATTTACCTCAGATTATTTCTCCAGTTTGTCCAGATCATTTTGAAATATAATCCTGTCCTCCACAGCACTTGCAACCCTTCTCTGCTTGGTATGATCCTCAACCCTTAAACTCCCTATAGGTACATCTACACAGCAGGGCAAAAGTCGGAATAAGCTACGCAACTTCAGCTATGTCAATTGTGTAGCTTAAGTCAAAATAGGCTATTTTGGCTTTTGGCACTGTCTACACAGCAGGAAGTCAAAGGAAAAACACTCTTCCTTCAACTTCCCTTACCCCTCATAAAATGAGGGTTACCATGAGTCGGAGCAAAAAGTCCTCCTGCTCAACATTATGTTGAAATAAAGGCCTGTAGTGTAGACTCACTCTTTGTTATTTCAGAATAACATCAGTTATTCCCAAATAATAATGCTGTGTAGACATATCATTATCTAAATCATTGATAAAGATATTGAATGGAACTGGACCCATAACTAAACCCTCCCTTATATTAAGGATGGGAGGGGGGGGGGGGAGGTACATCTGGTACAGGAGATAGCAGAGAGACTTCTGCTAGCAGAGTTTCCCTGTGCAGGGGAAATTCTCCATGGGCCATCTCCAGCATCTTTTAAGTTAACTTTGCAGTGTTTAAGTTTGCATGGTGCAAAGAGGACATAGCAGACTGGAGAATTGTCTATATACTTAAACTGGAGCCTCCTCAGACACATGTGACAGTCAAACTCTTCCAGATCAGTAAGAAGCACTCTTTTTATTATATTATTTTAACTTCTTGACAGATTCATCATGCAGCAGGCCACATTGCTGGTCAGTGGTTATATTGTTTGTACCCACTTGCAACTGCAACAGTTTTTAAAGAGGGAAATGCTTTCCTGTAACAGGTTTCATGAAAATATTTTCTAGCTCTTCCTGTCACTTTTTTAAGCTAGACCTTTTTTAATCCTCTCCTAATATAAACTAATGGATGCGGGCAGTTCCAATAGAGATTTCAAAATCACTCATCTATCTTCTTGTATTTCTCATAGATACTAGTTACTCAATTTATTCTTAGCAAAAGTATTAACTGCATATACTGAAGGAAACACTCTGTTTTTCTGTTTGTTTGGTTTGCCTCAGTCATAGCCTCATGATCACTATCTTTCTGAAAACAAGTGAACATGTTTCAAGCTCAGAGCTTGCCAAATATTTTGTATTTCCTCTTTAAGTAACCCTCTCACCCACACTGTGGTGGATAACCAGTCTAAAGCACAAATTCCTTTGCACTGGACTAGTAGCTGTTGTCAGAGAACAGTATGTTGTCAGTCAAGTAAAATACACATGAAAAACCACTGAAAGTTTGCACACAAATTTGCATGATTAATCATCCAATGTAAGAAAATAAGTGGGATTAATTTAGATCTCTCATTTACTGGGGGGGGAGGGGAGGCAGGATTTATATGGCCTGTACTTTTGTGTGTCCACCTTGCTCCCTTGCACATAAATGAGAAAAAGATCTGCTGGGGGACATATGGTTCTTCCCTGGGAGTCCAAGTAGCAAATCTGTTCCAGTGTGCCCTAAGTAGGCTCAGAAACGAGGGAGGAGGGCTGGGTGAACGTGATGCCAACAAGCAGAAGAGAAACTGTTCCATCCTCTCTCTTGGGACTGTGGCTCCTGGACACTGGAGTGTAAGAGTAGACCTTTTTAATATGCAAGAGGCAGGTTAGAGGCATGAAACAGCCTGCCTGAGTTCACTGAGCTCATTCTAAAGTTGCAGTAATGTAGCCCCATGCCTATTGTTCCTATAGTTAACTGTTCCCTGTCTCAGTCAATTCCCCCCAGCAGCATAACACCTGTGAAAATGTTAAAGCCTCCTACATTGCCAGAGTGATGTTAAGGACTTTTCTTATAAATGATAATAAGGGAATCCTCAGTGAAAGACTTATGTCATGGGGAAGGCACAATATGATCCATGGGCCAGATCCAGCCCATCAAATAGGGCTGCCAGGTGTCCAGTTTTGAACAGGACAGTCCAGTATTTGAGCTTTCTGTTTGGGAAACAAACTGAGAAAATATAAATGTCCAGTATTTTCTAAATAAGATGTAATGTAGATTGTGATGTAACGTCAAGTGTGTCTAATATTTTTGTTGAAACCATCTGGCAACCCTATCATCAAACCAGTGGCTGGATCCAGCCTGCCATCGTGCTGCAGCCCAGCAGGAGCTTTGGGCAGACTCTGTACCGTCCGTGCCTGTGCACTGCTCAAAGCAGCTGGATGCAGAGGCCATGTGTTTCTCTCAGTGCCATGAACCAGAGGGCGAGGGGTTTGTGCGCTGCCCCCGACACAACTGCTGGAATGGAGGCTATTAGTTACCAAGTGTTTGCAACTTAACTTTTATGTGCTTAGGAAATGTTGAATTGTTATTGTGACTTTGTTCTGTATTGTAGTTTAAATAAATTATGAAATCAATCAAATTATGATTATATTGCATTATCTTGACAATTATGTATACCGAATTTTGAATCTTTTGGTGCAGAATTTTGAATTTTTTGGCACAGAATCCCCTGTAGCCATTGTATAGATGTAAGGGGCAGAGCTGGTGGTAATGCCTATGGTAAAGTTGCCTAATACATTCCATTCTAAACCTTGGGGTTTAGTTGCTCATAATCAGGGGTGAGCAAGGCTAGCTCCTGAGCTGGCCTTCCTCTTCTACATGAGGCCCCGCCCCTTCTGCTCCCCTTTCCCCACAAGTCCAAATCTGCCCTTGCAGTCACCATCCCCCATTTCCCTAGAACACTAGGTGATGTGCAGCCACTCCTGCCAGAAGACCATCGAGTGAGTGTGCACCCCCCACCTTGGAGTGCCAGACAGTTTGTAGACCCCCCTCCTACCCAGTCCTGGAGCACTGAGTGATGTAGCCCCAATGCCAGGAGCCCCCCACATTGTGCAGCTACCCAAGTCTCTTCACAGAAGAAGAGTAGCCTGCTTGAGCTGGGGATAACTAGCAGCAAGAGGAGGCCTCTGGCCAGAGCATGGGCAGGTCCATGTGGGTTTGTTTGGGGAGGCATATCCTTCCCCTGCATATTAGAATGCCGCCCATGCCTGTAATTCTGATAAACTGTAACCATCAGAGTGAAATTCTCCATGCTTGCCCACTGCTCAAGGCTGAATATCTTTGGATAGTTTCAATGAAAATGATTCAGCCAGTTCAAAAAATGATGCTAGCAAACAACAGACAGTTTTGCCAGTGTTAATTTTTTGCCTCTTCATTTCTTCAAAAAGCTCTAGCACATCCATACCTTGTATCAGTAACTTGCAATTTGGTGGTGCTTGGAGTGTCACTTGGATTTCTGATAGATGTCTTTTTTGTCCCCTCAAAATCCACCCAGATTTGGATGAGTTAAAAGTTTAACTGATTGTGCTGTTGTGTGGTCAGGTGTAGGGGTGGAGATGAGAGTTGAGCCAACCAGTTACAGCTGGGTCCAACGTAGGCAGAGTACAGAGACTGAAGGTCAGCACTGAAGGGACAGAAGCCAAATGACAGTAGTGAAGGGTAAACCAAGAGTCATAAACCAGAAGCGGAGCCAGGGATAGGACTGGAGACAGAGGCCAAATACCAGAACCAAAATGTCAACCAGTCTCATAAGTCAGAGGCAGAGTCAAGGATCAAAGCTATTAGTCCAAAGTCAGAGGGGAGCAGGAATTGGAAGCAAGCTGGAGCAGGCACTGGAACAAAGGCAAGCACAGCTGACGGTGAGGTATGCATCAAGCAGCTACTGGGCTGCTGTGGGATGGGAAGGGAGAAAGAGATTATAAGCAGGCTTATTAAACCAGCAGCCAATCTGAAGTTGTGGCCATTCTGCCAGTTCCAAGGCATAAAACCATAAGAATATCTTCAGAGGTCCAACATTCATTCCCACTCACCGACAACCAGGGCCTGTCACCATTACAAGTCACAGCTTGGAGCTAATGCACAAGTCTCTGTTGGCTCTTAGCCAGGCTGTAACTGACTCATCAATCTCTAAGGGTATGTCTACACTACAGCACTATTTCGAATTAACTTAATTCGAAATAGTTAATTCGAATTAAGCTAATTCGAAATAATGCATCTATACACAAAAACTATTTCAAAATAGCATTTTGAACAGACAGTTCTCAGGGTTCCCCGCTTGCTTGTCTACCTCGATGAAGGACAGCAAAGCGGTCCTGTCTTGGAGTGCTCTGAGTGCCCACACTCGGGACACCACAGCACTCGGCCACATGGAGCCAGAGCTGCCCCTGGGCACGCTGGTGCATCTTGTGGGGACGTTGCCATCAGCCCGGCTGCACTTGCTGCAGGCTGCCATCTGGGACGTCCATCGGTGAGCTGTCAGGATCCAGGAGGCCCTGAGGGAGAATGTCCACTCTGAGGAGCCCTCAGAGCCTCCCCGGTCCTCCCCACCGGGGGCTCGTGCCCCGTTCCTCTCTCATGTCCTTCCGCTTACCCCTCCCTAGATCCCCTACCTGATGTCAAATAAAAGACACGTATGTTCAAAAATAGAAACTGGGTTTATTGAACAAAACTGGGGGAAGAGGGGATGAGCCTCTGGGGAGACTGGGAAAAGGAGGTGGGAGAGGGGAAGAGAGAGGGTGGGAGATGGGCGGGGGAAACCTGGGAGGAGGGAGCTGGAAGGGGGAAGCAAAGAGAAGAAGGGGGAGGGGAAGCTCAGGGTTGGGGCTCTCGCCAGACCAACCTGACTTTCATGCAAACCTGCTCCTGGGTTTGCATGTGGCCTTTGGTGGCCAGGATGGCATGTGGCCTTTGGTGGCCAGTCTGGGCACAACGAGGAAAACTATGGCCAGGCTGGTAGCTATCCTACCATAGACGGCCGTGTTCCTCCGTCTAGGGCTGAGATCATGGAAGTTGGGGGCATCCCCCCAAACCTGAATAAGGTACATGATTTCCACCCTGGACCGGGAAGGCGCCCACCTTCTCCAGCCCCTGTCAGGCTCCTGGTAGCTGGCAGACTGCTCCTGGTGAGCGGTGGAGGGCTGGCTGCCAGTGGCTTGCTGGCTCATGTTTTGGGGCCACTGGATCAGGAGCCCCAGTGGCCACTGCTGGCTCTGGGCTGGCAGGCTTGGAGCTGGCACAGGCACTGTGGCCAGGGTCTACCCCTTTAAAGGCTCCAGGGCTGGAGGAGAAAAGAGTAGGTTTTCCTGGTTGTGCCCAGAGTGGCCACCAGCGCTCCTTGGGAAGGCTGGAGGCCCCCTATTTCGAATTAAGTGTTTACACAGCACTTAAGTCGAAATAGCTATTTCAAATTTGGTGTTACTCCTCATAGAATGAGGTTTACCAAATTCGAAATAAGTGCTCCACTATTTCGAATTTATTTCGAAATAGTGGTTTGGTGTGTAGATGCTATTAAAGTTAATTTGAAATAACTGCTGTTATTTCAAATTCACTTTGTAGTGTAGACATACCCTAACTGAACAAGGTGCCACAAGAGGACAGAGCACCACACCCAGAAGGCATTGGATACGTACTTCCCCTAGCTGGGGAGCGAATTCTAAGCTTCAGAGACTTCCTAGTTGGTATCCTGTGTGGGCCGAGTCAACATACATGAGTTCTGGACCAACATACATGAGTGGAAGGCCTGCGTATTGTCAGAGCTCAAGGGGCTGGCCTATGTTTAAGACACTGCTCAGCAAGGCAGCTGTCAATTCTGCTACATCAGTTGATCAGATATGAGACAGTATGGCAGTTCAACCCACATCAGTACATCCTTTACATCATCATTCAGCACAATCTGAATTGGGTGATGTTGCCCAGTCTCATTCTGCACAGTGTCCACAGAAAGAAGGTGAAATTTGAGTCTCTTATTAGAGTGCTTGTCTCAGCTTCAGCTGCAGAAGCGGTTATCGAGGAGAAGTAATGTGGCCTGAATGAACTGCTCCAGCTGGCCCAAGAGAGGGCTATATTGTTCCAGAGCAGGAAGCCCAAGCCAAGATTTCCCCAGTAAGTAGACTAATGATGAGCCCTTATCAGGCCTGCTCAGTGGAAAACAATTGGGGGTGTAACAAGAAGAGGAAAATGAATTGATTTAGGAAACTTCAGAGCTGACTAAAATCACCTCTCAACTTGTCTGGGAGTGGGACCTTTGGCTGCTGGGGGCAAAAGCCAGGGTTGCTAGAGCACTCTCCTGGGCTTGTAGGGTGGCCTTGTGCTGTCGCGCTAGGGAAAAACTGATCTCTGGGGGGCCCTTAACAGTAATGTGGGCCCATAGCCTTTGTATTAGGATGGCTCAAACTACAGTAGACAGGATCATGGATGGTCAGGCCTAGTGATTAAGCAAGAGTTCAGTCTACTAGTTAGAATTGGATCCAGGATTGGCAGAGTCCATAAAACAGGCCAAAAGTCAGTACAGAAATGACAGAAGCCAATTACCAGAACCAGGTCACCCAGAGGCAGAGTTAGGGTTCAGTACTGGAGAGGTGAAAGCCAAATGCCAGAACTGGAGTGTCAACCAGAGCTGTAAGTCATGCAGAGCTGAGGATTGAAGCCAGAAGGGATAAATAACACTTCCCTGACTCACTTTCTCTGCACCATTCATGATTTCACAGATCTCTATGGTATCCCCACTTTAGTCATCTCTTCTCTAAGCAGAACTCCTTAATCTCTCCTCACATGGGACCTGATTCAGAGCCCTAATCCTTTTCATTGCCCTTCTCTGTACCTTTTCCAATTCAAATATGTCTGCTTTGTGCCACTGAGGCAGTGTAAAGAAGCCACAGAAGGGGTGAGAATCTGGTCCTGGGGCAGGGACCTAGGTGCTCTGCTTCCCGTTGCTGTGGTGAAAAGGAGTGCAGTAGACCGGGAGAAAATGGTGCAGTGAAGTGGAGCAGGCTGCTGTATAGCTCAGGCTCCCACTGCTGCAGTCAGTGGCGGGGGGACCGACCCCTGCTGCCCTGCCATGCCAGTCCCCCAGGTAATCCCTGGGCTTCATCCATGAGAATGAGGCAGCTGCCCTGGGGTCCCCTGCAAAGTCCAAGGCTTGGGCTGGCTGCCCCGATCTGTCCTATGGACGGGACGGCTCTGTGTCCTGTCCATCTTGATTAATAGTCACTGATAGGCCTATCCTCCATTAATTTAGCTCAAAATTCAAACTGCATGTTTTTTGCTCAAGATGGGCTTAAGGTACACAATTAAAATCTAGCGTTTTTTTTTTTTTTAATTTAGAAACAGGTGTCATCCCATTATAAGAATGGGGGTTATTTCAAAATATCTGATCTAGAACCGTATTTGAGTTTGGATTTCAAGCACCTACAAAAATGTGTGCTGTTCAAATATAGGGGTTTGATTCAGGCCCATATGTACTTTATAAAGTTTCAATAGTGACTGCATAATTTTTTTTTCTGGTTTGATTTAAACACACCTCCCCTGATCACAGAGTTGAAAGCAAAAGGGTCCAAAATGCACTTGTTATTTACAGCCCAGCTAGAAGTAGGAAGTACAGTTAATTTCCCAAGAAAATTTGTTTTTGCGAGATTTTCAACTCAATTTTGCATACCCGAATTTATTTGGATTAGTTGTATAGGATTTTGTATACCATGCTCTCCTAACCCCCAGCACAGTGATATGTGCACAGAGGAAAAGGGATGTGGTTGGGCTGCTCTTCCCCTTTGCTGATCCATAGGGGTTAGAGTGGCTTTTGAAAGCTGTTGGCAACTGGTATAAAATAGAGAAGCCTGGAAGTCATCATAAAATATATGACTTATAATAAAAAAATCAAATCTATGTACTCATATGAAAAATTCAGAATAACTGGAAATGTAATAAGGTTGTGTCTTTGTAAGAAAACTGTTCAATGCATTAGGCCAAATTCATTACCTCTGGTATGGCACTATAGACCTCAGTGTAGAATTCATCCCTGGTGTAAGTACACTGGTGACTTTAATGAGTTTGCACTGGTCTAACTGAGAGTAGATGTTTTCTGCTATGACTTGATCCTTTTCTCTATTGCTAACTGAAGTACTAATCTTGCTTTAATACTACTCTAGCTGCTTTCATTATCACTGAGGTTATATACAAGGTTCCTGAGGCCAGGAAATCTAGCATATTCCACTAATGTAGTTGTTTAGACCATGTTTTATTATATTATGTAAATGTCAATTAGGACATGTTCTTCTAGCACCTGACAAAACCTTTACATTTCTGCTTTGAAAATACCAAGCTTCTCAACTACTCTACAGGGTGGCAAGTTGACAGGGGGGCCAACAGCTTCGCCAGGCACCTGGGCAAAGTGAGGAGGGGCCAGATCCATGCTCCATGAACGAGTGGGACAACCAGCCCTCAGTGCCACCCAAACCACAGCACACCCTCATTGGCTGGCCTGAAAGTTGAACACTAGTATGAACTAACAAAGCCATTACACCTCACAAGAACTATCTAAGTTATATATGTTCTTGCAGTGGGTCCACCACCACAATACTTTCAACAAGCAGACTAAATTTCATCCACCGCCCCAAAACTAACTGAAAGCTGTAACTATGGAAAATATATTAACTACTGATTACAGTGACTGCTCCTGTTAAAGTCAATAGGAGGGTGGACACTGATCTAAGAGGGCAGTTGAGGCAAACAATTTCCTCTATCATTGTTTCCAAAAAGTAGCTGTGTTTTGTCCTACCCATGACTGTAGGCTTCAGATCCAAGACTGTAGTCCGCAGCGCTCTTATTCAGAGATCCAGATCCAAGACTATAGGCAGCAGACTTTTTACTGAGGGATTCTGATCCAAGTTTATAGCCTGCAGACATCCTACTTAATGATTCAGATCCAAGACTGTAGGCAGCAGACCTCTTACTGTGAGCTGCAGATTCATGATCATAGGCGTCAGACATTTGACTGAGGGATTCTGATCCAATACTGTAGGCAGCAGACCTTCTACTGTGAGCTGCAGACTCGTGATCATAGGCTGCGGATCCATGACTATAGATTGCAGACTCATGCCCAGAGGCTGCTGATGCATGTCTATATGCTGCTGCAGACTCATGACTGTAGGCTGCTGCTGACCCATGGCGGTAGGCAGCAGATCCACGAGCGTAGGCTGTAGACCCATGACTGTAGACAGCAGATTTACGTTTCTCCTCGTTTTGGTACTGGCTGAGAGTGGATTGCAGCTCTTTGTGACGATACGCACGGTCATAGTGTTTGTGATGTTTCTGGTAAAAAGGTAAAGCCATCATGGTGTCTCCTAACTCAGCTTCCACTGCACTTTTCTGACTGGAAATGCTACGATGTCCACTGTCTGAAATAGAATAGATTAAACAGATGAAAACTTAATCGAGGGAAACCTCTGAATTAACAATAATATAAAACCTAAAGTTTTTCCTTATGTCAGACCAACACTTAGGACTATCTTAATACAATTCTCTTAGAGTATGTCTACACTACAGAGTTATTTCGAAATATCTTATTTTGAAATAGTTATTTTGAAATAATGTGTCTAGACACAAAATGCATTTTGCTATTTCAAAATAGCGTGTCCACACTGATAGGATGCTGAATCGCATTTAAGGCCGGCCAGAACCGGTTCTGCCAGGGCATCAGGTCAGGAGTTACCTTGTGTGGCTGCTGTCTGAGGCTATCTGAGATCTGTGCTTAAAGGGACCCCCCAGGACAGCCAGTTCTAAGGTTTCCCTGTTTGCTTGCCTACCTTGCTGAGGAACAGCAAAGCATTTTTTTCTCTGTGTGCTCTGGTTGCTTCTCCTGGATGTGTTACTGCAAGCCTGGCAGCACATTCTGCATGCAGTAACAGTCTCCCTGGTGTGCTCCTCTGGGGGCTTGTGCCTCATTCCCCCCTCATGTCCTTCCACTTACCCCTCCTTATACCCCCCTTCCTGCTGTACAATAAAAGACACGTGTTCATTACAACAAAGCCTCTTTATTGAACAAAACTGGGGTGGGGGGAGAATGAAACTGAGGTGAGACTGGGGAAAGAAGGTGGGAGAGGGGAGGGGGAAACCTGGGAGGAAGGAGCTGGCAGGGGGAGGCAAGCGGAGGAAGGGGGAGGAGAAGCTCAGGGCTATGGGTTGGGGGTCTCGCCGGCCCAACTGTCTCCCACCACCGTGGGTGCAGGGCCTCAGTGTCTCTGGGGGTGTGGGGAGGGTGGGGAGGAAGAAGCAGGGGGGGGGAAAGGAGTGGGAGGAGGAGAGGTAGCTGGGGAGGCAGCAGGGGCTGGAGCAGCAGGAGGCAGCAAGCTCTGCCCCAGGGTCAATGACCCCCAGGATGCGGTCCATGGCATCGAAATAGGGGCAGGCGTCTGGGTCTGCCCCTGTTTGGGAGCTGCCCCCTCTGGTCCTGGCATAGCCTGCTCCTAGGTTCGCATGTGGCCTTTGGTGGCCAGGCTGGCAGCCATCCACCTGTAGACAGTTGTGTTCTTCCATTTAGTGCAGAAATCATGGATGTTGGAGGCATCCCCCAAACCTGAATTATGTCCCTGATCTCTGCACTGGACAAGGCAGGCACCTGCCATTTCTGTCCCCTGGCAGGCTCCTGAGAGCTGGCAGACTGGTCCTGGGGAGTGGTGGAGGACTGGCTGGCACTGGCACTGTGGCACAGCTCATGCTGGGGCCACTGGGTCAGGTGCAGTGACTGCTGGCTCTGGGCTGGCAGGCTTGGAGCTGGCACAGGCACTATGGCCAGACTCTACCCCTTTAAGGGCTCCAGAGAGGAGGGAAGGGAGAGGAGTTTTCTTGATTGTGCCCAGAGTGGCCACCAGGGCACCCTGGAAAGGGCTGGAGGCCCCTATTTCAAAATAAGTGTCTGCACAGTGCTTATTTCGAAATAGCAATTTCGAAATTGGCATTATTCCTCATGGAATGAGGTTTATCAATTTTGAAATAAGCCCTCCGCTATTTCAATTTAGTTTCGAAATAGCGGTTTGGCTGTGTAGACGCTGGTAAAGAATAACGGCTGTTATTTCAAAATAACTTTGCTGTGTAGACATACTCTTGGGCTGTGTCTAGACTGGCCAGTTTTTCCGGAAAATCAGCCGCTTTTCCAGAAAAACTTGCCAGCTGTCTACACTGGCTGCTTGAATTTCAGCAAAAGTACTGACTTCCTACTGTAAGAAATCCGTGCTTCTTGTGGAAATACTATTCTGCTCCCATTCAGGCAAAAGTCCCTTTTGCGCAAAGCTTTTGCGCCAAAGGGCCAGTGTAAACAGCTCAGAGTTGTTTTCCGCAAAAAAGCCCCGATTGCAAAAAGGGCGATCGGGGCTTTTTTGCGGAAAAGCGCATCTAAATTGGCATGGACGCTTTTCCACAAAAAGTGCTTTTGCGGAAAAGCATCCGTGCCATTCTAGACGTTCTGTTCCGAAAATGCTTTTAACGGAAAACTTTTCCGTTAAAAGCATTTCCGGAAAATCATGCCAATCTAGACACAGCCTAAGGGTTCAGGAAACTCATATGTCATTCATAGGATTCAGAAATCTTGCTCTGACCCAGGGTCAACCAGGCACTCCCCAGGATTAATCATACCATGAAAAAATAACAGAGTTTCATGTTCCTATGCTCACTGATACAACTCAGCCAAAGTCTCACAGCTATATTATACTGATAACAAAACTGACAATTTCAATGGCAAAGCCAACAGCATCATAGAGTATTCATTCAAAAGTTCTAAACTGTCACTAAATATTTCATAAACATCTGTCCCCACTGAAGTCAATAACTGTGTTGCTATTGATTTCTCTGGGGCTAGAATGTCCCCATTTTGATTCGTACCTTCAAAATGTGGCACTGGGGAGACACTTGCCTATTGCTCTCTTTGATGAAAACGGATAAAAACAAATCACTTAGCTTCTCTCCAATGTCTTTCTTTTTCTTGACTGCTCTTTTTACTTCCTAGAAATCTAGTGAACTGACTCTTGTGCAGGATCCCCAGTTCTAATATACCTTAAGGTTTTTTTTAATTCATTTTATGCCTTTAGCAATTTGCTCTTCACAGTTCCTCTTAACCTTCCTACATTCATCAAACTTTTCCAGCTATATTTTATCTTCCATTACGGATCTCTAAGACATCAAGAATTGTTAGAACCAAAATGATCATTTAAATTGCAATTATATAACCTCATTGTAGAATATTCATTCAAGAGTTCTTAACTATCATTTTAAAAACTAGTTGCTATATCAAGGGGCTAGAAGTTAGCCAATACTGTACTTGTTTTTTTTAAAAGCTGCTTTGTGTGATCCTGTAAATAATAAACCAAAGATCTAACTAGAACCAGATGAACTGGACATTAGATAACTAAAAATGAAGAGCAGTGTTATTAAATCACTAGATGAATGTGATAGAATAGAGACAAACTAGTTTCTTTAAAGGAAAATCATGCCTCTCTAATCTGTTAGAATTCTAGGAAGGACCCAATGAATTATGGTAGTGTACAAAGAAAAACCAGTAGGTATATTTTATTTGAACTTTCAAAAAATGTTTGAAGTCCCATATAAGAAGCAATTAAATAACATGTTATGGGGTAAAAGAGTAACTTCTGATTTGAAGTTAGAACTTCTTATAAGAAAGAAAATAAAGATTAGGAATACATGAAGGGCATGTCTACACAGCAGGGCTAAACTCAAAATAAGCTATGCAACCTGAGCATTGTCTACACATCAGTTATTTCAAGATAGAGCACTCTTCCCCCGACATCCCTTACTCCTCGTACAATGAGGGTTGCACGAGTCGGAGTAAGCAGTTCTTCAGCTCAACATTATTTTGACATTATGTCAAAATAATTGCTTGTTTGTAGATATGGACTATGTTATTTTGAAATAATATCAGTTATTCTGAAATAATGCTGCTGTGTAGACATAGCCTTAATCTTCAACAAGGCTGTTGATTTGTGTAAACTGTCTTCATATTCATATAACACTAAGCATTGGAGAATGTGTCTTATTCTTTTCTTCTTTTCCACCTTCATCATCTACATTCCCACACATAAAACAGGTTTAAGGCTTGCAAGCTAGAGTGAATCCATGTCCACAGAAGACAGAGATGCAAAGAGATGAGTCTTGCTCTGTAGACTAAAAGGAAGGAAGCCACTTTGATTTCCTGTAGTAGAGAGTGCTACAGTTGATCTACCTGCATCTTCGCCAACTTTTTCTCCAGAACTGGCAAGCTTAATCATTCTGGATACTAGCAGTTGCATTGTTCCTATTGCTCAAGGTATGCTTTCATCATGATTACTTCAATGTTGAGATCTGGTCAATCCATCTCAAAAAGGAAATGGAACAAACAGAAAAGGGCCAGCACAGGAAACCAAAAATCAGACAGACCTCCTTAAGAGGAGAAATTCAAAACTGGAACTGTTTAATTTAGAGAACAAGACAAAATAAGAGGAGGCATGATAGAAGAATATAAAATACTGCACACAATGCATTTTAGAGAGAAGTTAAGTCAGGCATGCCTATGTAGTCTCATAACATAAGAGCAAAAGAACTGTCAGTGAATGTAAAGTCAGCATTATTTAAGCTTTTTAAAAGGAAACACTTTTTTCTACAATACTAAATTAACCTGTGAACCTCATTAGCAAAAAGTTCAACAGGATTCTTAGAAAGATTATACATTAATACAGATAAAATATGGACAATTATACTAACTAGTATAAAACTTATGAGATATCAAACATCATATCATAAGCCAACTGCTAATTACCTGATATTAGCTAGAAACCAATGTTAGGCACATTACTGCATAATTGTCCATTAGAAGGGTTTTACACTGTCCTCTGAGACAGTATTGACCACTAGTAGTATTACTATACATGAGGAACAATTAGTCTGAGCTGATACGGTGATTCCTGCGTTCCTTTGAAAATGCACAAGAAAATCTGGAAACCTTGCAAGGATTTTTTTAAACTACATCCTGCCTCCATTGAAAACAATGGGTATGTTGTCTTTGACTTCAATGGAGTAGGATGGAGTCCTGTATTTTAATTTTTATAACTTACTCAGTATATCCTGATGGTGCCCAGCTACGTATGAAGGTAGCATTTCCCCCTGGAATTTGTATATGCTTTTGTGACTGCAGAACTGGGCCTAGCCATGGGTGGCCAATGGTCCATGTCATAGTACCCAAAGGTCCAGCTTTTAGGTCCCTGTTTGTAAATGACTGTGGATTCCTAGATAGATAGATATTGAATAAACATCCCATATTCATTTGTACAATATAATATACACAATAGAAAGATTTTATATGTAACCTATCCATTGAGCTAGTAACAAGCATTACTAATCTACCCAAAATCATTAAAAAAATACTGAAATAGTAAAATGAAAATGTTGACAGAAGAAAAAATACCAGATTTTCCTCTGAGCTTAGTCACTATCATTTCATCTGCTTCAAAATTCATCATAAACCCTATACAATTAGAAAATATTTAGAAGAAATGTACACATTCTTCCATCCAAGAGGAATTTATAAAACAGAAGTCAATAATAGAAGTCAGTACCTTCAATAACTCATGCCTCATTGAAAAGTCCTATAGCTATCTGTTCATATGGCTAAGCTGATAATAACTGAATCCCTGTACCGATTGGCTTTGTCTCTGCAGCTACACATTCAGATTTCTTCAACCTGTTACCACAATTCCCTCAACTAATTGCTGAACTCAGAAGACTAAAGGGGACTACTATCAATCCTTAGTGTACAGCTTCAAAATAAAGAGAGCTTACAAGTTAGATAGGCTTCCTGTCTAAGCAAAACACTTACCGGTAGCCAAATGAACACTGACAAATATAAAAGTCCTGAAGTGGATGAATGATAGAGAAAAAAATCCAGCAAAGATGAATTCAGCAAAGAGGTGTCTGGGCTGGGGCTTAGAACTGGACTCTAAGGTCCAGAACAAAAATAATGCCTGTAGTCAGTGGAATGTCAGAGCCACAGTCCAGACCTTTTATGGCCAGGAAGGCTGATAAATATAGCAGCAAAGAGTAAGAGAGACAGAGACAGATACAGGGTAGCTATCTCTATGCAAACACATAGTGACAGTAGCTTCAAGCTAAGAGTTCTCTCTTTTAAGTGTCCTCATTAAATTCTGTACAAAATGTGTGTATCAGTTCAGAATTATTGCTATGTATTTTTGTCATTGAAACACAATCAGATTTAGAACAAGGAAGAGAATGTTCTGTAGCATGATTTAAAAGTAGAGAAGAGAAGTCTCCATATTTGCAGAAGCCATCTGTAGCCTGAATTTTATAGGGACTTCCTGGGGTTTTTTATGTCCAAACTACACTACATGATGTTATCACCATAACATATATAGCAATGTACAGAACAGATGCCAACTAAATAAATATAAGGGAATTCAGTGAGGTAATTAATAGCAAATGTCCAAAGCAGAGAGGTTTAGTTAAATAGAAAGCATGATTTATCTGATCTGTTGACAGGCTGCCACATTTTTTATATTAGTCTTTAAGATAAGATTCTAAATTAAGGACATAACCTCATGCAAGGCATTCAACTAGATATAAACACCACAGTTCTAAGAGCCAACATTTTTTTTCTAAATTAATAGAGTATTATCTCTACTAAGCTATAATCAAGGAAAACTTCCCTTAGCTTTAGCCTAGAAATAATCAAATGGGATTTTCTTCTTCCTTCATATAAATCACAGAAACTTGACACAGATATTATATACAACTGAGATGACTGAATATAACAACAGATTAATCTTTGGAAATATCTGGGTATAATATATGGCATCTATTGCCCCTTTACAACACAAACAAGTATTTTCTCCAGCACTATTTTATTTAAGATACAAGCTATTAGATTATTTTATTTTGAGCATGTAGATTTATATGTAGGCCCTGATTCTTAAGTCTACTACGATTATTTTGCATCATCCAAACAGTGCAAAACAGTTGAAAATTCTGCTGAAAATCCCTTCCTTAGGAGATCCCTTTCTGAGGTAGAATCCTTGCATGGTGTAGATTAGATCCATCATAGTGGCTTATTGTCACGTGCTCCCCAGCAAAGAGAGCATGGCCAGTAAAAAGGTGCACAGCTGAGTAATCCCTCTTTTCTAGCTATATCTGGCTACTGGAATTGCTCCTTGGAGCTGCTGTCAGCTGGGTTTCAGGGGTTGGTCCAACCCTTTGTTGGCCTGGGGGAATTCCAAGTTGATGCTGTAAAGTCACCTTTTCTATCCACCCACAGTCTTGTGCTTCCCCTCGCTGTAGCTAAACCAGAAAATAGTGGGCAGAATATATGCTAATTTAGATAAAATATGGAATTGAGTGTCAGAACTTCTCCTATTGAAGAAGTTTGTTGTGCCCATGAAAGCTCATGATAAAATATATATATATATATATATATTTGTTAGTCTCTAAGATGTCACAGGACTACTTGTTATTTTTTAAAAGTTGTTTTTAAAGTTACAGATTAACACTGCTGTCCCTCTGAGACTTTTAAGTATGAGGCTTAGTTAGGCCTTGTTGACAGAGGAAGTTGTTCCTGTTTAAATGCATGTGCAGACACACCTATTCCAGAGTAAGAGTGCCTTGCTCCCCTTAGCCAAAAGCATTTTCATAGCTAAAATGGAAATAGAGTGAGAGTGTCTATAAATGGAGTTATCCAGGAACAGCCATTCACTTTAAATTCATACCCTTTCTTAATCAAAACCACTTTCAAGTGCAGACTAGATCTTATATGCAAAGCACATGGGAATTTTTCAGTAAAAGACAGTAACGAAGTACAAAATATTGTTATTTATTTAAGTTTATTATATGATAAATTGCCTACATGACAGATTAGATATTAAAATCTGCAAAAGATTATATTATTTATTATTATATGATGCCTTTACTATGCATGGTGCTTTATAGATATATAAGAAAACAGGATCCCTGTCCAGAATGGCTTACATCGTAAATAAGATCCATATAGGGAAGGGCTACTCAACATGTGTCCTGTGGGCCGCATGCGGTCCACAGCCTGTTTGTTTGTGGCCCGCGGTGCAGTTTGGGTTTACACGGGGCTCAACACATGGCCTGTGGGTGGGATCCTTTGAACATGGCCTCCCATGGAAACAGGCTTCACAATGGTGAGGAGTCTCCCAGGCAGGGTGAGCAGATGCAAGTGGATGGGCTGGCTGGAACAAAGGGATATAGGGTATCAGCATTTCTAGCCCCTAGGGAGGAGGTGCTGGAAGCGCCAGACATTGTGGGAAGTGCTGGCTGCTTAACCTTGTCAGAAGAGCCTGAGAGGTGCTGACTGGCTCACACTACGTTTGGGTCCAGCGCTGCGGCTTAATCTTTGTATTCATGCCCATCACTGTGAAAGAAGCTATTTGCATATATATTTGCATGTATATGCAACCACACTTAAGTTGTGGCCCTCGGCATGTGCTGTGAGTATTATTGTGGCCTCCAGGGCTTCAGAGTTGAGTAGCCCTGATATAGGGTATTAAGAGCAAATTCCTTCCTTACATCTGGCAGTTAAATTTAGATATTTCAAGGATATATAAGCAATTTAATGTATGAAGGGATGATATTCAGGCACTAATTTCAAACCATTTAAATACACAGTGCAAATAACAGAACATGCAAGGTGTAAAAACTCCTGCAATACTGTGTGTCAACATATATTTAGTTACCTTGACATTGGAAGATCATAATCATTGGAATTTTAACTCAGCTCCCTGCTAATTAGAATTTAAAAATGACAGACACTAACATAATTTTCTGAATGGGAAAGCTGGAAACCACATTTAGCGTGTGATTTGGCAGAAAAAGCTTCCTAGGCTGCTAATGCATTATAATTCCTAAGGCTTTCTGCAGCAGTGGGTACTAATCATTATGCTGTAGAGCAGTGGATTTCAACTTTTTTTCATTTGCAGTCTCATAAAAAGTGTCAAATGGAGGCGTGGATGGACCCCTCTTGAAATCTTAGACCACAGCTTGAAAAGGCAATCTTCTCCTCTTTCACTGGCTGTGGAATATCTCATAAAATATGCTGCACGCCCATCTCCCTAAGGTAGAGTCCCAGATTCCACTCATGATAATTATCATACAAAGCCAAGCTCCTGAGAGTGTTGTCAGGGACCTCACTGAACAAGATCAAGTGGTCCCTACATAGCCAAATGTTGGGGTAGGGTTTTCCTCATAACCAGACAGCTGGAGGAAAAAGGGATTACTGCCCAGATTTGCTGTTGGTCTTTTGCCAGCCATTTGCATTTATACCAACAATTGAGAGGGAGGTAATGGCAAATTGCATAATAGTTCTTCTCTCTGAGTTCATCAAAAGATCTGCTATTCAGAAAAGAGTGGTAGCGAGCTTATGCATCGAGCAAGCCAATGATCTGGTAGCTTTTAAATTTTCCAGTCAGACAGCAGTCCGAGGACATATTGCCTAACAATTTCAGATCACAGTATATGGTTTAATCTGCCATGTATACTACTTCAGACTTGTCATGGCAAGTGTGTCATGCATAGTCAAAGCACCAGCAGGTCACTAAAACTTTCTAGGCTGTTTACTTCACTCCCAAAGGTAACAGCCTCACTGCTGCCTGAAGACATAGACGCTGTGGATCTGATTCCCCATTGCTTTGCACCTTATCACATTTACCCGTGTATAAAACCATGACAAAATTAGTTTAACACCTCAATTTACATCAAATGCATGCCCTCTTTGGAAAGATGTGAATGACGGGGGTGAAAGTAACTTAAATTTCTGACAGGAACTGTTGTATTGCTCCTCCACCAAGGGAGCACAGGGCAGTGGATGGGGGGGGATTGCAATATGACAGTATCTGTTAGAAATGTAAATGTAAGGTGCAGTGCAGAGGGCTAAGGGCAGAGGGTTGTGGAGGTCACAGGAGGGCTCAGGACAGGTGTGGGGATGTGGGGGGGTATAAGAGTTAGGGTTTGGAGGGGAATGGGGTGCCAGAATCAGGACAGGGGAGGATGGGAGGGCTCAGGGCAGAGGGCTGGGATCTGACAGGGGGAGCAGGAGTCAGAGTTGGCTGGTGTGAGGAGGGTCTCAGGGAAGAGGGTGGGGTGGGGCATCAGGAATCTCGGCAGGGGGCTTAGCGTGTGGGGGGCTCAGAACAAGGGGTTGCCGTGTGTGGGGAGAGTAGAGGGGAGCAAGGATGCCCTTTAGGGATTGCAGGAGGGCTGAATCCCCTCCAATTCCCACTAACACTGCTTGTTGCTTGCTCTTCCCCTTCCGTCACTGTCAGGGAGAACCTTGTTGTTCATAGGGGGAGGGGTTGTTATAGAGTCCTGAATGACAAACATTTTGTTGAGCAAGTGCAAGTGCAGACATAGCCTAATACATTTATTTGGGCATGTCATGGTCATGAGGGATGGCCAGCAGCCTGGGGACTAAGGGGTTAAATGTACCTAGCCAGGTGGCAGTCAGCCAATAGAAATGCAGATAGGAATTTCAAACTGGGACAAAGAAATTTTGGGTTTTCCCTCCTTTGTCTTGTGCAAGTTTGCTCTAGATACTGAGGGGGACAGACAACATGTCTCTCTCCAAGAAAAGACTCTTCACCATCTGTAAGTAGGGTAAAGTTTAGATAAATCCATTGGGTTTTATTGTTTTATGGTTTGGGACTGTGGATCTGATGTCTGTGCTATTTGAAATGGGTTTTCCTCTTCTTTGTAACTAAGTTTTGGCCCATGGGAGTTCCTATGAGTATATTAATTGGTGACTTTTTCCATCTAGTCATTATGCTTGTAACATGAATATTGTTTTGATAATAAAAGTTCTTTCTTTTTTTATTAACCTGGTATTGGTTCAGTTCTGTGTCCTGGAAAAATCTGTCTGTGGGATCTGCATGCCTCTGACTAGGGGATAGCAGCCACAGACTACAATTTGTATTTTCTCTTTTCTTTTTCAAGCTCTCTGAGGAAAAGAGCTTAGGGTGCCCTGGGGTTGATTTCAAGTGCACTTGATGGTGGCAACAGATTTTTATCCCCAAAATCTAGGTTTTTAAAATGGGGGGGGGGGGGGAGTTTTATCCCAAAGCCTGGAGAGATAAGGTTTTGTACTTTTGCAGGCCCCCACCACTTCTGCATTTATCATGCTAGAGTGGGGAATTAGCCTTGACATGACATTAGCTTTCGTGGACTGGAACTCACTTGGTCAGGTACAGCTAATGAAGTGGGCTCCAGCCCAAGACAGCTTGTGCCTAAATAAATGTCTTAGTCTTTAAGGTGCCACTGGACTCCTTGTTTTTATCAAATGGAAGGCAGTTAAGAAGCGGCTCCTCCTATCTTTGTGCTGGTTTAACAAGGTCAGCCTGTGATACATTACAGGCTGCTGCAAGTAGTTAGCACTAAACAGCACTTCAAATATTGTGCATTACTGCTGAGTATATTAATCACTGGACAGGACTTGTGATCCTTCCGCTTGGTTGAGAGGTTGGATCTTTAATTTTGGGCAGACTTACATGCTCTTGTCTCAGTACAGGTTGAAACTCTCTTAACCGGGATTCTCTGGTCCGGCAACATCCATGGTCTGGCATGGATGTTGCAGGACCAGAGAGGCCCAGTCAAGGGCTAGTGGCAAGGATCCCTGCAGGGCTGGCAGGGCAGTGGGCTGCCCACAGCAAGTTGATAGCCGGGCCATCCAGCGTGTGGCAGCAGGTTTGCTCACCAGAGTTGGGAGACTCATGCATGACTGCTCAATGGGATCCACGGCACACAGCTGCCCTGTGGGTCCTGGAACCCCAGCGTGGTGCATGCAGCTGCCTGCGGAACCCGGAGCCCCAGCGCAGCACATGCAGCTGCCTTATGGGTTCCAGAGCCAGGGCAAAGATGACTGCTCAGCAGGGGTGGCAAGGCAGTGGATCCAGGAGGAGGTGAGGAGCCAGCCAGGAGGCCAATGGGCACGGCCGGGGAGCCAGCAGCAGAGGGTCTAGAAATGATCTCCCTTGGTCCAGCAAAATCCCACATCTGGGACCAGTTAGGTCCCAAGGGTGCCAGACCAGGGAGGTCCGACCTGTATAAGCAAAAGGTTAGTTAAGTATATACATTAGATATGTAATTAAAGGAACATCTTAACTATCTTGAGGACATATTTCTGCCTCATTATTCATTCCTCTCCAGAATCATTTTTGCATTTCAAAAGTGAAATTGTAATGTAGTAGGGTGGCTGCTCTACTTCAGCTGGGAGGGGTTAAATCAGGCTAAAGGGAGCCTGTGCAAGACCCAGCCAATCAGGAAAGGGCTTATAGGGAGCCAATCAAATGGATGCTTACTGGGGGTAGCCCTGATATAAGAAACTGCTTAGAAAAGCAGAAAGCATTCGAGTCCTGACTAGTGAAGAGGAATGACTGGTTCCCTAGAAGAAGCACCATGTGTGGAGTAGCAGCAGTGGAGGACTTTGTCCCTAGGTCAGAAGTTTCTGTGGTATTACCCATTTCAGAAATTCTTGTTCTGTGCAGTTAGTAACCTCTTGATGAAGTGACTAGATTAGCTGACTTCTCAGACCTCGTCTACACTAGCATGTACTGTCTCCAAAAACAGCCTTTTGGTGACAAAACAGTAAGTGTTTATACTACAATGCAACTTTTGCTGGGAAAACACTCAGTTTTGGTGACAAAAAAATTCCAGCCCTTTGAGAGACTTTTGTCTTTTCCCCTCCTTTTATAGTCGACAAAGAGCCAGTATGAACTCAGCTGTTTGCTTTATTGAGAGAACTGGCTTCCACTAGTATCCCACAATGCCTGCCCTGATGGCTATGTGCAGTGTTTTGTGATCTCTGCTGCCCTGCAGGCATGCACTCCTGTGAATCCTACTCCCAAAGGCACTGCAAATTCTAAAACACCAAATAAACATGATTTAGAGGAACTATGCTAGTATCCACTGTTACTGTTAGACTAATACCAAAAAAATTTCCTCACCAAAAAAAATGTAATGTTTTACTATCATTTCCAGTTTTTGTATGTTTCTATACAACCAAATTTACTTAATTTCTGCTGGAAAAACATGGCTATTTAACTGGCAAAATGTCTCTGTAATTCTTTAGCACTGCTCTCACCACCAAAATGTGAGAATCTGGGCAGTTTGCCCAGTCTATCCCGATGTTATTCCAATGTATTTGTTGGCATAGACAAAACTCTCTTTGGTTCATATTTCTTTTACAAAGATTTTACTGTGCTTTTTAGGGGTGAGGAGGAGGTCAGGTGTAGTAGTCCAGTCCTTTTCCCTCTTTCATATTTTGTTTTTTACAGTATCAAAACAGTGCACAATTGCATGGAGCTCTTTCTAAATTTTTCCATATTCCACAGGGAATTACTGTTTCAAATGATGCACCCCTAGCAAAATATCTAAATCCAATTCGCCTTCACTTGTGGTTTTCAATCAAACTTATCCCCTTATGAAGCAGAGGAGTATCTTGAGCTACCATAATTATAACCCAAGTATTTTGAGCTACCATAATTATCTATAGCTTCCAGTCTGAACTAAAATAATAAGTGGTTGCTACCTGTGCTGGATTTTATTTGTACATTTCAACAAATAGGAAGTTTGGAGTAATATTTCAGTTGTAAAGAAAGTTATCACAGACTGGAAATAAAGGAAAATAAATGTTTTGCACAAAGAAAGACTGGATCTGCAGACTCTTGCAAGATTTATCAGATGCTATTTCAGAAGTTGCTTATTGCTGAAATTTCACTTAGTCATTCTCGGTCAAATTGTCCATTACTTATTAAGGCAAAACTCCCTGTAAAATCTGTGGCAATTTTGCTTGAATAAGTACTGCAGAAATTGGCACTGGGTGTTTAGGACAATAGGATGCCAATGCTAGACAATTACGTGGCAAGATACCTGCTATTTTAATAATACAGATTTTTTGCCATTATTTCTGTCTTCCTAGCCTTACATTTGCATAAATATGCATATTATTTTCCAAAAAAGCATACTTTAAATTCATTATGCAGTAACTAAAATTGTTATTATTGATAAATTGCAATGATATGTACATTTGTAGAGCAACCTTAAAGTACATTTTCATAATATGCTTTCCATATAGGCAATATCACTACCCCTTAGTGTTCAAAAATCAAAAAGTCTGTGTCTGAAAATTATTAGGTTTGTGTAAAAGAGTGGTTTTTAACCTTTTTTCATTTGCGGTCCCTAAAAAATTTTAATGGAGGTATGGACTCCTCTGGAAATCTTAGACATAGTCTGTGTACCCTCAGAGATCTGTGGACCACAGGTTGAAAAACACTGGTTAAAAATAAAAATGTTTCCCAGTTTGTGTGATTTTCTAAACTCCTCCTAGTTCAGCCCAGTATTAGTGGCCCCGTAAGGAGCTGTGCAGAAGACAGGGGGCAGGGAAGGGAATCCCCCAGGCCCCTGGTGAAATAGGGTGGGGAAGGAAAAGGAGGGGAGGGAATCTCTAGGTCCCATAAGGAGGTGCATGGTGGGGAGGGAGCAAAGGGAATCCCTACATTTCCGGTGAAGTGGTGGGGAGAGAGGGGGAAATCACTACGCCCTGGAGGAGTCTCACAGTAAGCAGGGGAATCTTCACGTGCCCATGTGGAGCGTTGGGGGAGCAGGAATATGCAGGCCCTGTAGCTGCTGCAGGGCTGGGGGAGAAGGAGAACCATAGAAGGTAGCCATGCAGAGTCCTGTCCCCAGCTGGTCAGTTTTGTGCTAGTATGGCTGTCCCCAGTGCTCACTCTGCAGTATTCCGTCCCTGCTCACTGCCTCCAATGGTGAGTACACGGATTGCATCCCTCCTCTCTCTGCCCCTCCATTTCCATGTTGTGGAAAACAGCCCCATTTTGGCCACTTCCCATGTTCCCAGCACAACCAAATATTCACCTTGCTTTAAGTTAGGATAAGAGGAAGCTGAATACCAAATTTGGTGGTCCTTACTCTTACCATTTAGGAGGATTTCTTGCACAAACAGATGGTGGTGTTTCAAAGGGGCAGCACCGTGGAAGCCCGGGATCAGCTGGGGACTTCAACTGACTCCGGCTCCACTATGCACTGCCCCTTTCAAATGCCATGGCAGCGTTTCAAAGAGGCAGTGCCACGGAAATCAATTAACTTGTTTAAAAAATTAACGCGTTAATTGTTCCCTGTGTTAATCGCAGGTGTTAACGTGTGTTAATTGACAGCCCTAGTATACATAGATTATTACTATAAGCAGGGCTCGCCGAATCGCGGCGAGCCCCGCTCGCCAGCCACGCTGTCCGGCAATCTGCGCTTGCACAGATCGCCTGAACCCAGCTCTTCTGGGTTACAATCTACTTGCCACGGGCGAGTAGATTGTATTATTTGTCGAGCTCTGACTATAAGGAGGGTCTAAATCAATTCTTCCATTACAGCCAGCTGGAATGGGAAAGGAATCCTGGGTGTGGTTATGTAAATACACTTCATTCAGCTTGCTTAGGCCTGCTTGATAATTAACTGTTTTGCCCGTAGTAACCAACTTTACTGTTGTGGGGGGGGGGAGGGGTTTACAAACTATGTTAACAGTAAATGCATGAATTGTAAAATATGACCACCACTGCTTCCAGTTATTGTGGGGATGCACAATGCAGAAAAGTCAGACTGTTTTTAGCTCAGTTAAAAGGAGAAACCCTAACAGTGTAAATACACTTGGATGGAAAGAGGCTGCTATAGATTAAGTGGGGGAGGGGGCCAGCAGGTTGTATGCCATCCAGGCATGAGCTGTAAAACTGGTCCAACCTGTTTCTCACCACTGTTTCAATGGTTCAGTTAAAGAGAGGCTCCAAGAGGTCTTTTTTGTACGTAAATGTTATTCCAGGGGATGCTGGAATCTCTTTTGGCTGGACTGTGCCTTGGGCCAAGAGCTGAAATCGCTAAGGGTACGTCTAGACTACATGGCTCCGTTGATGGAGCCATGTAGAATAGTTGACTCGGCATAGTCAAAGAATTGGGGATTTAAATAATCTCCACTTCTTTAAAATAAAAATGGGTGCCGTGCTGTGCTGATGATCAGTTGATCCGGCACAGCGCAGCAGTCTAGATGTGGTGCGGTTGACAAGGGAAGGCTTTGAAGACAGCTCCGGTATGCCTTGTGAAACATACTGGCATGAAGAGTGGCCAGTAGAGCAGCAACAGTGAGGGGCAACCAATGGAGAAGCATGAGGTGCAGCCAGCAGAGTGGCGGCAGCAAGGGGTGATGAATGGCCAGCAGAGCAATGAACAGGTGGATGGCGAGTGATTGGTGGAGTGGGTGATATGCCTTCTACCCCTCCCCTCCAACTCAGAAGGGGAGGTGAACTCTGCAGATGCTCCTCTGAACTCTGGTCTGTCCAAGGGCAGCGACTGACTGGCATGCAGGGAAGGGTTGGGCATATGAAGGGGACATTTACACTGCTGGACTTGAGAGCCACAGAGGAAAGGATACTGCCCAAATTACCTGAGCTGGGATGTTTACTTGTGGTTTTGGTTATGAACTCTGTGGTGTTTTTCCAAATTTATGCTACGTTTCTTTCCTCCCCTTTTATTAAAGGTTTCTTTTCTACACTGAGACTCTGTGCTTGCGAGTGGAGAAGCATCGCCTCCCAGAAGCACACAGGGGTGTTATGTGAATTTCCCAGGTTACTGATGGGGGCTTGAGCCAGTTCTGTGTTGGAGAAGAACCCCTAGATATTGAACCTGGTCCTGGCTGCTACCAGTGCTACCTGGCAGAAGGGTTACATTACTAAAATGTTTTAAAGAACTATTTTTGTATTTAATTACTTTTCTTTGCGTACCTTACTCTACAGTCTGGATTATGTGTGTTTAAATTGTAGGGCATTCTACTGCCCCACATGAAAAAAAGCTGGCCATGTGGCAATCTTACTATAAATATGGATTCAGTGACAGACAAATCCTTAGTCCAGCACCCAGCCTGAATAGTTGAACATGAAAGGAATCTTCCCCCAGGCTATGGAGCCGCTTCTATGCTGCCCTACAGCAGCCAGTGCAGCTCTGAGGACTCAATAACTCCCAGAGAGGAAGGGTAATGTCACTAGCTTCAACAATTGCCAGAGAGGATTCGGCAGAGATGGCATGGCTGATGATGGTAACGATGTAAGGGGCCTATAAATGCATAATATTGCCAATGATATCCTTAGACTACTGAACTGAAATTGCAAACTGTAGAAATAGAGAGCTGTCACAATGAAAGCCACTTCAAATGTAGAACATTCTAGATGATTAGAAATTGAACAATGTTAATCTGAAAAGTGGCTGTGTCTTCAAATTATGGCTGTAATTAAAATCTTTCACACACATCGCCCTGTATCAATGGGTAATGCCAGTGACAATACTGTGATATCTGAGATCTGCAGTAAACATTGTAACACTTTCTTCATTGGATATTTTTTTTCTTTTCTAGTGTCAAATATGAGCATAAAATGTGTTTAAAATAATGAGCTAACATTCAAGAATCCTTGAAACTAAAAGCCATTAAGCTCTTCCTTAGCCACAGTGGTAAATAAAAGTTTTATCCAGTGAGCTGCATATGCCAGTAATCAATGGCTTGTGGCATGCAATAAGGGTTATGACTACTGATAAGGAACTGGATGAAGCCATAATTCTCCACTATATCCTAGCTGTGTGTGTGGACATTGTAGAAAGTAGTGGTGGCAATGTCCCACATCCCTTCCTTCTGTCTACTTTGTGCCATCTTTTCTTATGCTGACTAGTAAGGAAGAGGCAGCTGATGTAGGAGGCAAATGTGATAAAAGTGGCCCTAACACACCAGAGAACCCAGCCCTGAAACATTATTGTCTGATCCTGCTCACATGAGCTACATCTACGGTGGCCATACATCCCATTTTAGCTAGGATACTCCCTTTTTTAAGCCCTACCCTGGCCATGCCAACTTTTTTGGCAAATGAGGCATTTGTCCTATTTGCTCTGGCCAATGATCATCAGTTGGCATGAGGAAATGGGATAAATACAGTTTTGCAAAAAAAAAAAAGTGTGGTGTAACCCTATCGCCAGGTTTCCCAGGCAGCAAGGTAGCCTAATACTTAGGTCCCAGAATTAGCTGGTGGCAAAGTACAGGCCCCTGACACTGGGGCCCCAGACCTAGGAACTCCAGCCTCTTATCTGAGTTATTAAGTTTGGAGCATGGCCCCAACAGTCCAAACTTAATAACGGGGTTCCTCAAAGGTTCTCCCACTTTGTGCCAGGGGAGGGGTTGGAAGCTTACATGCTCCTGTGGCTGACACAGTAGATGTCAGGAAAACTCCCTCTTTCAGAAGCCCCCTGTACACCTTGTTTTACGAGAAATAAGGGGCCTTCTGAAAGAGGGTTTTTTCTGACATTTGGCCCTGTTTAGATGGGCCAAATATCGGAAAATCCTCTTCTGGGAAAAAAAAAGGAAGAAGATATGCAAATGCGAGTGCAATTTGCATACCTTCTTCGACCCCTCCCTCCCCCAGTGTACCCTAGAAGTCTGTGAGGGAGTGAGAGAAGGGCCTGGCAGTCCAGGGACTAAACAAAGCCTTTTTGCCCAATTAGCCCTGCCCCATTTTACATGCAGCCAATGCCAGGCCTGGAGGCAGGATAAAAGAGAGGAGCCTGACTCAGGGGGTGACCAGTGAAGAGACAGGAGCTGGTTCTGTTGTCTGCAGGACCTGAATCAGAGCCATCTACTGTGTCAGCCACAGGAGCATGTAAGCCTCCAACCCCTCCCACGGCACAAAGGGGAAGACTCTACGAGGAACCCTCATTGAGGAGTGGGAAATTGGACTGTTGGGGCCATGCTCCAAACTTAATAACTCAGATAAGAGGTGGAGTTCCTAGGCCTGGGGCCCCAGTGTCAGGGACCTGTACCTCTTTGCCATAGTGGGGCAAAGAGAAAAATGAAAGCGCATGGGGCAAGCCACAATGCCAGTCCTGAGCCAGTGGAAAAGCTTTGGACAGCAGTTTGGGCTTGCCTCATGTGTGGAAAAGAAAGCAGGGCCTTGGGCCACTCCTGCAGGCACAAGACAGGGAGTACTGGTAGGTGGCAGTGTTGCAGGGGGAGGCATAAGGGTGGAGGTTGGGGCAGCCCTGTGCAGTGTCCCATTTTCCCTTTGGGAAAATATGGTCATCCTATCTAAGTCAAGTTGTAGTGTTTCCTTTTTTTTATTCAAATGAACATAAACCGTAACACCGGGCAAAAATAACAAGCCTAAAGTATTTACAGTCTCTAAACTCAAATGGGTTTCTTATTACTTAGCCACTTGTCCTCAGATCAATTCTTTATGGAGTGTCCATCCACAACTGGAGTAAGTATTTTCTTTTGCTAGTCTTTTTTCATTCATCCTATTTGACATGGCCTAGTTTTTTTTCAGCTGACAGCATTCTGTATGTGCACCATACACAGTAAGAGCCAGTGTCCTCTTGGATTTGTTCAGATATTTTCTGCTCCTCCTTTAGGGACTGTCCTTTGGAGATTATGATCACGTATGACCTTAGTGCAGCTAGTAGAGCTGTTACATTGGCAGCATGTCAATCATTTTCTTTTTGGAGTCTGAAATTCTCGTCCACTTGTAATAGGATTTGTCATTCTGATCACAGAATTCCTTCTGCTCTAGTTCCCTAGCATTCACTTCTTTTGTGACTATTTGGGGTTAACTGTCTTTAGTTCAAGAAGTGTGCATTGGCACGAGGATTTGTCCTTTTGCCTATGAGTCTCTGAATTAAGAATTTTGATAAACATTGGTTATGTGCATTTGTCCATTTAACAAAGGATCATATCAACCTCCCACATTTTTTTCTTCCCATTCTAGGCAAAGATTTGGACAACTGGATGGACAAGTCTCTTCTTGCTAGTTATTAAATATTTATTGGAAGATGTCAGCAAATGTCAATTGTACCATACATGCACAAACTGACAATTTTAACACTAAAAATCTGTATGTAGACAAAGTAAGGAAAATGCTATTTGAGAACTTACTAATGGCAAAATACAGTTGTTTAGACTTTGGAATCGGGATTATTGCAAATGGACTAGTCAATGAATAGTAAAAATAGGTATGATTTGTTGATTTTAAGGATATTTACTTTGTAAATTTTGACATGTGATGTTGATAATTTGTGTTAACTTTTTGTAAAACTTCAACTTGTTGAATCTCTGTGCCTACTGTAATTAAACAATCATCTGATCCTTATAATTTCCCATAATCATTAAAATTTAAATAGATAAAAACTGAAAAAATACTTAAAACTCATAATGTCATGCAACTGTAAACATTTAAATTGATACAAATCTGAAAAGTGCTTAAATGATGTGATATTATTGATGAAAATGATAAAAATATAATTCTATCAAAACTAATTATTTCTCACTATTGTACTGTTTAGTCTATCAGTTCCTCAAAACTTTGCAATCTGCACATGAGAGAGAGCTGCACCAGTAATTTAGTTCCAGGGAATTACACACAGAGGAATCTGTTCTGTGTTGATAGGCATGCATTCACACAATCCCAGAATACCTAACAGCATAACTAGAACACAGTCTCTTTATCACAGAAGATATTCATGAAAATGACTCACTACATTTTAAACCTGACAATTAATGATGGTAAAAAGATATTTTTTCAGATATATTGTCTGTAACTAGACACAGTTAAGATTAGTTCAATTGAAAACATTTACAGCTAACAGTATAATTTTTTAATACAGAGTAATTAGACCAATGACTAGGACAAGTAGCACTTAATAAAATATAGAACAAAGTTTTTAAAAAAATGTTAAAGTGGAACTTGTTTGTGTTATATTAAGAATGATATTGAATTCTAATGCAAACAATTCAAGAAAGAGAAATATATGCAGCCTATGTGAGAAACATGGCATGTGAATTTTTTTTCACTATTTATAGTCACAGGCAAAAAAAGGAGAGGAAAAATTTGATAATCACATACATGTTTTATTTTCTATCAGATGGCTCAAATGTGAACCCCCATCTGTCCCCCATTTGTCACCTAATGGCAGCTCTTTGAAGCTTAGCCATTGTTACTGTATTTGTACTTGCAACTAGGTTTCCTTAGCTAAGCATCACTTTAGCTCTGGATAGAGGCCAACATAACAGTTAACTAAAAGGAAGAGGCTAAAATGAATAGTTCATAAGCCTATTTTCACATTCCGTGGTTTCCTTAATTAAAGCTTCATCTTGGCTAATTTCTTGGAGAGGTTAAAATTAGGGCTGTCAAGTGATTTAAAAAATTGTGAATAATTGCACGATTAAAAAATTTAATCGTGATTAATCATGTGTGCTGCCCCTTTGAAATGCTGTGTAGACATACCCTGAGTTAGCAGTGGAGTGGTGCTGGAATGCTCTGGAATGACATTCTGGAGCTCTTTTTGAGAGCTGGAATGGTGTTTCAGTATTTCTCACAGTGGTGCAATTAATAGGAGGAGTAGGGAGCACAGACCTCACCCACAGGCTGGCACTGAGGGGAGGCTCAGCAGCTACCATCTCCCTTCTCAACCATACACAAAACAGAACAGGACTGCCCTGCATCCAGGAATCCACGGCCTATGCAGGAGGTAGTGTGCTGAGCTGCCCACATCCCCACTTACTGGGAGACTCCCTGCTGACATTCCAATGTTGTGGGCTTGGAGGGGAAACCTGGCACTTCCCCAGAATCTGTGTCCTGGATAGGGCAGCAGCAGGGAAGAGGTTCAAACCTGTATGCCGAAGCCTCCCACAGAGGGAGCAGAGGTGCTGGGGGCCCACAGAGCTGGTGGTACCTGTCCCTCCTTTCTATGGGCTGTATTTTGCTCTGACACCAAGGGGTAGGAGCCAATTGTGGCACATCTCAGAGCTTCCTTGACTCAGTATGTCCTCATGTTTCCTGCCTTACCTAGTGTCAGTGCTGTAGGCATGCCTGTCTTCCTGAAAATGCATGGGAGCTTTCACTGACCTGCCCCTTTTACTGCCTTTGATCAAGTCAATCCAGACCAGTCTCAGCAGGGCTCCAACTGAGAAGTGAGTTCCAGCACTTCTATTTTTAGGACTGAGGCACTATGCAGAATGATAGATGAGTATGCATTTGGCCATCTCAGAGTTAGAAGGCACTGTCTTGTGCCTAGGTTAGAAGCTGCAGAACAAAACTTGCTTGTAGTACAAGCTACATGTATGATAGCATCCCCAGAACCCTACTTCCAGCACCTATGTTTTTGCTTTCTTCCATGCTTCCTGTGAAATGCTGTCCCCAGCATTACCTTTTTCCTTCTTCATATCCCTCCTAAAGAGCCAGTGAATTAACTATTGTTATGTTTAACCAGTTAACCACTTAAGCGGGGCAGCCAGCCAGGTTGAAGTGGTCCCTGTCATAGGTGGGGCTGCTTCAGCTGTGCAAGGCCCACCATACTGCACCACATTAACCATTCACCTCCCTAGTACATATCACCTTATTAATAAAATCAAAATTACAATTCAGTGCTCTGCTGCTAACATTTTAACAAGGTGCTTGTACAAAAAATGTCCCCCCTCTGAGAAAAATCTCCCAATACCATACTCCTTCCCCCCGGTCCAAAAAAAGTCCTGAATCTATTATCTCCTACCTCCAAAACCCACCCAGCCCATTCAACTACCATCCTTCAGCCCCAAAGCTAGGATTGCCAGGTATCTGTTTTTTTATAGGAGAGTCTGGACAAAAAGGGGACCTGACAGTGTCCAGTCAGATCTATTGACTGGACACTCAGGCTGTGTCCAGACTCCATGCCTCCGTCGACGGAGGCATGTAGATTAGCCAGATCGGAAGAGGGAAATGAAGCCGCGATTAAAATAATCGCGGCTTCATTTAAATTTAAATGGCTGCCCCGATCTGCCGATCAGCTGTTTGTCGGCAGATCGGGAGAGTCTGGACGCGATGCCCCGACAAAGAAGCCTTTCTTCATCGACACAGGTAAACCTGGTTTCACGAGGTTTACCTGTGTCGATGAAGAAAGGCTTCTTTGTCGGGGCATCGCGTCCAGACTCTCCCGATCTGCCGACAAACAGCTGATCGGCAGATCGGGGCAGCTATTTAAATTTAAATGAAGCCGCGATTATTTTAATCGCGGCTTCATTTCCCTCTTCCGATCTGGCTAATCTACATGCCTCCGTCGACGGAGGCATGGAGTCTGGACACAGCCTCAATGTCTAACAATGTCTAATTACCACAAACACGGGAGGCAGGAAAGCTCATCACCTGCTAATGATGAGGCACTACTTAGCTAAGGCTGCCTCCTTCCTTTGTTAGGCTGCTGCAGCTCCCAACCCCAACTCTGCAGGCAAGTCCTTCCTGAACTGGGTTGGGTAAGGCTGGGAAAGCAGTGAACAACTGGGAGAAAAGAGAAGAGAAATGGACAAGGGCAAAAGACTATGGGTGAAGAGGCAGGGCAGGGACAGAGGTTGGAGGAAGAGGTGGGGAAAGAGCAGGGCTTTGGGGGTATAGGTAGAGTAGGCATGGGGCTTTGTGGGGAGGGAAAACGGGGCAAGGGAGTTTCTGGCACTCTTTGCTAGATGTGGTGGGGTACCGAGTCCCACACCGTTCAACCCTGGGGTTGAGACCTCCACCCACAGTCCCTGAGGCCTAGTCTTTCCCAAACAGGCCCGGAGGCCAAGTCTCTCATGCACAGGCCCTGAGGCCTAGTCCTTTATAAACAGGCCCGGAGGCCGAGTCTCTCACGTTATCCGCTCCTAATCTGGGATCCGGGAAGAGAGGGTAAGGGGGCCCGGGTCCGCCCTCTCCACTGGGCCCCAACCCAGAGCCATATCAGTGGTGGGTGGTTCCCACCACTGGCTCGGCAGGGAGTTCTCCCTGAAACGCGCCAAGCCCGCTGGGGCTTTTCCTGCTCCCTGCCCTGGGTTGCTTCCTACCCCATCCCCCTGGCCGGTGGAGAGCCCACCTGTAGATGTGGGGCTGGCAGCAGTAGCGGCATTGGCCGACCTGGCGTCTGGTGGAGTAGCGACCGTGTCTAGGGGGCGCTGCATGTCGTAGCCGGTGGTACAGTCGAGCTCGGCCCGGGGATGGTAGTGGCGGGTCAGCCGGTCTGATGCCTCTCGCTCCAGCTGCTGCGGTTGTAGCTCTGGTGGCTGGGCAGTAGCTCCTTCTCCTCTGGAGGTCAGTCCCAACTGGACTGCTCTGCAGGCTTTTATACCAGGGCTGCACTGGGGCCATGCCCAGCAGGGCTGCAGGGGAGGGGCATATTCCACCCAATAGGTGGGCTCCCCTCCCCCTTGTTCAGTGCGGGGTTAGCAGGCCCCGTCACACTAAAGTATCCGTTTTTTAAATATCACCAAGTTGGCAACTGTACCAGAACCTCCATAACTATCTTCTAAGTGAACATCTGGCAGATTTTGGCAAGCCATGGAAGTGTCCGGCAACTCAGGCAGCAGTGAGGCAAATGATCCTGCAGTGTCTGGCTGCGAGGTGGCTGATTGGTGGGCTGGGTGATTAAATGGGAGATGGTTCCTGTTCTGTTCCTAAGGCAGAGTATCACCTGACTGATGAGAGGTAGGAAGACTAATCCTTCCAGGTTGGAAGTCTCCTCAAGGAAAATAGGAGTTCAATCCAACATTCTTTCCATTACCAGCACTGTAGACTTGACTGGAACTGGGCAAGCAGGCACTGATGGGAGATAGCCAGATGGCAGGCTCTCATACAGTAAAGGTTGGTCCCATCTCTTGTTATCTTGCTCAAGATAGCTTGTGTGAGTGAAAGGAGGGTGAGGACTACATGATACATCCTCCATGTGCCCCTTGAGGCCGTGAAGGAATGGGAACTTATACAAGATTGGAGTTACCCTTGCAGTAACCCAAAAATATC
Source organism: Pelodiscus sinensis (assembly GCF_052426305.1). Classification (NCBI taxonomy): domain Eukaryota; kingdom Metazoa; phylum Chordata; order Testudines; family Trionychidae; genus Pelodiscus; species Pelodiscus sinensis. The sequence goes on from NC_143053.1 coordinate 83,411,360, forward strand.
TACATATGGAAAGAGAGCTAATATTTTATCTTTAGCATTTGTGAATGGTTAAAAAAATCCACTTCTTTCACAATTTGTAATCAAATTCTGTCTGTCATTGCCATCTCACTATGCATAGGACCAGCATTATGGAAAGAGTTAAAGTACAGGTGCCATGGAATATATCATTACCCAGCCTACAGCAGAAGTTGATTTGAATTGCACATATTTTTTAATCTTATCAATCTGTTTGCAATGGTTTCTGCTCTCAAGGCTGCTTCTTCAACGAAAAGGACCAGAGACTTACTTTTGTTGCTATTTTTTAAACGTTAGTGGATGGTGAGGTTTTCTTTTAAACGACACAAAAGCCAACCTTCTTTACAAAGGCTCTTTAAAACCAACTTCCCTCTAGCTCATCAGTGAAAAAATCATCCTCCCTTCAATATTTGGCAATGGAATCAAATACTAAATTGATAAGAGCTCATACATTTTGACCCATGATTCTGGCTCCTGACTAAGGTCTTGGGTGACCATCTTTTCAAAAGACAAAAGCAGTAAGTATGCAGGAGCACCCACAGTGGCCACACTTCCTGTTTCTCCTCTCCCTCTAGACCTCAAGCCCTGATCCTCTTCATCCCCCCTAATTCCATGCCCCTTGCTCCTCCTCTTTCCCTTAAAGCCTCATCCCCCTCGCCAGGCCAGAAACTGGAGCCAGACCATGGTAAGAGCTGCCCAGAAGCCCCAGGTCTCTCCACCTGCCATGGGTAATGGGGTTGAGGTGTCCAAGAGCAGCTCCCAGTCTGTCCCTCCTCCATGTGTGCCACTAGGACAGGTGGAGTGTCAGGGTCTCCTCACAGAGGATCCTTGGGTAACTCTTACTACTGCCTGGCTCCAAATTCTGGACTGGACAGAGAGGTGGAGCCTCATGGGGAGAGAAGCAGAGGGTGGGCCTTGTGGCAAGGGAGGGCTAGTTCCCGCCTTAGCATCTCCCACCCCATTGTCTCCCCTGAGCTTTATGCTTGCATGGAGCAGCTCTACAGGAAATCCAGGACAAATACTATCTTGGAGTCATTCAGCCCAGGCCTGGGACTTGAGCTCTGCATTTCTGGACTGTCCCATGCAATTTGGGATGAGTGATTACTGTAAGTTCAACTTTTGGCTCTGGTAAAAGTTTCTGCCTTCCAGTTAGAGCCTTGGATTTAGCTCCTGATGACTCATTATGGTTCTGACCCCAGCCACTAGGCCTGGTACCCTCTCTGGCCATTACACTAGATCACCATCATCCTGGTCAGCTGACAAAATCATGCTCACCCTATTCACCTGGATACTCCCATTGAAGTCAATGGGACTACTTTGGTTATGAGAAGATAATTATAGCTATTATTCATAATAATAATTTGTTATTTAGATTGTGGTAACATGCAAATGTGTGAAGTGCTCTCCATACACAGATGAAGACTTGAGCCCTGCACCAATGAGCATACAGGTGAATAATGAAATCAGCCATATTGTTTCAAGTTTCAGCATTTGTTATGTAAGTATCACACAACTGTAGTCACAAAGACAGAATTCTCAAACAAAAATCTGCCACAATTAGAGATAGTAAAGTTTTATGTCTAAAATTCCTGGAACCAGAAAACAGGGAACTATCAACATTGAAGAAGAGTGAAGAAGGCTACTGTAGTAAAAGGGGTCTTACACCATCTAGAAAATTGTTCAATACATGGATAGAAACATCATGACAAATAACTGTGCTTACAGTGATTATACTTAATCACTTGAATTGTTTAAGTGTGTTCTATATCCCAACCCTTAAACCAACCTTGACCTGTAGGGTTTCTGTAGCACCATTTCTGTGTTATCCTTTCCTTTAGGATTTAGCCCAATATCGGTTTAGGTTTAATCAAACAATGTAGATTGTGCTAATTCCTATGCCTGGATACATATTTTCTCTAATCTTATTTAAAACAAGTGAAGTGCTCCACCTGCTGGTTATGACTGATATAAATTACACACGAGCAGCCCTGTGACACATTAGAAACCAAAATATATAGAATCATGAGCTTTCATGGGTAAAACCCACTGCATCAGATGAATTTGAGTGGAAATAACAGAAACCAAGATTATATATATAACAACAGAAGTACCTGCCAATTGTAGGACCTGTGTGAATGAGGCTAATTAAGTTGTGTCCCGTACATAGCTTTTGATGTGTAAATATACATGCTAATAGGAGAATAGACTGGCTTTGTTAACACAATGGCCTGTACAATTATATATATGTATCAGTTTGGAGGAAACAAGGAAGGAACTTTGATAATGCAACAAAGCATAACCAAGAGAGTGGAATTTTTTTTTAAAATACTGTTTTCAAGTTATTTGCAACTCTGTAATGTCAGTCTCAGGGTGTAACCTGATTTGATTTTCCAGCCAATATGCCCAACCCAAGAAAGTTTTCTAGTTTCAAATTTCAGACATGTTGGTTGTAGTTTCTTCTGGCATATGCCATATATCACTGCATTGTTCCAAAAACTGGTATTGGTTTAGGGATTTTTTTACACACGGATTTTTTTACACATGGATTTTCAATTCATTTATTTGTTTGTGTAAATTCATAAATTCTTAATCAGAAGAAAGAACTAACCTGGTGCACCATGCTCCCCTCAGCTAGGACAAGTACAGTGAAGCATAAAAGAAGGAAAGAAGCAATATGACTCTGAGAGGATAATGAGGAGCAACGGTGCTATAACTAGCTAATTTTGCACCGGAGGCAAGAATATAAAATTGCGCCCCCTCATGTGTATATATTCATAGTAGTTATTTCGTAGAAAAAGGGAAAATACATAAATAATAATAATACGTTTATTTATTATAGTTATGAGATCTGCATAAACAATCAATTAATACATATATACATATAATTATAAAATATCACCATGTCAAGTACTATTAGGTATTTGTTTATAATTGTACTTTGAATGCTTTTATTGAGGCAAACTTATCAATAATTGCACTGAAATTAATATTATTCGCTACCACGACTCATAGAACCCAGGGATCGTAACTCCTAGACCCCCATCTCTAATCACATACCCCTAAGACCTAGAGCCACTCTCCTGACAGAGGTGAAACAAGACCCAGGAGTCCTGGCTCCCAGCCTGACACCCCCACCTCATCCCCTGCACTTCTGCTCCTGTGTAGGGCAATATGAGCCCCTTCTCCTCTGGCCCCGCACCTGGGAACTGTACTAGGGTACCTTAAGGTGGCACTTGGCACGGCTGAGCCGGTGCCCAGACTCCTGTGCCACTTGGAAGCATCTGACGCGCTGGGTGGCTGCCAGGGCTGGTGACTGTTGGATCGCGGAGCGGCAATGTGCAGCCTAACATGTAAACTGTGGGCTGGCCGATGCTAATGGGTGCGGGAGGGAAGCAGCGCTGTCTTAAATTTTTTAAAAACAGGTATAAAACTAATAAAAGAAAGTTCTTCACACAGCATGTAGTCAACCTGTGGAATTCCTTGCCAGAGGAGGCTGTGAAGGCTAGGACTATAACAGAGTTTAAAGAGAAGCTAGATAATTTCATAGAGGTTAGGTCCATAAAAGGCTATTAGCCAGGAGATAGAACTGGTGTCCCTGGCCTCTGTTTGTCAGAGGCTGGAGAAGGATGGCAGGAGACAAATTGCTTGATCACTGTCTTCGATCCACCCTCTCTGGGGCACCTAGTGCTGGCCACTGTTGGCAGACAGGATACTGGGTTAGATGGACCTTTGGTCTGACTCAGTACGGCCGTTCTTATGTTCTTATGTTAAAATAAGTAGCTGTCTTAAAATAATTAGTTTTCTGTATTATTTTTCTGCGCCTCCTCAGCTATGCGCCTAAGGCAAGTGCCTCACTTGCCTCACCCTTGATACGGCCCTGAGCAGCAATTCTGTGAACCTTGTACAGTCAGATCCTCCTTTATCTGTGTGGGTGAGGTGCCTGTATGTTCATTTTACTACTGAAAGCCTTAGGAATTGACAGGGTCAGACTGTGCCCTCAGTTACATGAGAGCTACTTGCTTGTTTCAGATAGGCTGTGTCTACGCTGCACCCCTTTTCCGGAAAAGGGATGCAGATTAGACCAGTCAGAATTGCAAATCCGCGGGGGATTTAAATATCCCCCGCGGCATGTGCATTTACATGGCTGCCGCTTTTTTCCAGCTTGGGGATAAGCCGGAGAAAAGCGCCAGTCTAGACGTGATTCTCTGGAAAATAAACCCTTTTCCGGAGGATCTTTTATTCCTACTTGACTAGTGTTGTGCTATGTGGTAGAATTTGGATTAGTCAGTGTCATTTAGAAGAGATAATTGTATTTGCTGCTGGGGTTTGTAACAGCTTGGCGCAAACTCCTCCCTTCCTGTCTGTAAGCAGTTTCTACAGCAGAACCATCATTTTTTTGACTTATTTCATTTCAAAATTTGATGGCTAATGTAGCAATATCCTGATTAAATGTACACACAGTCTAAACACACCCTAAGGGACTGTGTGCAGCCCAACTCTTTATATGCCATTGTATATTGCTGCAAATGTAATAAATTCTTATTTTTAAAAAGGCTTACACAGCATGTGGAGATCCAGATTGACTGTCCTTAAGCAGAGTGAGATTCAAGACCAAAGAGCAAGACCTTCCGAGGGGTGCTAGGTTATTGCTTTAAGATAAGGACTCTGATCTTTGGTCTTTAGTGACAGCCAATAGTCCAAATTTTTAATTGAATCAGCACTTAATCATTTGTTTTAAAATGTACATGGCTTAATATTGCATATGAAACACTTAAATGTCCTAATTCATACTAAATTTAAGTCACATGAAAATTCAATATGCTGTGTAAACCAGTGGATTTTAATTAAAAACAATTATTTGATGGTTGGAAAAATCCTAGATAGTTGCAGATCCCTGAGGACCAGAGTTGATAACCCCTCGTTTAGTCACACAGTCTGACAGAACAAAAGAAATATTCAAAAATTAACTGTTTTTTGTAAGGATATTAACATGTAGTCATTTACACAATTAACCGTTAAGCCAGCTTTACTTGGATAATAGAGGACAGTGTCCCACCTTGTCCAAAGTTTGGTCTGAATGGTATCTTATTCTTTAGCTCAGGGGTGGGGAACCTTTTTTGGGTCGGGGGCTCCACACAAGTGAGAAGCAAAAAAAACCCAACCAAACTCTCACTGACATGGCCCCTGACTGAGAAGGAGAAAGACAGTCCCCACATTCCCCTTGCACACCACAGTGTAAAGGGGCCCAGGCTAGTATATTTTGTATGCTCCAGCCCTATGGGGGGATGGCTGGAACACCAAAACAGCTCCCCAATACTGAGAGAGAGCCCTGAGCCTCATGGGCCAGATCCAGACAAGACACCCCTGCCTTAGATTAATCATTTATATAGCCTTTATGTTTTATTTAGTGGGAAAATTATGGAGGGGTTACCATACCCTTAGTATCAGCATATTATTATTCTTTTCAAACATAGTTTTCCATGAGAATTTCTCTCAAAGCTTATCATTACCCCATCATGCTTGTAAATTATTAAAAGGCCTAATCAGTAATTTTACTCACAGAAATTTTCACAGATACTTTTTAAGTTAAAATCTTAATAAGCAATTGTTCCTCAATAGTAAGCTAACATCTTGTGTAGCTGATCAAACCAGAAGTGCACATTGTTAAATATAAAAGCTGACAGACACTCATATCTATAGCATTTTGTACAGATTACAGCCTTACTAATATATCTTTCCATATATTTATTATTACCATTTTATTTTACATTGTTCCTCCTAATAATAAAATGTTAATAATTACAATTTTTGAGATGCTAAGAAATTACAAATTTTAGAAATGGTCATAGAAGTAGGAATACTTTTAATATACCACTGAGGTCAGGTTGATAGACATTTTTTGAAAGGCTAAAGCTTAGAAAATGGTTATTTTAAATTATTTATTACTAGATTTACCCAGCATTCCTTTGGTCCTTAACTTTTTTTTTTTTTAATAAAAGGAAAATATGAATGCTTCATTTGGATCATTGCTCTTAGGTGGGGCTGAGGATGAGAGGTTTAGTATGCAAGCTGTGCCGGGCAAAGAGAACTATCCCAGCCCTCTCTCACCACAACACCTTGGGGCCAGGAAAGGCATCTCTGAATGGACACTGCAGCTTCAGGGGCACAGTCAGGGGAGTGGTGCATGTCTCCTGACTGGGGCAGGTCCAGGTTCGTCTGCTCCCTGTGCTCCCCAGCCAGAGTGAAGAATGCAGTGAACTCTGCACCTTCCCCTCACACCCTAACAAAGGGGAACAGCTAACAGTGTTCCCGTGTGAAATGGGGGTGTGTCTAGACTACAGGGTTTTGTCGACAAAAGTGGCCTTTTGTCGACAAAACTATTCCTGCGTTTACACTACTGCCAAGTTCTGTCGACATAACGTTGACAGAACTCGGCAGTTTTGTCGACAGCAGTAAACCTCATTCTATGAGGAATAACGCTTTTTGTCAACAGAGTTCTGTTGACAGAAGGCGTTACTGCATCTACATTGTCCTTTGCATCTATACTCTCATGTCGACAAAGCGGCTTCACCTTCCTGATTATTCTTTTTTTTTCTGTATGGTTTTATGAGAAGCAATCCCATTCCAGGTACATCCCATTTTCCTGGGACAACCAAACCCTGACCTTGCTTTAAGTTGTGATAAGAGAAAGATGTATATGGAATGTGGTGATCCTAGTTCTTACTGTTTAGGAGTTCTTGAACAAACACACAGACACACAGATAAACTCTCTTAAATATATAGTAGATTTTATTGGTTGATAAAAAGATACTGTGTTCCTCCAAAATTTAATTTCCAACACTCAATTATTGTATGACACATAGGCAAGTCTCTCATGCAGTATAATGAGAAAAGTGAAATACTGCTTCTAGGGCTGTCCATAGGGGGTGCAGGGCCTGGGCCAAACTCTCCTCCCCTCCCCGCCCCATGCCTCAGACATGGGATCCAGGGCAACCCCCCGCTATAGGTCCTGTTCCCTGCCCCACTCCACCTCACCCCCCAAGTCCCAACTCTGCTCCATCCCCACCATCTACTCCTTTGTCCTAAGCCCGCTCCCCCCAAGCTCTGTAAGATGGGCGATTACTGGAAGGCCTGGCACAGGATAGCAGCAGGAGTTGGCCCCTTTCTGCATTCATCATGGCAGCAGGAGCCAGGGGCTGTGTCTACTCTTGGGGCTTCTTGCGCGGGAAATATGCAAATGAGGCTAAGTGTGGAATATTGCCGGGCCTCATTTGCATATCTAATGAGCAGCCATTTTTGCAGAAGAGGCTCTTGTGCCAGAAGGAGCTGTCACAACACTGCCTCTTCTTGAGCAACAAAAACCCTCTTGCGCAATGCCGCTACGCTGATTATTTTCAGGAATAATATTTAAGTTGAAATAGCTTATTTCAAATTTGGGAAAATCTATAGCACTTATTTTGAAATAGAACACTCTTCCTCTGACTTCTCTTACTCCTCGTACAATGAGGGTTACAGGAGTCAGAGGGTTATAGGAATTAGAGTAAGCAGTCCTCCGGCAGGACGTTATTTTGACATTGTCAAAATAACTGCTTGTGTAGAGAGATGGACTATATTATTTCGGAATTATGTCTGTTATTCCGAAATAAACCACTTCCTCAGATGAGCGGAGTGGTAAGAAAGGGAAGACCCTCACAATTTACAAAAGAAAAAGAGTGGGGGAGGAAGTACCAGTTCCACTAGAAAGAGTGAGAGTGCGGAATTGACCTTCATATGCAAATTTGACACTAACTCTCATAGCTTGAACAAAGACATGAACTGGATGGGCCATTATAAAACCTGCTTTCCTTACATTCAACACCCAAACTGACATAAAAAATTAAGTATGGGACACTTCCAGCCCACTCAATTAGCCTCACTAGCACAGACACTACAATTGACGGGTACTTCCTTCCCCCCCTTCTTTTTCTGTTAAAATTGTGAGGGTCCCTCCTTTCTCTCCACTCTGCTCATCTGAGGAAGTGGGTTTTGCCAATGAAAGCTCATGATACCATATATTTTTGTTAATCTCTAAGGTTCTAGATGGCTACTCATTTTTTAAAGTTACAGACCAACATGGCTACCCCTCTGAGACTTTCTTCTCTGGAAATTACCCCAAAATCTTGGAGATCATGAGTCCTTATTTAAAGCTTCCTTCCTCATTAATAATCCAAAGAAATGAAGTAGGAAATTAAGGCAAAATAGAGATGTTTCCAGAGTCTTTTGTACTCTCTCCCAGGTGGATAGAATTTACTGTCCCAAAGCCCCCAGAATACTTTGTTGAAAAGTAAAGGCACAAGAAGCTAAAGGCATCTGCAGAAAGAGCCATCTAACCGGAATGAGTTTTTTCTGTGACCCATTGTGAGAGTTAATTGTCTTCAATGGGCATCAACACAAAGCTGTGTGACTTCAATGTAGATTTTACTAGGTGAGTGTTACAGGATCAAACACATTTGAAATACTGTCACATAGTCAGTACTGGTAACTTTAGATGCAAAAGGTACATGCATAAACATGGGGTAATCATATTTGATAGACTGTAACTTTTTCATTGACAACATACTTTCATGACATACTTTATATAAGATTTGTGGCAAATTGTCTAAGTGGTGTTATATTTCAATCATGTGGTATCATAGAAGGCATGAGGAAAGGGTGGGTTTCCAGGTTCACAACGAGGCAGATGGTCACAAATTAGGGATGTTAAATATCAGTTAATTGAATAGTCGATTAAACCTCATGAATTCTTATTGGTTAGTTAACTATTCTATAGTCCCCGGGTAGCCCCTGTCCAGGGGAGAGGGGTCTGAGCTCCTGGACCCAGAACGAGCCGGAACTGAGCCAGGCTGCCTGCCCTCTTGACTCCTAAAACACTTTAAATGTAGAGCCATAGCGGGGATAGGTCCAGGACCCAGTGCAAGCCGGGACTGAGCTAGGCTGCTAGCCAGCCTGCTAAAAAATTTGCTGGCAAGCAGGGGTGGGGAAATGAGTGTAGGCTATAACATTAACCTCTATGCTTTTGCTTATCAGGTAATCAGTTAATTGACTGTACTATTACATCCCTATCACAAATTAGGACAATTGGAATAAAGATTTCAAAATCAGAGACAAATACCTTGAAAATCTTATTGAAACACACAACAAAATGTTTCTTCATATGACAACTCCCTTTAAAAATCAATTTACAATTACTCCAAAATGAAATAATTTTCCAATGTGTGACATGTGGAAGGTCGACAGAAGTCCTTAAACACTCCCGTTGCATACATGCTGGAACAATTTGTATAGTGCGGGTGAATCGAACTGTAATCCCTGTTTATGATGAGAACTACTTCAGGCTAGAGAGTACTGCAGCATCTCCAGCACCCCTAGTTCCAGCACCTTTGTCCCCAGGGGTATACACAAAAAAGGATTTGTGAGAGCTATTTTCAGATTTCACCACCAATACAAAATAACCCTGCCAACAACACTGCTAGTGACATGGTATATGTATGTTTTTGTGTCTAAATACAGTCATGCATTTAAAAGCTATGGTATCAAAACACTGAATAACTAAGATTCTGAACAGTCCTTTGGGTTATACAATATGTATTAGTAATATACAGGTCTGCTTCACTCACTACTGAGAAACCCAGCAACTGTTTAATGACGCAATTGTTCAGGACAGAAAGTGAGGAATATCAAAATCAAATTGTAAAGAGATGTAGGCTTATACACTGGACTGCAGTGTGTCACCATTCAGAAGTTTCCATAACAGCTGAGAAGGTATTTGTTGTTCCTTGACAGCTGGATATGACAGCTGACGTTCCAAGATGACACTTGAAAAACAGTTGCAGCTTTATGACAGATGCCTTTTGGAAATAACAGTGGTGGTTCTGTTGGCAGTTGAGAATGAAAATTTCATGTCAACTGTGGTTTTATGGGAGATGGAAAAGATAGTTGTGGCTCTGATGCAGCAAGGAATGATATTTAGATGCTTGTAAAATTGAAATCTTACATGTTTAGAGTGACGCGTGAAGAGTTAAGTAAACAGGAGTCAACAAACCAAACTCTACAGCAAAATTCAGTCTTTTTTTGCATGTGGGATATCTGTGAGTTCATCACCATTTTCTTGAATGTGTTTACTATTTTGGGGTACAATTCCCAGCTCTGCCACAAAATTCCTGCATGACCCTGGACAGGTCATTTAATATTATCTGGCTGTAGTTCTCTAACTGCAAATAATACTTCCTTCTTTCATCGTTTGTCTCATGGATGAAATTCCCAATGATTATTTCCCTGAGAGTCCCCACCCTATTTGGGATTTGGGGCTTTAGCTCTGGAAGGGGGTGGAGGGAGGCACCATGACTCGGTACTTCAGTCCCACGGTCATGCCAGAGCTGAGGCCCGGGCAAATGCCACAGTGCTGAAGCCCTCACCCCTGGCTTATGTGGATTTGAAAATATTTACTTGAGTTCTGCTACAGTGGGCTCTGTCTAAATTTAAATCCTGCTTTCCCTGTGTTGTCTGTAAGCTCTCTGAGGCAGGCGCTACAGGATCTATGTACATGAGCAATTATACCAGTATATTTATATCTGCATAGTTAAACTACTATAGGTATAACTCCCCTTATGGACACATGGGCTATGTCTACACTGGCAGGTTCTTGCGCAAGAACTGTTTTGCGCAAGAGTTCTTGTGCAAAAGGTCTTCCACAACAGCGCGTCCACACTGCCATGTGCTTTTGTGCATGAGCGTCCATGGCAGTATGGATGCTCTCTTGCGAAAGAAAGCTCTGATGGCCATTTTAGCCATAGGGCTTTCTTGCGCAAGAAATTCATGTTGCCTGTCTACACTGCCTTCCCGTGGAAGAGCTCTTGCGGAAGAGGGCTTATTCCTCATGGGAAGAGGAATAATTCTTCCGGAAGAAGCCCTGGTTTCTGACACTGTACTGTAAGTTTACTTGTGCAAGAACGCGCATGCAGTGTAGATTCTCTGCAAGTTTTTGCGCAAGAACGTATGTTCTTGTGCAAAAAGCCTGCAGTGTAGTCATAGCCTCAAAGTCTAGAATAAGTGACTTTTCTGGTTTCAGTTAACTTCCTTCCAAAGTCATGTAAGTGTAATCCTTCTGCTGGGTAGGGCCGGCAGCAGCCAGGGCCGGGTTCAATATCTAGGGGTCCATCTCACATGGAACCGTCTTGAGCACCCACCCAGTAGCCTGGGAAATTCACACACCCCTGGGTGCCTCTGAGAGGCAATGCTTCCCCACTCGCAAGCACAGAGTCTGAGTGTGGAAAATAAAGTTTTAATGAAAGAGAGAGAGAAGTCACATGGCATTAACTTGGGAAAATACCACAAACAGAGTTCATAACTCCCCACAAGTAACCATCCCAGCTCCAAGGGATTGAGCAATGTCCTTTGCCCCTCAGGCTCACCAGTCCAACAATGTAAGGGTTCCATTCACTTATCCAAACTTTCTCCGTACCCCACTTCAAACGCCCCACTTACAGCTCTTGTCCTGTCAGTGCGGACCCCGACACATCACCCTGATGACTCCCCTCATTGAGCCTGAGGCCATGACACTTTTGAGCTGCTCCTGTGGTCCACTTGCTCCACCTGCCACCACGCCTACTGGCCCACCAATCATTCCCACCAGCTGCCCCACTGGCTGCAATGGGTCTGGCTCCAGGCCAAACCAGTGACTTCAGCTCTTAATGAATTAAACTATTTAGCTACATTCTAGGCTGCCAAGAGAGTCCAGCTTCCACTGGACTAGCAAAAAGACTCCTGGGCTATGTCTACACTGGCGGGTTCTTGCGCAAGAACAACTGTTCTTGCGCAAGAATCCGCAGCGCGTCCACACTGCCCACCCGCTCTTCCACAAGAAGATTTACAGTACAGCGTGGTAAGAGAGGGCTTCTTGCGCAAGAGCTATGCTCTTTTTTAACAGATGTAAGCCCTCTTGCACAGGGGCTCCTGCGCAAGAGGGCAGTGTGGACGCTCAGCAGGGATTTCTTGCGCAAGAAAGCCCTATGGCTAAAATGGACATCAGAGCTTTCTTGCACAAGAAAGCGTCCACACTGCCATGGATGCTCTTGCACAAAAGCACATCTCACACAGGGCAGTGTGGACATTTTCTTGCGCATGAGTTCTTGCACAAGAACCCTTGTGCAAGATGTTCTTGAGCAAGAAGCCGCCAGTGTAGACATAGCCCTGATGCAGTCTGCTTTAAGTCTGTCTGTCCTTAGACCTGGGGGGGGGGGGGGGGAGAAAAGGCAGGTTGAACCAGTCTTACAGCTCACATGTGGCAGGCATGAAGCCAGCTGGCTCAAACCCTTTCCCTCCACCCCCAACTCCATTAACTTGTTACCAGAAAAGGCGCACTAGTAAACAAAATATTAATGGGGCCTGCTCTGATCTGATGTTAAAGTGCCTTTGTCCCCAGAAGGAGGTCTGGCCTGGAAACCACCGTATCTGTCATTGGCGGATTATTCCTCAGCCCCGTTAAATAATCAAGGACACATGTCAGATTTTAAATTTAAAATAAGGATGTATTGATATACAACAGGTAAGTAACAATAGCACAACATTGGATCAATAACCCAGCCCCTCACCCTCTGAAAATAAAAGAGGACAGGAACGATATAACTGGCAACAGAATGTTATACTTAGTCCGTCAGAGGCAGCTGCTGTTCAGGGCCTTCAACCCTTTAGCTAAGGTAGGTGTCAGGGGAGGAGCACTGAGGCATCCTTGGTGAAGTAGGGAGACGCTCAATGTGATGTTAGTCTCTGCTTGCATGGCTGACAGATGCGCGGTTTGTGAGATGCAACCGAAGAGCGATTCTAAACACCATGAGGGCCTTCACCACAGCTGGTGCCAGAGGCTTTATTCGGTCCTGATGATTTAGGGTAGGATATCAGGTAGCTAGGGCTCACGATGCTGGGCTATCGCCATAGCATGGGCCGAAGCACTCTGAGGGCGGCAGGAGTAAAATCAGGTAGATTAGACTGGGCCTTCACCACGGTCTCCTATGTGACACAACTCCTTCTTCTCCAAGGTGTAGTGAGAAAACTGCCGACCCGATCTCCTCAGAATTCTAGATTTTATAGAGTTCAAGGCAGAAAAACTCCAATGGTCTCTAGTGCAATGCAGGGCGTGGTGCTGGGTGCAAACTAGAGCTGGGTGCAGACTTCTGTGCTGGGTGCAGCCTTGTGGTGCAGTGTGCACGGCCATGTGCCATGTGCAGATAGTGATTTTTGTCGGGGACTCGAACCTAGACGGCCTCTGTTCGTTGTCTGACCGCAAAGAGACAGGCAACACCAGCAAGATCCAATCACAAGCTCTTTATTGAATAGTGCGCACTTACAATAGAGAGCGGCCCGTCTCCAAAGAGAACCAGCCACGATTTCATTAACAGGTAGGCTTATATAGACAGTTCCGTCGCGTCATAGACTATTTGCCCAAGCAACCCACCCTCCTTTATCGGTTAGAAACTTTTAGTACCCATGCACACCTGGCCAACTATACATCATGGCCTTAAGCAATTCATAATGCATCAGCAATTTCTTATCAGCCCAAAAGACAGGTACTGGGCAACAAGGAGACAGTTTGTTATGGCTAAAGGAGAACATAAACAGGGAGTTTGGAACAAACGGGGGGAGGGCAGAAACAGGGAGTCTCCTTAGCAGTTCTCAAAACAAACTGTTCCTCATCACAGCAGGTATAAAAATGCAGCTTCTTACTTATCTCATTTTGCAACTTGAGCAAGCGTGTAGGGTGCACCCCTGCTTGAACCTATCTCCAGTTCTGCCCAGGGACTACCCAGAAACCTTTGTTACATCTGCTTTAGCATAACTGCACTAGGCCTAATTTTCTAGGGCCTAACACCAGGCTACTCGGACACGCTGTGGCTGGGTGACAGTTGGGGGGGGAGAGGAGCCCATGGCAGCCGGGATACTCGGAAATCCAGCCATTGAGTGACAGCTGAGGGAAGGAGGAAGGTCCATGGCAGCTCGGACCGAGGGACTCTCTGCGGCTCGGTGCCAGCTGGGACTCGGAGGCCGTTGGAAATGGCAGTTGGGCTTCAGGGAGCGCGCGGCAATGACAGCGACGCGAGGAGACGCCTCTTCGAGTCGCCCGTTACGCATGCGCCCCGCACCCAGTCTCTCTAGCCCGGGGTCGGGCGCGGGGAGGAGGTACGGCGGCCGGGAGACCTCAGCGCCTGCTCCAAGAGCTCGGGGTGTGGACGCTTCCGCCACACCCGCGACGCGTACGAATCCTGTGTCGTAACCGCAACCAACCGGAAACGCCCTACGCTTCCTTACAAGGGCATCAGCAGCTCCCTCTCCCTGCCCCGCCCCACCCGCTGGAATGCGGTGAGCGCACAGGACCGCACCATCACATCCCGGGGGAGCTATTGCGGTCCCAACCAAGTTCTTTGGGCGGGGGTCCGGAGCAGCCGCGCTCTCCCTGTAGGTGTCTGCGCTGCGCCGCAGCCCTGGGCCTGACTGGCGCGTTCTCCCCACCGACGGGTTAACCCGTGTCCTCTCCTCCCCCTCTGTTGGCCGGGCGGTGGTTCGCTCCAGCGCGCTCTCTCGGGAAGTGTCGGGGCAGCTGGAGCAGTCGCCGGTTTCTGCCAGTCCCGAGCCGCTTCTCTGCTGCAACCGCCAGGTGAGGTCACGTCGCGCGGGTCAGGGGGCGAGAGGCGGCCTAACCGCCAGGTCTGGCTGCAGCTGGGTGTTACCGGCGGGCAGGGCTGGGTCCCGCTGCCCCGCCCTTGCCCGGCCCTGCTGCCCCGGCGGGCGGGCGGGGGCGAGTTGCTGTCCCTGTCCGTGGTGGGGGCTGGCGAGTGGGTCGCAGCCGGGCTGAGCGGCCCTTCCTGCGCGGGGAGGCGGCCGGTGTCACACGCTGTTCCGAGGCTGGTGCCGGTTTCACTGGTGACTTTACAAGCGCGCCTGCGCTGGCCCGGGGGGCTCTCGGGGCCGCGGCATTTGACAAGGTGGCCGGTTGAGCTGGGAGGCGGCGGGAGCTTTTTCTCAATCCCGTTGGGTTTGGTAGCTCTAAGGAGTCTGGCGAGGGATGGGTCCGAGCTGGGCAGCGCCCTGGGAAAGGGACCGGCAGGAAACGGTTGCAGAAAGCCATGGCAGGGAGCCACCCCGGCTGGTGTAATGCTGAGCTCTCCGATCGCTCGCACTTAGTCTGGTGGTTGAGAAATGATACACTTGTACTCAGCAAACAGACTAGGTTTCCCCCGTATCTCTGGTATCATGTGATCCAGGCTACCTCTGCTTGTCTCGATGTAAGAAACCTTAAAAGCTTATGGCATGTCAATCTGTGACCCTCTGCATTGGCCACTTGAGTCCGATCCTGTTCCTATTGTCTACATAGTTTTTAATGAGCCATTCGTTAAAATACTGGAAGTTGTACAAAATCAATAAAATGTGACAAACATCCCCTTTTGAATTTTTTAAATAAACTAAGCTGAGATCAGTGTGATACTGGCATGAGTAAGAGGTCTGAGAGCAAGGCAACGTACAACCGGGCTGTTTTGGAAGGTGACTACTGAGAAAGTAATGGGAAAGGATATTATCAGACTTTAGTAGCATCCACAAATAGTAACCTGATGAGCATATTAAAATAAAGTAGTCGGTCATTGACCTTCTTCATGTGCTGTCCACGTTTCCAGTTGTGATTGGTGAGTTTTCTTGTTATGGGAATGCATATCAGAAATCTCCGTGTTTCTGCTTGCATCCCACATGTTGTCATACAGCTAAAAGAAGGCAGTCAATTTTGGTCTCTCTCACTACCTAAACATTAGATGCTACCTGATTGATTCATACCAGTGCTATAGAAATGAAAGGCTTATTATCGGTCCCTTAAACTCTAGTCACTAGGTTTTAATCCACCCACCCCTTCACACGTGAAGGGGCAAGAAGAATTATAGAAGGAGAGTAAATATACTACAGTAGTTGAAAGTCTGTATCGTAGTTTTGGCACTATGGCCAGTAAATTTGTCTGTGCAGTCTCCCTCATACAATCTAGAAGTTGTTACTTTGCAGCTAATTTGCAAGCAAGGGTGGTGATTGGCTTCTCCTGTAGCTGTACACCATTATAGGTGTAATTTGTAAAGGCAAAATGGTAGAGAACTTAAATATTGCAGTGGGGCTGACAGCCTCTGTGGGCCTTGGGGCCATGTGCGGAAGGTGGAGCTGAGGGGTCAATCAGTCTTTAGTGTTGCCCAAATTGCTAAACTTCCTCTCCTCAGCCTTAGGAGCTTGCAGTGCTCACACAGCATTTCAAAGAGGCCCAAGCTCTGTGGCAGCCAGGAGCTCCAGGCCTCCCCTTGAGTCTGTAGCAGTTACTCCCTTTGTGCTCCCCCATCTCCCCGTCACCATCCAAACAGGCCTGCTGATAGACCATGAATCCCAGTGATGACTGAAACTGATGAGCTTTTTGTAACTCTTTCCATTCCTGCACACTAATTCAGCAAACGTTGTAGACTTCAGAGTGACAGACAAGTAACACTCCTAGAATCTTACTACATAACCATTTCTATAACTTTTTTGATATCTTTCAAGTAATAGTACTAACATATGATGGTTAAATGATCAACATAGCTTTAGTACAATGGCACCCTCGCTATCTTTTAACTTTGTTACACCAGCTTTCAGAATTTTTGCAAAAGTCTACCTAAACAAATGTTTTCTTGTGATGACCAACAAACTCAAAAAAATTACTAGCACAAGTTAGGTCCTTCTACAAAAAGTTCATGAATGATTCCCAGACCTTCATATTTTGTAACGAACTAAATCCGGTTTAGTGTTAGGCTAATACTGCATTTATTTTTGCTCTGGTATATGCTCTTGCAATTTGGAAATAGTAAAAGTAAACCCAGGATACAAAAGCCACCCTTCCTTAGATTTATAACTGTAAGATCTAATGAAGATCTCACAATCCAATATATTCAGGGCTGGGATAGTCATCTTGTTCTATTTCTATAGTGGCAAGAACAATGGGGCTAGGACAGGGGTGGGCAAAAAGGCCACTGCAGGCCGAATCCAGCCCACCAAGCAAGTTGGTCCAGCCTGCAGAGGCCCTGCTGCTTCCAGGCTGATTGAGGGTGGAGAGGAAGCATGCAAAGTCTCCTCCTGCCCTGCAAGGAGTGCATGATGCTTAGAAGTGCCACGTGCTCCTGGCAAGGTGGGAGCAGACTTTGTATGCTCCCCTGCCTCCAAGCCCTCATCGGCCTGGGGGCAGGGAGAGTGTGCAAAGTCTCCTCTTGCCCATGTGAGAAGCGCAGTGCTTCTAAGCACCCTTGTAGGCTGGGGGCAGGGTGGGAGGAGACTTCACATGATCCCCCAGATCGATCAGGGCTTGAGGATGGGGGGAAGGGGGAAGGGTTTGAAGTCTCCTCCTGCCCTGCAAGGGACTTGCTCTCTGCCCTTGCCAGCAAGAGTGCCTGTGCTCAGAGTCAACTACCAGCTGAGCAGCAGGGAGAGACTTCAGTGCTTCCAGGCCCTGATTGACCTGGGGGGAGTATGCAAAGTCTCCTCCCGCTGCCAGGGGCACAGGTACCTAGAGGGAACCACCAGCTGTTTGGAACAGCTGGTGGTTCTTTGTGGTGGGGGGCAGAGGGACAAAGACTTTGTGTGCTCCCTCACTGCCAGACCAATTAAGGTGTCCTGGCCTCACCCCTTCCAGGGCAGCCTTTAAAAATTTCTGAAGTGGCCCCAGGTCAAAAATTAATGCCCACCCTGGGCTAGGGCTTCTAGGAGCCCCTGCAATACAGAAATTAGTACTGCACTATATCCCCAAACCGTCATTTCTTGGTGTTAATTCTTACCTAATCGCCAAGTAATAATCTGTTGGAGGTCCTCTTTCAATTTAAACAATAGATACTCACAAATGACCAATCTGGCAATTTACCAGATCAGCATCTAGGTTGGTATTTACAACCTATCAGTGACCAAAAAAATTAGGTAGAGACGGTTGTTGCTGTACAATAACATTGTATACCTCACTTCATAACAAGTGAACACATTGGTGGCAATGGTAGCTATTTATACTAGTGGTGTAAAAAGTTAACCACACCTTTAACAGGTGAGGTTTACCACTTCCAGTTAATGGATAGGGGCTGGAGCAGCTCTCTACCTGTATGTGATGCAGGACTGATCCAACCATGCAGGGTCCACAGGAGCAGCCCCTGTCTGGTAGGCCTGGCCACTGCTTCCCTCCACCACAGGTTATATGCTGCCTTCTTCAGGGATGTCAAAGCCTCCTCCCTGGTAATGGGCCTGCAGCAGTCCTTGGTGGCCCTGCTCCTGGGGAAGTGGCTTTGCTGCAGGCTCTGCACTATCAAGCTTATACTGCAAAGCCTGTAGTGTGTATAACTGCTAGGATTTTTACTAGTTATATAGTTATATTTTTAACCCCATTTTTGCATCCCTAGTTAATCGTAAACTTCTGATGAGAGCAAGAAAAATTTACCTAGGTGAAAAACTTTCTAAATGTTTCTATTCTGTTATGCCACAGCAAGATTATTCCTTATATATTGTTCTGTTCAGTGTGTCAGATGATTCAATGTGTATGTAGAAACCCTCATGTTCAGTCTAAATTTAGCCTTATTTTAGTTACTCCTAAGTATACTCCTGAACACAATATTCTAGGCCTGATTAACCAGAACTGTAGAGATGTGCTATTACCCCATGAAACTTCATGCTTCTCTAAGTGCAGTCCAAAATTGCTCCTGCCTTTTAGTGCCATAACTGACTACAAATTCATATTAAATATACTGTTTGCTATTTTCTCTGTCTGTAGTGAGTTTCCTGATTCCATAATCTCTCCGAACCCGCTCCTCTCCTTCCACCCCTTACGGTGTAGAAGATTTTTCCAAACTGAACTCTAATTGGACTTTCGGAGGGAGGGGAGGGGGGTTTCCTCCATGGATTATCTCTAATCTCTGCAATAGTATTTTCTTTTCCTACATTCACAACAGAATAGAGTTATAGGAGAGAGAGAGAGAGAGTCAGGGATTCCCATCTGTATATTTGATTTATAGCCCCTTACCTTGCAATACAGTCTCAGTTTTCAGGGCACATTGAAGAACTTCAGAAAATTAAGGGGATTGTCATTAACAAGTGTTGAGGATATGACACTGTTGTGGGCAGCAGCAAATCTGGCTGGAGGTTCAGATTAGGATGAATTATTACTATTTTGCTACTTTAAGTGTGTCCAATTTAAGACCTTTAAAATCTTTCTTGTCTCAAAAGCAGCTTGGTAGCTTATTAGTTTTGTGCTTTGTGAGGTGTTAATTGAGAAATTAAATGAATTTCCTGACATAAAAACAGTTTTCATTGTACTCTGAACACTTATTTGAGGGAGATTGTTTTGTGATAATGTAATGTAATGAGCATTGCTGGGTGACTTGCACTTGAGCTTTGTGGGTTATTTTTAGTTCTGAGCATACAAGTTTGTTTTTCATATGCCAGAAGAATATTCTATATAGAAGGTAAGTTTTAAAAGGGGAGAATTAATCAGTGGATGAAATCAGTAATGCTATTTGTAGACTGGAAAGAATATAACTTATGCAGTCGTCTCTCTTTACCCTACAGAGGTTTAGTAAAGTGCTTACTTTCTCTCCTGGATACAAAACAAGGTAAAATAATATTACTTAGTGGACAAAAGAGTTCTGACCTCTTTAGATTTAACTGGGTGGGGTGTTAACTAAATATAGCTAAGTAACTGCATTAAGCAAGCAGAAGTTCACACTTAAATAACTAGATTTTTTCTTTTTAATTGCTTTTCCTTTTGGATAGACTGACTTCTCCAATGTAACCTTATAAGCAATTTATTTGAGAAGTCACTGAAAGACTATTTTCTGAGACTCATTGATCTGCTCTCTTCACAAGTGCAATTAACTTTTAGAAGTAGCTTGTTTTAAAGATCAGCATTTGATAATGTAAATTAGCTGAACAGGATGTTGCAAGTAAACACAAGCTTGTGTTTAAGATTCCTTTGAAATTTAATTGCAGGCATTCCACCTGATGCTCATTCATGGAGCAAAGAAATGTATGGCATATAACAAAACCTTGTCTAAGTATGCTGAGGAATTCTGTGTAACATCTTTAGTTGTAGGTCACTTTTAAACTAGCTTCAGATTTGTGAGAAATTATTAAATCCAAATTCCTGTTGATATGGATAGAAATATAGGTCAATGAGAGACTGTCAACTTTACAATATTTTTAATTCACTTAAAAATAATTTCAAGGTACACCTACTCTTGAATTTATCTGACTTTTCTGGCTTTACAGCTAGATATATAAAATTTTAAGTTGCCAAAATGTTTTTCTACCTTACTGCTATGTGGGCATAAACAGAAAAATTGGCTATACAGAGTGCTAGCTATCAATCAATGCCTGAAGTAAATCTGAAAAAAGACGTTGCTCCGGTTATAATAAAGTTAGGTGTTACAAATATTTCTTTAAATATTTAATCTTCTTTACCTACAATTCTTATATTTTAACTAACGGTGTAAGGCCCTGATTCTGCAGTTAGAAATGTATGGGCAGGTCTGAAATCAATGGATATCCTAAGGGTGCAAAGGTCTATCCATGCAGATCCCATTGCAGAAATGAGGCCTTAGTATTTACATTTCAAACTAGTGGATCTGTTCCGGTGTTATCAATTAAACCAGCTTTATAGAATACTAAATGTTAGTTGTAATGTTTGAGGTTACTCTTTATTTGCTTGCACATTTGAAAAATGCTTTGTGTAGTCTTTCACACTTGCAATATAGATGGTTGACTTTTTTAAAGTGTATTATAAAACCACATAGACTTGTATAGTAACTGAAATGATTTCACTTTCAGTATGTACTAGATTATGTCCCTTTAATGGAGAAATTTCATAGTTTATAATACACCTATTGATATGCCTTATTTGTTCAGGTTTCTTGGTTTGCTAACAAAACTGCAGTGTATTGTCTGGGTTTAGTTACAAGACTCCTCACTCACCCCCAACATATACCAGACCCTCTGACTGATGATCCTGAAAGAACTTTTAACACACACCCAACTTTCCTGGAATGCTGTGAATTTGTTCTTAACCACCTAATCCAAACAAATATAAAAGCCATTCTTTCTGGTCTCAGACTGAGTATTTTTATGTTCTTCTACTAATATAACACAGTAAATTAACTTCAAAGTAAAGGAGAATCCTCTCTTCCAGATATCTGGGTTTACTTGTGGCCACGTTCTGGCAAAGTAACCAAAATTATATAATTGTAATTGCCAAGTTAGCCATCCCCCCGCCTGCCAAATATAAATGGATGTGTTTAACCCCTCAATGCTTGAATAATGTGCTGTAATAGAGGGACATGGATATCTGGGGCTTCTTTTCAAGGACCAGCTTGATGCAAACTCCTGTCAAGCCACAAGAGTTTTCCTCTGCACCCCAAAGTATACATCACAGTTAAGCGTCTAATGAAAGACAATTATAATAAAAGGTGGATGGTAAATGTGTAGATATATGTATATTTGCACGTTATCCAGAATTCAAATTCTTTTAAAAAGAATAGTGACCTAATTTAATACACATCTCTAATTGTTAGATACCTGTTTAAATTTAACTTCCTACTCTTTAATCAGTTTTTTTTCCTTCCCTAGAATCCAACCACCATCATGTCTAGCAAAAGGGCAAAGACAAAGACCACTAAGAAGCGCCCTCAGCGCGCAACCTCCAATGTATTTGCAATGTTTGATCAGTCACAAATTCAAGAATTCAAAGAGGCCTTCAACATGATTGATCAGAACAGAGATGGTTTCATTGACAAAGAAGACCTGCATGACATGCTCGCTTCCCTTGGTAATATTTATTTCTCAGCTATTATCTGACAACAGTGGAGGCTATTAACTAGCCATTATATAATGGCTGTGTGCCTGTTACAATCATGCTTTTGCGATTATTGTAACTTTCATAAATCAGCTCAAATGTATATAAAAGATGTCAGTTTATACCGGTATTAACAAATGTCAGTGAGTCAATGAATAAACACATTATAATGACTATCAAATATGAATACTTCTATTGTAGGAAAGAATCCCACTGATGAATACCTAGATGCCATGATGAATGAAGCTCCAGGCCCAATAAACTTCACTATGTTCCTAACAATGTTTGGAGAAAAACTAAATGGCACAGATCCAGAAGATGTAATCAGAAATGCTTTTGCTTGTTTTGATGAAGAAGCAACTGGTATGTAGCTGAAATATCAATGCTGAGTTGTCTGGTTTTGAATCTTAATCACTTTTTTTTTAATTCGGCCATCACTGTAAATGTATAATGAACTTGGGCAAATAATGTATTATGGGCTTCTAAGTATTTGTCTATATGGTGAATTGCATGTCTGCAGGGATGTAAATCCTAATGCACTCCCCTTTATTGTGCATTAGCTCTCCCATATGGACTCTGCTGGTGTGCAGTAAGGGTCCATTTGTGTACATTTAGTGTGGTACTGTTGGAAACTTCTAGTGCACACCAATAGGTCTGTAGAGCCATTCAAAAACTAATACATGGGCACTGAGATCTGTCTTAAATTTCTTACTTTTTTAAAACTTAGAACAGTAGTTTCTAGTTGGTTAATTGGACACTAGTTGCCCACAGAGACTTGCTGGTGATTCACAGAACTGACTTCTGACACTTGCAGACTCCTCACTTTCTCCTATTAAACCATATTGAAAAGAAAACTAAAATATGTGTAAAACCTAATTTTTTGACACAAGAAAAAGCTATCGCCATAGCAATGTTTAATCACAGTACGAGGGGGAGAGGTGTTTCACATGTGAGGGGTGGTTCCCCATAGCACTAGACTATGAGGCTGTGTCTACACTGGCATGAATTTCCGGAATTGCTTAAAACAGAATAGTTTTCATTATAAGTATTTATGGAAAAAGAGCGTCTACATTGGCAGGCTGCTTTTCCAGAAAAGCGTCTGTGGCCAATGTAGACGCGCTTTCCGGAAAAGAGCCCCGATAGCCATTTTTGCGATCGGGGCTTTTTTCCGGAAAAGACTACTGGGCTGTCTACACTGGCCCTTTTCCGGAACAGTGTTCCGGAATAAGGACTTATGCCCGAGCGGGAGCAGAATAGTTTTTCCGGAATAGCGGCTGATTTTGTACAGTAGAGCATCGTTGCTTTTCCGGAAATTCAAGGGCCAGTGTAGACAGCTCGCAGCTTATTCCGGAAAAGCAGCTGATTTTCCGGAATAAGTGGCCCAGTGTAGACGCAGCCTGACACTGTAGTCCAGTAGTCACCAATTGGTCGACTGTGGTGCACCTAGGAGTCAACTGCTGCAGCCAGCTGGCCAAATGGCTGCCTCTTAGATCCAGCCCAGCTGGAGTATGGCGCAACATTGGAACACCATGGTGAGCTGTACTGGAGCAAAAAGGGGCAGCTGCCAGGCCCGCTGCCTGCGGGTTCAACCTGCCAAGGTTGAGCCATGCTCCAGCTGGGCTGGATCAAAAAGGGGCAACTGTTCCTCTTAACTTGCCAGCTTTGGACGGTGGGGGAGAGTGCACATGCATGTACACGTGTGTCTCCCCAGCATGTCTCCTGCTATGGGAGGGGGCAGGACTGGGTGTCTGGCACACGTGGTGCACTGGGGACCGAGCTGTTCCCCACGGGCTGTGTGCGCGGTCAGGGAGCTCCTTCTCTAGCACCTCACTGAACCCAGCCAGGCTGGAGCCAGCCTTGGGCTCTGCCTGCCCCTTTCTCAGCCCCAGCCCTGGAGCCACTGCCTGCAGGCAAAGGGCTGGCCCGGACAGGGAAGAGACTTTGCCCTCCTCACTCCAGCACTACTCCCAGGAGGCTGCAAGTCCCAGAACTGCTGTCTTGCCGGTGAGTGTGCTGGGGACACAGGGATGAGCAGGCAGGGATTGCATTGAGGGGCATGGGGCAATGCAGGAGATCAGGCTAGGTGAGGGATATGGGGGAGAGGGAGAGGGAGAGGGAAAAAAAAATGCTGCATTTCCTTTACTCCCCACTTCTTTGCCTCTCTCCCCAACTAGCTATTGGGCTGCATTCTTACCCTTTCACCTTTTCTGTGTTACTCCCCCCAACCTGCCACCAAACTCCGTTCCAGACCCTACCCTTGTCACCCTGTCCTGCACCCCACCTCCCACCCAGATCCTGCATCCCTATCCCACTCGATGGCAGTCCTGTCCCACACATTGAGCCCTTCATTTTTCCCCACTCCAAAGCCTAAGGAGGCCCACAAAATCCATTAACTCTGGAATCCCAGAAAAGTAAATCTGGCCTATGGGAAGCCCTGAACCTCAGTTCTCCCTCACTGCATGTGGGCTGGAGTGCCAGAAAAGTAAGGTGTCTCCAGTTGGTAGCCACATCAGTGAGGGAGGAGTTTTTTGCTTCACTTGTGTGGTGCCCAACTGATTTATTTTTCTGTGGGTCAGTGGAAAGGTTTGGAGAGGACATGGCCTCAAGGGGTAGGGTCTTGGAAGGGATGGAGTAGATCGGGGTGGGCAACTTTTTGCCAGGTGCCACTTCAAGGGGCGGGGCCCCAAATGAAAGAGGTGGGGCCAGGATGCTTCTGGGCTTCACCACCCACAGACCATGATTGGTCTGGAGGAACCCCTTTGGCCCCCTTCCCCACTAAGCACCCATGCCCTTGGCAATGGGAGGAGACTTCCTGTACTCCTCTACCCCCAGGCCAATCAGGTCCTAGGGGCAGGAGAGCACTTGTAGCCTCTTCCCACCCTGCCAGGAGCATGGAGGGGCAGGGCAAAGGAAACTGCGCATGTCCCAAGGCCCTGATTAGACTGCTGTAGTCCATGCTGTGTCAATGACTTAGAATTTGATATTGAATTGGTACATATATCTTTAAAGTTTTAAAAATATTTGTATTTCCTGCACATCTGTGGCCTTGACATTTAGACTCAAGTCAGCTCTGTCACTAACTCGTGAGCTGAAGTGTATTCTCAGGAGATTTAAGTATAAAGTGTTTAAGACAAGTGAATACGATCCATTAAAACAAACCTCCATCTAGAATTTTTTTAAGACTCTCCTAAATCTAAATATAGACTTATGTCTGGCTACATGGTCTGTTTTGCTGCTATCAGACCAAGCTAAAGTGTAAAAGCCAACATGATCCAGTTGTGTTCCAGCTTGACTTTGAGCCATGGTACATTTCTATAATCTTAGCTTGTACAATTAAACATGTAATCTCTGGCAATTAAAATCATCTAACCTTGTTAAATGTAGCTACAAAATTTAACTTTGGCTTTCTGTGGTCTTACATTGACAGCTTTGTGTCTTTTCCTTCTCCCTGGAGTTAATGCTAAAAGGCTGTATTTCTTAATCAGTACATGTGTGGAAGATCCAGTAAGCAAACTCTTTGGTTTATCCTGACTTGCTGTACACATTATATTTCAGGGGTCATTCAAGAAGATTACTTGAGAGAGCTGCTGACAACAATGGGAGACAGGTTTACAGATGAAGAAGTAGATGAGCTATACAGAGAGGCACCAATTGACAAAAAAGGAAATTTCAACTACATTGAATTCACACGCATCCTTAAACATGGAGCGAAAGACAAGGATGATTGAAAAAAAATTCAGGCACCTGCAGAAAGCTCTAGTTTTCACTTGCCTTTATTTTTGAGGGTTTTTTCCTGGTAGAATCTGTTGCATGAATCTAGCTTTTACAGCTTTTGCCTTTCTCAATGTATTTATCTATTCCAGGCCATTCTGGCACATTTTTGCACCTGTGTAATCAGACTGGATGTGAGGGATGATATTGTAATGAAAAGCATCTGGGAACAAAGACCAATGAATTTGAAAACCCAGGAAAAAAGTCTCAATGTTTCTGGATTAGCTGGATTTTTACATTTTTGTAATAAAAATGTCATTTTGAAAGAGATTGCTATATAAATAAAATACCTCAAACTGCTTTGTGAAGTGACAATTTCTTGTTACTAAAAGTCTTCATTTTTTTTTTTTAAAAGTGTAGGTACCCACTCTTGATATCTGGTTAAGACTCAGGCTACGTCTACACTGCAGAGGTTTTGTGCAAAAACAGTTTGTTTTGCGCAAAAACTTGCAGAGCATCCACACTCCAAATGTGTAAAGTAATGCACATCAGGGAAAAATAACCCCAACTATATGTACAGTATGATGGGGGCAAATTTGGCTACGACAAATCAGGAAAGATCTTGGAGTTATCGTGGACAGTTCTCTGAAAACTTCCACACAATGTGCAGCGGCAGTCAAAAAGGCAAATAGGATGCTAGGAATTATTAGGAAAGGGATAGAAAATAAGACCCAGAATATCTTACTGCCCTGGAATAAAACTATGGTACACCCATATCTTGAATACTGTGTACAGATGTGGTCTCCTCACTTCAAAAAAGATATCTTGGCCTTGGAAAGGGTTCAGAAAAGGACAACTAAAATGATAAGGGGTTTGGAACGGGTCCCGTATGAGGAGAGGTTAAAGCGACTGGGACTTTTCAGTTTAGAAAAGAGACTGAGGGGGGATATGATAGAGGTATATAAAATCATGAGTGGTGTGGAGAGGGCCGATAAAGAAAAGTTATTTATTAGTTCCCTAAATAGAAGAACTAGAGGACACCAAATGAAATTAATGGGTAGCAGGTTTAAAACTAATAAAAGAAAGTTCTTCTTCACACAGCATGTAGTCAACCTGTTGAACTCCTTGCCAGAGGAGGCTGTGAAGGTTAGGACTATAATAGAGTTTAAAGAGAAGATAAACTAGATAATTTCATGGAGGTAAGGTCCATAAAAGGCTATTAGCCAGGGGATAAAATGGTGTCCTTGGCCTCTGTCTGTCAGAAGCTGGAGAGGGATGGCAGGAGACAAATCGCTTGATCATTGTCTTCGGTCCACCCTCTCTGGGGCACCTGGTGCTGGCCACTGTCGGTAGACAGGATACTGGGCTAGATGGACCTTTGGACTGACCCAGTACGGCTGTTCTTGTGCAAGAAAAAGTACAATAAATCATAAGAACACAGGGCTTTTTGCACAAGAGGAATAAGCCTTTTTACGCAAGAGCTCTTGCACAAAAAGACATGTGGACGGGCAACAGGTTTCTTATGCAAGGGAGCATCCACACTGCCATGGATGCTCTTGCGCAAAAGCAATAGCAGTGTGGACATGCTTTTATGCACGAACTTTTTGCACAAGAACTCTTGTGCAAAAAGTTCTTGTGCAAGACACCTACAGTGTAGATGTAGCCACAATGTTAGTGAATTTACAGTTCATAAAAGGTTTGTTTCCTCAAGTATTTCTTTATACATACTCGAGGTGATACTCAATTTTATAATATGAAAAGGACTGGTACCTAAATTAACATTTTGTGCTAATAGCTTTAGTCTTTGAAGGGAAGTTTGTTTGATAAGCAGAAATAGACTGGGTGGGGAAGACTTGCAATTGCACAGCTACCAATTCTTTCTTTCCTTAATTGTGCTGCTGATGTGCTTTTGTGATTTGTGTTCATGCTGATTAGCTCTTTCAAATGCGAAAGCATTTTGAATATTGCAACTTGGGTAACAGGAATTGGAAAAAATAAGATCAGTGTGATGCTGATCATTCAAGTAGGAGGGGGGCACATTTCCACGGTGCTAGCTTCCTCCTCCTCCCACTTCTTAGCCAATAATTTCATCTAGATGAGATGCCTGCAGTACCACACTACCAAATGACTGCATTGGGGAAAAAAGTTGTTGTACAGGCTGTGGATTTTATGCTTATGAAGCTACATCTAGACTGCAGGCTTCTTTCAAAGTTTTTTCCGGAAGATATCCCGCATTTAAGCTGTGATTACTATGGACGGAATAGCCACTAGTGCACCTGTGCTTTTTTTCCTGGCTGCCTCTTCTTTTGGGGGGAAAAACCCTCCTTCCTCATCCACACACACCTTTTTCCGAAAGAGCTCTTTCAGAAAAAGGCTTCTTCCTCCTAGAAAAGTTTACCACTGTCAAACTCCTCTGTTCTTTCAACTTTCTGTCGAAAGAATGCAATTGCAGCATTCTGGAAAAATGGCTGTTTTTTCCGAAAACTCTGCAGTGTGGACACACCCAAAGAAGCACATGGGATTTTTTTCAGGGGAAAAAGCAATACACCACGTTTATTGAAAATGCAGTAGAAAAGCAGTGAGCATATGCTTCATAAAGACAAGCCCACATCCACACAGAGGTCCTGCAGATGGTCCGTAGCTACCATTCTGTTGTGACTCAAGTCATTCTTACTGGCCAGGCCAGTTGTGGTTCCTTTGAGACTGAGGCTTGGCTTCCAGGTCTGTAATAGCTACAGTGTCCATAGACTGAAATGGAAACTTACATTTGAGTCTATTGATATTGTAGTGTCATGCTGCAATCATTCATTCTTAAGGTGTTTAATCTGTTTTCCAGAGTTATCCTTTGATGATGGTCAGGCTTCCCATCATTGTCTCTCTCTCTCTCTTTCCAGGGGGCCTCTATCCTGTCTCTGGGGTTCTGTCAATGGTGCTAATTTAATTCAGCCTCAAGACACAATGGATGTCTTCTAGTTATCTTCAAAGTTTTTATTTCTTCTTAATCATATGGGCACATCCTTCACTCACACCAAACAATTTTTGCAGTGTAAGACAAGATTAATAGCTACTAAAGGTCATCTGAAGAAAGCTGGGGCTGTGCCCACGAAACCATCTACATGCTTTGTTCGTCTATAAAGTGCTACCAGACCATTTGGGTGTTTTTTTTTCCTGTACAGACTAACTTAGCTACCCCCTGAAACTTTATTCAGCTATACATTCTTGGTGTGCTTATGCTAATGATCATTCATGTTTGATAAATTCAATGAAATTACTTGTGCTGCTCTCATTCTAAACAGTAAGATGAAAAAGAGTTAATCAGCTATTACATTTCTTCCATGTGCACAGCCCCAACTTTCTCACAGGTAATCTTTCTTTTGTAATACATTCCAGCTGCTGGCTGACTGTCCTCCCACTTAATTAAGATGGTCCTAGGACTGTATGTGAAACTCTATTGTCCTCCCCTTGTATGAGGGTTAGGGGAATAGGGATGAAGGGTTTGTCTCCTTGCTGTTAGGAACCCCAACATGATTCCTCAGTTTCTATAAATATCTTCATTCTCCTAATCTACTCAGAGTTCTGATTTGTCTGGACACCAGATGCCCCCTTAATGATTACCTGCACTCATCACCTGCCAAATTGAAATAAAAGATTTTTACAACCTAAGCTATCCACTAGCTCCTTTGGCAGCTGAGAACACTCACCTGCTTAGGTCAACCTGGCACTGAGTGGGAAATTCCTTCTTACTCCCCAAAAACACACACATGATGCTCATAGCAAATCCCAGAAATCAGCTTACATTCTTTACTTCCAAAAGGGGGAAGTTTTTATTTTGGAAGTGCAGACTAGTTGGTGTCTTATCTTTCTCACTCCTCTCACTGGAGGCATGAGAGCCAACATGCATCTGTTCCTTTTTGCTTACTGCTTTAAAGCATCAATGAATTTCTTTCAACTACTGTCCTCCTGGCCTGTCTAGGGTAGGGGAACTCAAGGAGTGTTGAAACATATTGCCCTGTTACTATTTGCAGGAACCATGCACAGGAATATTTACTAATCTTGGTATTCCATTCCCTCTAAAGCCTTATTCTTGGTAAAGGTTTTAAGTGAGGAAGGAGGAATGCTTTAAGGTGAGTATGGCACCATGAAATGTGTCCTCAGCTGCTATTTCATGTAATGTAGTTTCCTTTCTCTGATACTGCTGGGTGTTTCTATCAAGGTAATCCCTGAGGATCTGTTTTTTCTTTGTAAAAATACATAGTTTTGCCTCAAACTTTTCTTGGGTGGTCTCTTCCCTTTCTATGCTTTAATTAAAAGCAGTTATTTCTACACTTCCTAGTGTATTTTTATCCAAGTTGTATCTGGCAGCTTCCCCTTATTCACTACTTTTCTTGATCATTTTGGGTTTGGTTAGGTTTTTCCTACCTAGATGGTCTTTGTTCTTTTACAACAATGTTGCAGTTAGACTACCTAAGCAGCTCTTCCTCCCAAGTGACTGTTTTCCAATTGTCACACTGCTCCTCAGCCTGGTTGCTATGGCACACCCTGTTAGAATGTCAGCGAAAACTTAGTTTTTCAAAAATGTGCTGCTACTATTTGCCAGATATGCAATAAATTCTTGGTACAACATCCGGGCAGGGACACTGCAGTTAGAGGAAAACAATCACCTGGACCTTTAAGAAACAGGAGCAGAAAACACTTGTTTAAAAATTAGTTTTAATTTTACAAAACAAGGAGCAATGAACCCTTAACCTTGACTATGGCATTATCCTGTCACACGTACACAACATACATATAATATATACATGAACTATCAAGTAATTAGAATTTAAATATTTTTTGTGGTTGTCTTCATTTTCAATTACAACACAGTGTACAATGTCCATTTTATACTTTTGGTTACCAAATGTTTTTACTAAAATCTGCATTGCAATACTTTTAGGTGAATTGAAATAAATCTCTTAATCATGAAAGTAGAACTTACAATTGTAGAATTATATACAACTCCCGACCCTCAATTAAAAAATAGAAATGTAAAACTTTAGAGCCTATGAGTCCACTTGGTCCTACTTCTTGTTCAGACAATCTCTCAGTCAAGTTTGGCTACAGTTTGCAGGAGATAATGCTGCCTGTTTCTTGTTTACAATGTCACTTGAAAGTGAGAAGAGGCATTTGCAGTGCACTGTTGTAGCTGGCATTGCAACTGACAAGATATTTACGTACCTGATGTATTAAAGATTCATGTTCCTTTTATGCTTCAATCCCCATTCCAGAGAACACATGTCCATGCTGATGACAGGTTCTGCTTGGTGACAATCCAAAGCAGAGTGGACCGATGCAAGTTCATTTTTATCATTTGAATCAAATGCCACCAGAAGGTTGATTTTTTGGGGGGGGGTGGTTCTGTAGTTTTTGCATTGAAGTATTTTGCTCTCAGGACATCTAGCCTCATTTACCACATACACGTTGATTGACAGGAGTTTATTTTATTATTGCTCTTCCTATTTTTCTGCTTTATATATATATATCTGTGCCCCTTGCTCCATTCATCTGAAGAAGTGGGTTGTGCCCACGAAAACTCGAACTACATTTTGCTCATCTCTAAGGTGCTTCATGACCATTTGACTTGTTTAAGTTTGTATTCATAAGCATGTGATCAGTATATTTACAAACAGGCCAGATCTAGGGGAAACCATTTCATTCTGGTATGCCCCAGCAAAATAGGGTCAGGTCTCATAAAGAACCTTTAGAGATATACAGGCAGTCCCCGGGTTACGTAAAAGATAGGGACTATAGGTTTGTTCTTAAGTTGAATTTGTATGTAAGTTGGAACTGACTCCAGATTCAGCCGCTGCTGAAACTGATCAGCGGCTGACTACAGGAAGCCCTAGGCAGAGTTGCTCTGCCCCCGGCCTCCTGGAATCAGCCGCTGATCAGTTTCAGCAGCAGCTGACTTCGGGTTCTTAAGTTGAATCTGTATGTAAGTCAGAACTGGCGGTCAGTTTCAGCAGCGGCTGAATCTGGATGCCAGTTCCGACTTACATACAGATTCAACTTAAGAACAAACCTACAGTCCCTATCTTGTACGTAACCCGGGGACTGCCTGTATCACACTGAATAGCCCAGAATCCAAAACCACCTACTACATTTGCCCTTTTCATAAAAAAGCACATCTTGTAGGTTCTTTTGGGCTGCGATGAATATGTGTGATGCCATTCCCTAATAGAAAGGGCAGGCAGCCAATATTCTCATATGACCTACATTTTGACAAACTGCTGCTCTGAATTTTCTGGAGTCCATTGCAAAACAAGTCTTGTTGTTTCTGCCTCCCTCTATTATGCTGATAACTGTCAGCATCTCATCAGGAAGACATCTGTCACTGAGGAGGAGCTTCCAAAGATCTTGCTGTACTACTCATGCTGCCCTTCTGTGTTAAAGGCTGTCTGTTATCTATACTGTAATGAAAGAGACTGACCTGCTTGCAATAGGCACAATACTATCCCCAAGGCAAGGTTATCAACATAGGCAGTGAAGAGACCATATAAGAACATCAGATGTATTTGTAGTAAGCCAGCCAGGAATGTCTAAACAGCTGAAGTTGGATGCCTGGGGTCATGAGGATGTCATTACTAATCTACTTCCAAAAATAAATTACTTGTTCAGTCACGGAAACACAGAGTTTGAAATACTGACAATTTGGGTTTGGGTTTGGCATTGTGTAAGGAGACAAAAAAACTTGGAAGACTTAATTCCAGAATTCAGAGTAGATTAAGCTCATAGAGTGCTCCTACATAATAGTCTTCATATTCCACACCAAAGTAAGATTCTGCTAGAAGTTTGTTTGGGTTTTTTGCAAGCTGATGCACATTTTATTTAGTAGAGTCTTAAATATGTACTGACATATCAGTTCTCTATCCAATTCCATTGAAATGTGCAATGATTTATTTTACATGACAAGTTTATCCTGAGTCTTTACATCTATGAAGGTCAATCTTTACAAAGAGCCAGTGACACGTCATGGAAAAATATGAAAAGCATTCTATTTAGAGATAATGCTGCTGATAAACATTTCCTGAATTTCTCTCTGATCATTACTGGGATCTTGAAAGCAAGATCTTAGTTCCTTAAGGCTATATCTGCTCCTAATACTGAATTTTAATAATATATTGCACACATAGCGCTTACAACATTAAACCCATAATAGAGTGTAACAAGTTAGTAATGTCATAAAAGCAATAGCATTGAGTTGTTTGTGTTTTGTATACATGGTGAAGGAGGAGGGTATTTGTTTTACTGTAGGTCTGAGGACCAGTTCCAGGTTGCTTTCAGGTGACTGGGTTCAACACCATAAATGAAAAGAAAATGTAATGAACCAGCCAGATCCTCAGTACTAAAATCAATGTTACTATTCCTGTTTACCCCAGGCTCAGTGTGCATTTGTGCCATTTTGGGAGGCTTAAAATTGTATTTTATGTCACTAATATTCCATTTCATTCTTTCCTATGCATCCTCAAAGGGTAATAATTAATCTGAATTCTTTTTCATGGTAAAATGACTATGGGAGCAAGTACAACAGGTGAGCAATATTCTGGACTAAGGAACATGTCTATCAGTGCTTAATCATCTGCATCTAGTATTGCATGCATATAAATACTATTCTGATTTGCAAAGATTGATTTCTGAAACTCCACTGTGCCTCTATTCATTTAAGAAATCTGCAAAGAAAGTCAGTTTTAGTAACAAAAAACAAAGGAAGAGCATCAGAGAAAGCGGGAAGAATAAAACAAAGGAAGAAGTCAATGAATACATCTCAAAATGCAATGCATTTCTTTCTCCTCTATCACCAAATAAATTATAATGAAATACCAAAATGGAGACACAGCTTAAAATGCAAAAAATACTAGTGTGTCTCTGTTTCCATTCAGATAGTTCTGAACAACTCCATTTCTCCAACATTTTAATGTGAAACAGTACGCAAAATAACTGCTATGATCACGTTAGTCTTTGCTAGAAATGCAATTTAAACTTTAGCCCCTGGAAGAAAGGCATCAGAAACAAATAACTATGAACTTGATTTAGCATCTTATCTAACTGGTATTATTTTTTTCCTGCAACACTCTGTTTCAGCATTTACCTATGATGAGGTAAATCAAAACAGAATTGCTTAACCAGACACCAAAATATTTTTTTTTTTTCTTACAACTTTTGCTTTTTCTAATGGTAAAAATGGAGCCGTTAAGCAGGAAAGACAAATATATTATGTAAAAATACAAAAGCAAAGTAATGGTTAGGTAAAATATATGTAAGATATGTCTTGCAGTTTGTAAACTAATCACTTATGAAATACATGTTTTGCGAAGTCAACACTATCACTGCACAGGTGAGTGAGAGGATTTTGAAAATGCCCCATCAACCAACAAAATAGTTTAATTAGGGATGTTTGTCTAGATGACTACACAATTAACCAATAAACCTAGTCTTATCAGTTAATCCTAACTATTACATGCATGCACACGCGCGCATGTTGCCTCTGTATTCTGTGGGGCAAGGAGGCAGACTGGCAGGAGCCAGTGCTTATGGGGAGCCTGCTTAAAAACCTGGTGCCTACAGAACCACCTGCTTCCCTCCCGCCCACAGCTCTGCTGCCTCTGATAGAGAGGGAACACTGAGGGGGCAGATAGGGGCTGGTACACAGCTTTCAAGCCAGCTCCCTGTGCGTACCAGCTCCCACAGAGCCACCTCCCCTATGCTGCCGCCTCTGTATCATTGGGGAAAGAAGGAAGAATAAAGCTGAAATGAAAAACCAATGAATGCATCTGCATCAGAGGCAGCAGCAGGAGATAGAGTAGGCAAGTGGGAGCTGGTGCTTGCAGGATGCCATCTTAAAATCTGGTTCCCCCTGGAGCCTGCCTGTCCCCTCTGCATGTAAACAAGTAACTGCTGAAAAATTCAGCGGTTACATGTTCACAAAAATAAACATTTGCTAACATTCTTAAATCTAATCTTTATCTTAAATATCTAATAAATACACTTATAACTTTTTATTGTTTAAACAAAGATAACCATTTCAGTCCAATTGACTCCAGACAAATTTTTGTTTTCTTACCTATTATTTTGATATATAGTATCAGATATGATTCAAGACACAAGTATAGGCCACGATCCTGCAAACATTCATGCATGTGCATAACAGCAGTTAAACGTGTGCATAAGTGTTTGTAGGATTAGGACTTAAGTTTCTTCTTTAAGCTACACCTGTCTTTATTGATATATACTTGTTTATAATTATATTTATAAGTTTTTTAAGAGAACAGATGTTATCCATATTTTCTTTTAAAACTTATGAAAAAGATGTAACATGCAAAACATTTGGATATAAAAAAATTGAGGCAGTAAAACATCACTGGCAGTATAATAAATTATACAAAATAGTAATATAAACGGGTAACAGTTATGGGGAAACGAACTTAAAAGTCACATTTCGGTCTGATGTTTTTTTAACTTACTATTTCTATAAATAACATTGATAATTAATATAACTGAAAACAGTAGGAAAAACAATTCTTCCTTTTTTTTCAGTTTATTTGGTGTATTTGACAGAATTTAGAATTATTTTCATTCTTGTGTTGTATGTCAGTTGCACTTTCCTGTTCCCAGTACAGTTTGAACCTATTGGCTCTGTCTAGACTGGCATGTTTTTCCACAAAAGCACTTGCTTTTGCGGAAAAACTTGCCAGCTGTCTACACTGGCCGCTTGAATTTCCGCAAGAACACTGACGATCTCATGTAAGAAATCAGTGCTTCTTGCGGAAATACTATGCTCTCCCGTTTGGGCAAAAGGGTCAGTGTAGACAGCTCAGATTTGTTTTGCGCAAAAAAGCCCCGATCGCGAAAATGGCGATCGGGGCTTTTTTGCGCAAAAGTGCATCTAGATTGGCACGGGCGCTTTTCCACAAAAAGTGCTTTTGCGGAAAAGCGTCTGTGCCAATCTAGACGCTCTTTTCCGCAAATGCTTTTAATGGAAAACTTTTCAGTTAAAAGCATTTGCAGAAAATCATGCCAGACTAGATGTAGCCCTAGAGTCCAGCTATCTGGTCCAGCAACATCTGTGGTCAGGCATGATTTTAGTTAACTGGATGTACATTTACCATGGATTTGGCCAACTTTTCCTGGTCCCATAAAGTTTGTTTACAGCACCAGTCTGTGTCGCTAGCAGACTTCCCAGCTGATCCCAGGTCCTGGGGAAATGCTGCAGGGAGCCTGGGATCAGCTGGGGAGTCCCCAGCTGACCCCAGGCTCAATGGCAGCTGCCCCTTTGAATCGCAGAGGCAGCGTTTTAAAGGGTCAGGAGGGGAGCCCGAGGTCAGGACTCCCCAGCTGACCTCTGGCTCCCCACTGCATTTCCCCAGGACTCGGGATCAGCTGAGGAGTCTGCTAGCAACACAGCAAGATACAACCCCACTCTTTTTCCTTCTGCAGCTCAACTTTAAATGTGACTGAACTGCAGTTTTGGCTTCCAAGTACTAAAATCTGGCTCCCCTAATTTTCTACAAGGTTTTCATTTGGTATCACTGGCATTAGTGTCAACATCACCTATTTAAAACTCATAAGTCTAGAACAGGATTCTATAAATCATCTAGCAGCGGATGGGCTAAGCATTAACATCATCCCCAAGATGTATTTGTCTACTCTAACCTGTTCTAGTGAGAGAGATTCCACAACCTCCCTTAGTAATTTGTTCTGGTTAAAAGTTTTTCATCTAAACTAATTCTCCTTGATGCGGTTTAAACCCACGAATTCTTGTTTTGTCCTCAGTGGTTAAGGAGAACAATTTATCACTCTGCTTTACATAGCTTTCCTACATGTGAAAGTTTATGTCATGCCAGGAGCCAGCCTTCCCTACCAAATCAGGAGACCAGCTTTAAAGCATGAGATTGTTTTCCTTTTTAACAAAAAGAACGATGGGGTCTCCTTTGCCCATTTAGAGTCCATGGAGTGCATTCAGGTGATCCCAATATGAAGCTCAGCTCTGTTAACCACCAGAGTAAGGGACTTACCTCCTATAATTAAAGTAGCAAAGCTTTTTGGCTACCCACACACTCCCAAAAGCAGACCCAGGCCCACTAGAGCTGGCCACCTTCAGGGGTCTCAAACTCAATTTACCTTAGAGCCAATGCCAGCCCTCAAATCCCCTCTATCGCAACAGCTCTGAGGAGATAGGGATCTTTGCAGGTCCCTTGTGCATCTTCCAGCCCGGCCCGCCAGCCCACATGTCCCCCTCCACCCATCAATCCGTCAC
The DNA here is from genome assembly GCF_052426305.1 of Pelodiscus sinensis. NCBI lineage: Eukaryota > Metazoa > Chordata > Testudines > Trionychidae > Pelodiscus > Pelodiscus sinensis. The sequence continues at coordinate 83,448,283 of NC_143053.1, forward strand.
GCCTGCTGCCCCCTCCGCCCCCCCGGCGATTTAAAAATGCCCCAGGGGGCCCGTGGCTACCAGCACCAGCAATGCTAGGACAGCTTCTTGCTGCTGAGTCCACGCTGCTGCCACCGCAGCCCTGTGACCTGGGGGAGATGTGTGCAGCTGGCATCTCTCAGACCAGACCAGCTACCGTGGTGGGGGGAAGCGGATGCCCCAGCCCGCTATGCTCTTGACCTAAGAGGAGGCGGTGGAGGAAGCTGCTACATCGCTCTGCTTTCCCGTGGCCCCCGCCGCCTCAGTGAGTGCAGGGGACGCAACCCCTGCTACCACCCTGGCCCGTAGTGACCCCCAGGGGGAGCGGCTGGGGGAACAGGGGCGGGCGGAGCACGGGCTGGGCTCGGGTAGGAACAGGCGCATCCCACCAAGGGACACGTTGCGCAACTGCCCGGGCGGGGAGGGGCCGCGAGTTTGAGGCCCGCAGCTCTCCCTGTTGGCGCTGCGGGCAGGGGCGCACCGTGAACACAAGCGGGCCTGGCAGCCTGGCCACGGAACCAGCCCCTCGCCCTGGGCGGGAAGTCCTAGGCCCGCGCCCAGCCTCCCACGCGCGCGCTCAACACAGCAGCCTGGGCCACGTGACTCACAGGGGCTCGAGCTAGGACCCGCGCGCGACCATCCCCTCCTCCCCCCAATGCAGAGGGCGCCAGAGCAAGGGGTGCGCCCTCGATCCCCCCCCATGCTGCCACGGGCCCGCCAGGGCAGCCCTACCCCTTTCCTGGCTAATGCTAAGGGCAGTGCGCGAGCCCGCCACGGGGCGGGGTTACCTGTGCATTGAGCACGCCGGGCTGCACCACCGCGGGGAGGGGTGTCTTATGATCCGAACCAACTCTGCTGGGCTGGGCTGGGCTGGGCTGGGTCATGAGCAGCAGCGTCATGAGGGAACAGGCGCTCTAGCGTCTATTTGATCTGAGGAAGTGGGTCTGGCCCACGAAAGCTCATCACCTAATAAACCATCTTGTTAGTCTTTAACGTGCTACATTGTCCTGCATTTTGCTTTAGCGTCCGACTGACGCTGTCATCCCCCGAGCATGGTTTAGCCCCTGCGTCACCTGTTGCCCCCTCTGTTGGCCGGGCGGTGGTTCGCTCCAGCGCGCGCTCTCCGGAAGTGTCGGAGTAGCTGGAGCCGTCGCCGGTTTCTACCAGTCCCGAGCCGAGTCTCTGCTGCAGCCGCCAGGTGAGGCCGCGTCGCGCGGTAGGGCCCGGCCCGGCCCGGAGCGGCGGGCGGGGGCGGGAAGTCGCCCTTGTGCTGGGGAGCTCAGCGCCGGTCCCTGCGCCGCACCCAAGCGCCCCACCCACCTCCCGGGGCCTTGGCACGCGCTGCTGCGCCGACCCGCCGCTGGGAGCCGAGGGGCGGCGGTTACCCGGGCCCTGCGCGAACGTCTCGGCCGAACCCGCCCCGCCCCCTGGGCCGGGGCCCCGGGACCTGTGCTAGGGGCCCTTTCGTCTGTGACAGTGGCGGGCGGGGCGGAGGGAAACCGCTTGGAGCCGCGTCAGGGCCTGTGCGCGAGGAGAGCCGGGTCTGAGCGGGGGGGGGGGCGCTGGTGCGCCTGTGCCCGGGCAAAGGGGCCGGCAGAAATTCGTGGTAGGGAGCCGCCCCGCGGTCGTGATGTGGAGACCTGCAGTTGGTCTCATTGCGCCTTGTTTACGGGGTGTGTTTTGGTCTGGGAAGGATCTGAACAGGCTGCATAAACTGTACCTACGTACCCAGGAATTTGCGACACTTGTTACCACTGCAGTGCAGCTGTAGGGGGACATGGCGCGACGAGCGAGAGAGCGAGAGCAGTGATGGAAGGGAACTAATCGTGTAAGAGCAGCCTTTAGAAGAGGTGAGACAAGGAGAGGAAAAACATCAATCTCATTCCAAGTGGCGGGTCCCATAACTGAACTGAAGCGTAGATTCCAGAAAAAGATAATTTAAGAATGAGGAAGTTATGTTCTAAGCTGAGGTAACCGAGGGACTGAATGTGGGCATTCACACAGCCCTTATCTTCTTTGGCCTTAGTAGGAGACTGGCATGCTTTGACCTGCTTCTGGAATGGAACTCTCCTCTTATTTTAGTTGTGTGTCACTTTACTGATGTAAGTACAGCGACCAAGCTGAGTGGTGATTTTTAGGATCTGATTGGTTTAAACTTGTATAACATTCATATAGCACCACAAATTACTATTTGTTGTGGAGTTAAGTGGCTGAGTGTTTTAAGAGGCAGACTGCTGGTCAGTGCTCCACTTAGTCTCAGAGTGTAAAACACTTGACAACAGACTTGCTCCTCATGGTTGGGCAAAATACAGTCCACAGGCCAGATGTGGCCCACCAAGCCACCAGATCAAGCCTGTGGACAGAGCAGGGAGCCTCAGGTAGGCTGCCTGACTGCCCCACACACCACTCTTAAAAGGGGCTACAGAGCTCTGTTTGTCTTTAAACAGCTGCGAGCCTAAGGGAAGAGGGAGAGGCTTGGTGCACTGGCCTCACCACCAGCACAATCCCATTTGCTGGTTTTCAGCCAATGGGTGCTGCCTGTTTGAAGAACAGGAAGTGAGGGAGCACTCCTCCCTTGGGTTCATAGCTATTCACAGACCCACATGGCCCCTGCAGCAGGTGTGGGGCCATGGAAGACAGGGAGCCTGCCTGAGAAACCTGCTGGGCTGCTGGCTGGGAATTACCTCTCCTGGCCAGAGCCTACCCTCTGGCACCTAGCCCCACCATTCTTGAAAAACTTGGAAAAAAACCCTCCAAAAGTTAGGTATGGAACCTATCAGTTAATGGACCCTATTTATCCTTAATCTCACCTTTATTTACCATGTTCATCCAACTTTAACTTTATCGTTAAAGTTTTCAGAGTTTATAAGCTCCACTTACTTTAACATCAAACCAGTTATTTCAGTGTGTAAACATATTCTTCTGTTCCACCAATTTGTCATCATATTAGAAGACATTGATCTCTATTATCATTGAAGCACCGTGGAAATATATTCCTTCAATATTGTCATTGTACATTTGATAAACTTCTATAAGCTACATTCTACAGCAGGGCTACTCGACTTTGGAAGCCCCGGGGATACTCACAGCACATACCAAGAGCCGCAACTTAAGTGTGATTACATATACATGCAAACATATGCAAATAGCTTCTTTCACACTAACAGGCTTAATACAAAGATTAAGGCAAGACTACATAACACACAGGCCCCATTTAAGTCAATTATGGTGATGTTAATAACATGCAATATTTACCCAATTTCAACCCATGACAACAGCATTTTTTATGAGCAATGACAATCCAGGAATTTAACATATCAACAGAAGACCATTATATTGACTAAATTTTTTGTTTTTGGCTCCCACCCGCAGGCTACATGTAGAGCTCCGTGTAAATGCAAACCGCACCACGGGACGCAAAACATTGGGCCCCGGGCCACATGCGGTCTGTTGGTCATATGTTGAGTAGCCCTGTTCTACAGCATACTTTTTTAGTCAGAACAAAACAAGAGAATGGCATTAACTTTGGGTGTGTGTTGTAAACATATTGAGGTAGTAGTGATTTTAATTTTCATACTTAAATTTTTTTAATTACTTTTTTTGGTTTGAAATCTGGCTGTTCTTTATCTCTCCTTTTCCTGATTAGGAAAGGGGGTTCTGGTGATGAACTGTGGAGTAAGGGAATGGTAAACAGTTTTCTACCTATCTGAAAACAAACTTATTACTGCTGTTTCCAAAAAAACCTTATGTATCAGTCACTATATTTACTTCTCTCCTCCCTCAGAATCCAATAATCAACATGTCTAGCAAAAGGGCAAAAACAAAGACGGCCAAGAAGCGCCCTCAGCGCGCAACCTCCAATGTATTTGCAATGTTTGATCAGTCACAGATTCAAGAATTCAAAGAAGCCTTCAACATGATTGATCAGAACAGAGATGGCTTCATTGACAAAGAAGACCTGCATGACATGCTCGCTTCCCTTGGTAATGTTCTTGAGTTAACAAGAATATAACAATTTTGTAACTCAAATAAGTCAAGTAGTATGAATTTGTTAAAACTTCAATATGTGGGAACTGTGTCTTGAAAGATGAGCTTTACGCATGCATACCATGCTTTTCAGTATTAAGAAGTGACTTATTTACTTATAGGAAAGGATCCCACTGATGCATATCTAGATGCCATGATGAATGAAGCTCCAGGCCCCATTAATTTTACTATGTTTCTTACAATGTTTGGTGAGAAGTTAAATGGCACAGATCCAGAAGATGTAATCAGAAACGCTTTTGCTTGTTTTGATGAAGAGGCAACAGGTAAGTGTATGAAACACCTCTTGGGACTTCTGATGGGTTTTCCACTGTTCTTCAATCATCAAGCTATATTTAAATTTGTTATATAGATGTGGATCTTTTTGCCAAACATGTCCGTTTGGTATCTTGATAAAATATATTATGGCACAGGGACAATTGTCCTAACTTTCACATACTATTAAGTGATAAGAAACTGATGTAAGACGAAGAATGCTGTCCTCTTGTCTGTTTCTCTATGAGCGTTATATACCAGTATTTGTCTCCTATGATAGGCTTCAAGGAAACCATGTAACTAGGTAATGTGCAGAGTCCCATAAATGGAGTATAACTGCTTGAGGAGGAATTCAACAAAGTAGCAGACTTTATGGGAAAACATCAGTTTTTGTTGCTTTTAAAATGTGAGATAGATAGGCCTTTAGCCTGAAGGTAATTGACTTGCCCTGCTCTCCAGACCTACATGTATGTGCAGCATCCAAGGCTCTTGTTCAGGCCCTCCTCTTGCATCTTAACTATTGTAATTTCCTCTTCTCTACCACAGATGCAAACTACAATTCCCCTCCTTAAGTCCACACACAATGCGCTTTTCCCTAGTTTGTCACCATGGCTACATCATCCTGAGTGAATTTTTTGGTGTCTTGGAAAAAAATAATTTCTGATATCTCAATCACAAATCCATTAAGGAAGTTAATATGCAGATAATCAGCTAATCGAGTAGTTGATAGAATTTTCATTGACTATTGATTAGTTGATGGGGGCGGGGGGAGGAGTTGCACGCCCAGCTCCTAATACTTTAAACTGTAGAGCTGCAGCGGGGTTAGCTCCTCCCCGTGTAGTGTAAGCCAGGACTGAACAGCCTCTGCTCACACCGCCACAGGAACTAACTGCCTTTTAAATGCAGTAAGAGCTGCCTGGCTCGTACTACATTTAAAAGGAAGAGGTGTAGTTGGGGACTGGGTGTGAGCCAGGAATCAGCTGGCAGCTCTTGCTACATTTAAAAAGCAGAAGTGCAGGATCTGGGACTGGGCACAAGCTGGCACAGCTGATTCCCAGCTCACACCCAGGTGCCCTCTTGCACCTCTGCCTCCCTTGCCCCCTGAAGAGATGGTGCTGAGGGGAACTGGCTTGTAAGGGGCAGCAACATGAGGGGGAGTTACTACTAGTTGCTTACATTCCTAAAATCCATGCAGCCCAGATTGAGAGAAATGAGGTGATCGCACTTCATAGAACCATAGAGCTGGAAGAGACCTCAGAAGGTCATCAAGTCCAGCTCCCTGCTCTAGGCAGGACCAGTTCCAACTAAATCAACCCGGCCAGGGCTTTGTCAAACTAGACTTAAACACCTCTAGGGATGGAGACTCCACTACTTCTCTAGGTAACCCATTCCAGTGCTTCACCACCCTCCTAGTGAAATAGTTTTTCCTAATATCCAACCTGGACCTCTCCCACCACAACTTGAGACCATTGCTCCTTGTTCTGCCATCTGTCACTACTGAGAACAGCCCCTCTCCATCCTCTTTGGAACCTCCCTTCAGGAAGTTGAAGGCTGCTATCAAATCCCCCCTCACTCTTCGCTTCTGCAGACTAAACAGGCCCAAGTCCCTCAGCCTCTCCTCATAAGTCATATGCTGCAGCCCCCTAATCATTTTGGTTGCCCTCCACTGGATCCTCTCCAATGCATCCACATCCTTTTTGTAGTGGGGGGCCCAGAACTGGACACAATACTCCAGAGGTGGCCTTACCAAAGCCGAATAAAGGGGAATAATGACAGTACACTTCTCAGCTACTGTTTCAAGATTTCTGTTGACTCAGGCAGATGCCATAGCTTTTGCTTGCAGTCTTCTCGTATTTCAAAATATCTTTGAAATTGCAAGTCTAGAAACTTATTTTGTTAATGACACTTGAGTGTCTGCAGCATAATCTAGCAGAAAGGAGTGAATTCCATGGCATTCACTATACTTAGATAATATAGTCCTATAATTCGTTTGGAAACTGATCAAACCTTCATTAGCATGTTTTAGCAGTGCCATAGCACATGTCCATTACACATTCTCATAATTGTCTGCTGTAGCATTTTTAATCTCATTTGAGGATATGCAGTCTGAGCTTTTTAGTCAGCAATTTTGAACCTATATTTTAGCACCTTTTCAAGAGAAATCCCCTCTCTTCTGTAGCCTAGGTAAATAACCTTTCTTTGGTGAGGCCTTTCGAAATGTTAATTGACTACCTTACTCCCTAGAGTAATGTTCCCAATCCTCTTCTGAAAGAGGAAGTCTATTAGTAGATAAATTATTTTCTCTGCACATGAAGTCTTTCTGAATCACTATGCCTACAGTTCAGTATGTGTATCAAAAAGGGCATATAGAAAAATATTACACAGGAGTATTGTTAGTCATGCATTCTAGCCTATTTAAATTACGGTATTATCAATTGGCTTTGAAAATGCCTCTGATTCAACTCTCCTCCCACTTCCTGAGGTTTGTACTTTTGAACAGTGTGTTAAGAAACTTGTAGTTACCTTGAATCATTTTCAGCATTTATGAGTTGTCTCCATCTGCATGCATATGTATGTTCTGGGATGACTGACAGCTGCAACATCAGTAACACATGAGTTTAACTCCATGTGATGAATGATGCCAAGAAAGTATACAAAAGAATGGAGCTTTACTGGTGTGAAACTAGAGTAAGGTACTTGTTACCCTCGCTGATTTGATACAGCACAGCTTCTTACCAATTTGTTTTTCTATCTCTCTCTGCAAAACAGGTCATATCTTTCTACATTGTTATTACATATACTACTCCTCTATTAGCTGTCAACTAAATCTTTAGTGTATGTCTGAATAGTACCAGGAACTAATCTAATTGTACTGGTAAAGTTTGTTCCTCTTCTAGTCCCTACATTATCTGCTTTGTCCCTCAGGCTATGTGTAGACTTGTTCCGAAAGAGAGCATCCACATTGCCAAAACGCATCGAAAAAGTAATCTGCTTTTTTGAAAGATAGCGTCCACTCTAAATGGATGCTATCTCATGTTTAAGCTCTGATTACTATGAACAGAGTGGCCACCAGGGCACCTGTGCTTTTTTCTCTTTCCTTTTCTTTCGAAAGAATTCACTCTTCTCTGTCCACACATGCCTTTTTCTGAAAGAGGTGTTTCGGAAAAAGGTTTCTTCCTCGTAGAAATAGGTTTACCAATGTTGGGAAAAACCCCTCTGTTCTTTTGATTTTTTTTTTTCTTCCCGAAAGAACATGATTGCAGTGTGGATGTAAGTGAAGTTTTTTCAAAACTCTGTAGTGTAGACATAGCCTCCGTGTCTCCCAAGATTAATTCTGAATTAGTTGCCTTGATTCTTGTATTCCATCTGTCTTTGAGGCTACTTCCTGGTATTCTGTTATCTTCCCAAATGTTTCCTAGATTAGCAGAACAGGCTTTAACCCAGTACAGAACTATTCAGATTCATGTAGATGAACTCCACCACCAAGAAGTCCTGCACCCTTATGAGAACTAATCCTATACCAAACCCTGTACCATCTCCTGTCACTCGTTTACTTCTAAATATTCTACCAGTTCTGGGATGTTAATCTATGAAGTCATCACCTTCAGCTGTTGGTCCAGGTCTGAAGTGCTATGATCCATTCTTTTGAACTTCTGGCCCTGTTAATATGGATGTGGATAACGGATCAGGTTATTTCCTTTTGTTTTAAATGTAGAATATTGGGTTTAAACTCTTTAATGTTCAGATATCTTGCAAAGGCTTTTGGTCCATTTTACATCTCTGGTTTTCTGTCCTCCTCCGGTCTTCTCTGATTTTTGCTCACTGAGGTTTGGTCAAGTGCCTTTCTAAAGCACCACTCTCTCTGCAAAACCTCTTTTTGCACATGCTGGTTATTTACTCCTTAATCATTGTGGTGTGCATTTATGGTGTATACTTGTAATAGTCCTTCATATAGCAGTTTGTCAGCTAGTTTATTTGGCTGGTTTGTCTCCTGATAAGAGTTCAGTAACTTGTCCTCTTTCCTTCAACTGGGTAAGTACTGTGCACTTGAGACAATGTAGGTCTCTTATCATGACATCAGGTTATGGCCCATCCTCTGTACTCCACTGTCTTTGTCACTTTTTTCCCCATGCTCCACTTTCTTTGTATTTTCTGAACTTCTCTGGAATTATTTGGCAACCAATTACCTGAGTAATATCCATTGATGTTAAAGTAATTTACCTTGTTTTTTGGTGTCCAAGTCATCATCTTGCTTTATCCGTGTTTATAATTTCCTCGTGTTCTTCTGCTGAATTCTATTTATTATAAAATATGTAGCTTCAGTTATCCCACCTTTCTGGATCATTTCCCTTATTCTTGACTCGTCACAGCAGGCTTTCCTGCCTCCTGATTTAATTTGCTCAGCCTGTCTGCAGGTCTCCTCCATTATAAACCCTCCTCTTGGACATGTCACATACTCTCAGTATCCAAATGAAAATTCCTATAGCAACAGAACTTTGGTTTTTTTCATTGCTGGCAACTGCTGCTATGTAGTCAGAGGCAACTATTAGGTGTATTTTGTGTATCCCCTATAAAATAAAGTTAGAAGAATACAGTCCCTTTAAAAATGCAAGATTGAACAGTAGAGCAGCAATGACCTTACTTATTCTTGCCTCAGTTTATATTCTTCCATTTTTAATCTGTTTCAAGTGCCCGTATTTCCATGTATTATCTCTGTAAAATAGTCCCTCTTCATGAAATCTTGTACTGTAAATTGTATCAAAGTAACTGCTCTAATTCATTTTCTCTTGATGCAAATACTCATTTATTATATGCTCTAATATGTATATGCCTATCTATTGCTGTTGATACGACAGTTACCTTAATGTTGATATCTTTGCATTTGAAGTAAACTTTTTCTTTCCTGATTCTTTGTATACATTACATTCTAGGGTTCATTCAGGAAGATTACCTGAGAGAGCTGCTAACAACAATGGGAGACAGGTTTACAGATGAAGAAGTAGATGAGCTATATAGAGAAGCACCAATTGACAAAAAGGGAAATTTCAATTACATTGAATTCACACGCATCCTTAAACATGGAGCAAAAGACAAAGATGATTGAACAAAACTGTAGACAACTTCTTGTTTTCACTCATGTTTATTTCTCAGGGGTTTTGTTTTGTTTTTTGTTTTGTTTTGTTTTGCTGGTAGAACCTGTTGCATGCAATTTAGCTTCACAACTTTTGCCTTTCTCCATGAATTTCTGGATTTCATGCCATTATGGCACACTTGCACCTCTGTAACCAGACTGGAAGTGGGGGGGAGATTTTATTGTAATGAAAAAGATTTTGGGGTAAAGATCAGTGAATGTGAAGGTTTAGGGGAAAATACCTATTTCTGGATTTTTACATTTTTATAATAAATATCATTTTGAAATAAAGATTGTTGTATAAATAAAATACCTCATTAAACCTTTTCTTGTTAAGAGGCTTTTCTAATAATAGGTAGAAACATTTTTCCAAGATGAGTTGTATCAACTTTTGACACTTTAGTTCAAATTGTAAACACACTTTAATTTGAACAACAGTAACCTATAGGTCTTCATTTAGATGTTTCTATTCTGGCACTTAAGTTGGGCAGTGATATTTCATTGTGTGTAATGTGGTAAGGAAGTGCCTTTATTTTAAACTCTGGTACAGAGCAAAGAAATGGTTCTAGTCAGATTTACTTGATGTTATGAAAAAATCCTGGAGCTGTGCCCAGTGTTAACTCTACAACATTATATTTGGGTAACTTCGTTTTTTGTGGTGTATATACTAGGCTTTTCCTAGGGGGGGAAAAAAATCTGTAAACGGAAGATTTCGACTAGATGTAACCACAACACCTATTTCATGTTTCTTATGGTTGTAGGAGTATCATTTCTGGGAAATCTCAGACACAGGTTGTGCTGGTGTTAAGTTTCTTTTTAGTTTATGAAAAAATTGTGTTTCTCCTGTTTTCTCTCTTCTTGCTATCCCTCTCTCAAAACTTAGTGTTTTGTCTTTGGGCGGGACAGAAAGTATAAACCTAATCTACTGGTTCTCCCTCTTTACAGTGTTGTTTCTATCTCTTGGGGGCAACTGGGAACAAATATTTTACTTTCAGAATGAAAGGTATTTTGGAAAGAGCTTCTGCCCACTGAGGGTAGACGGTACAATTATGGGGAAAATGACATGGTTGGATTTATTCATAGCTTTGTATTTGATCCTCGGCTTTTTGTCAGTTCTGCCTACAAAGATACTATTAAAAGTTCCTAGAATTTCATAGAGTCCCATTAAACTTGAGTCTTTAATCTTTTAGTTTAGCTATACATGTCGGCTACGTCTACACTGGCATGATCTTGCGCAAAAACTCTTTAGCACAAGAGTTCTTGTGTTAAAGTAGTTGTGCAAGAGAGCATCTACACTGGCATGTGCTTTTGCACAAGAGCATCCATGCCAGTGTAGACGCTTTCTTGCTCAAGAAAGCTCTGATGGCCATTTTAACCATAGGTCTTTCTTGCACAAGAAATTCATGTTGCCTGTCTACACTGGCCTCTTCTGGAAGAGCTCTGGTGCAAGAGGGCTTATTCCTGAGCGGGAGCATCATAGTTCTTGTGCAGGAAGCCCTGATTTTATACAATAGAACGTCAGTTTACTTGCGCAAGAACACACGGCCAGTGTAGACAGGCAGCAAGTTTTTGCACAAGAGCAGCCGCTTTGGCGCAAGATCGTGCCACTGTAGACACAGCTGTCAGTTTTACTTTATTTGCCTAAAGCAGCTTAATAAAATAATTGGTCTAAATTGCTGCTGGTTGGGTATTCTGCACAGTTTAAGATATTTTGCATAATTTCATCCATTATTCTGCACACTTTTAGGCTATGTCTACACAGCAGCATTGTTATTCTGAAATAAAGTGTCTACATTGCAAGCCATTATTTTGAAATAATGGGGAGCTGAGGGACTTCTTACTGAGATTCCTGTAAAGCAAGGGTTACAGGAGTCTCAAGTAAGGGAAGTCAAAGGAAGAGTGTTCTTCCTGCTGTGTAGACTAGACAGTGCCAAAAGCCAAATTAAGCTATTTTGACTTATGTCATTTGCGTAGTTTAGCTTAATTTGACTTTTGCCCTGCTGTGTAGACGTGCTTTTAGAGGACATAACTTGTATTAAACTGTGCAACTTTAGGATTTAGCTGCGTGGGGCCTATAGTTTGCTAAAGCCTGGCCTTTTTATAGAAAACTACTATAGCATTCCCATGTTACTATGCTAGGACAAACCAAGTACTCTTTACTATGTTTGCTAGGAAGTGACAGTCATACAACTTTTGCTCATAAGCTTTGTACCTTAAAATTAGGAGGAGGGTCTCATGTGAAATCTTGCAACTAGATCCTTCAAATATGGGGGGAAATAGAATTCAGTATTGGAATCCAAGATGTGACCAAACTCCTGAACTGAACACTTCTCCGCTTCACCCATCTTATATTGCTATATGCTAAAAGTAATAGCAGATTCAACAAAATATCCCCAGCCATTTCTTCCAGATGCTGAATTTCTTGAGGTTCAGTCTGATAGCTATAAGAATGAGGCCTTACTTTATTTACCAAATTTCCACCTACAGACATCATTTCAACCTTAAGCAAATATTTAGCAGATACTCAACCTATCCCAGCGACAAATTCCATTGCTAACTCTGTCTACATATCTATTCAAACAACACCATCACAGGACCTAACCACGTAAGCCACATCAGGTGCTCATTCAGCTGCATATCTTCTAATGTAATATATGCTATGGGCCAGCAATGCCACTTCGTCCAGTTTGGCCAATATATGGCAGTCTCTGCACCAAAGGATTAATGGACACAAATCGGATATGAGGAATGGTAGCACACAAATCAGTAAGGGAACACTTTAACTTCCCTGGACAATCAATAGATTTAAAAGTTGCCATTCTTCTACAAAGGAATTTTATCACCCAATTACAGAGGGAGACTGTTGAACTGGAATTCATTTACAAGTTTGACACTTATCAACTTGGGCTCGAATAAAGATAGTAACTGGTTAACACACCACATAGCCTACCTTTTGATATTCATTTATACATCAAAAGCTATGAATGGGACACATCTAGTCTGACTCAATTAGCTTCATTAACACTGGTCCTACAATTGACAGGTAACTGCTTTTGCTGTTGTATAAACTTTGGGTTCTGTAATTTCCATTCCAACTCGTCTGATGAAGTGGGTTTTATGCATGAAAGTTCATGATACATTGGTTAGTCTTGAAAATGCCACAGGACTGCTCATTAAGTTACAGACTAACATGACTATGCCTCTGACACTTATTTTAGTTACAGATTAAACCAATAGAAGTGAAGTTACAGAGCTGATCAGTTGACATTTGCTGAGGCTGTTTTTTGCTGATCCTAGAAAAGGCCACTGCTTGGATTGAATTTTAGGCAAAGATCAATAAGATGGAAATAACTAGTTTTATTTAGAGGTAAGTATATGGTCATTCAGTGGTACTCTGATTGAACGGTCTTGGATTCCAATTCTTGGTAAAGTAAGGACTTTATAATGCAAAATAACTTTTGAGTTTGGTATTAGCAAAAAAGTGAATGTAAAAGGGCTGATTGCAATGTTATTCCTATAAAGCATTCATAGTAGGGTATGTGGTCTTTCTTTTGCATTTAATACCGTTAGTACAGTGTTTCCCAATTTTATTTGGCCATGGAACCCTTTTAAACTTAAAAGAATTTTGCGGAACCCCTGCTAACAGTCTTATATATGATATATAACAGATGATCACACCACTGACTGCATGTGCAGCGCTGAGTAGTGATATCATTCTCCCCACTCTGGCTATGCTGGCATTACACAGGGACACTTATCGTGGCAAATACAAATGAAAATAGTTTTCAATAAAATTCTTAAATATTTTTTGAAATCATAAAATGTTAATGACATGGAATTTTCTTGCGGAACCCTTATTTTCACTTCGCGGAACCCCATTTGGGAAACACTGTGTTAGTATATTGAGATGGGGCAGTAGAGAAACTGCTTATAGTAAGTACTCAAGGAATTTCTACTTGTTACAATTTCTCCTCTCTGCTGTTTATTTGAAAACTGGATCCCTTAAACTCCATCTGAAGAAGTGCGTTGTGCCCACGAAAGCTCATGATGCCATCTACCTTTTTGTTAGTCTCTAAGGTGCTGCAAGACTATTCATTGTTGTTTAGTTTTTCCCGTTACAGACTAACACAGATACCCCCTCAATCTACTTGTCTTACAGTTACTGGTTCTGTTACTTTCTATATGAAATCTCAAACTTGCTACTGAACAGTTGCACTATATACTGGTATACAGTGTTTGCCGAAAGAGGCTTGGTGCTAGAATGTGTGCTTAATTAATATGGTGGAAAACATTGCATTTGAAGGTCTTATCTTTGAGGGTTGGTTTTTGTTGTTTTTTTTTTAACATATTCCCCCAGGTAATTCTAGCCTGTGTGTAGGCTTTGGCCACAGGTGTAGATTGGACAGCCGTGTGGTGGTGAGTTTTTTGGGTTTTTTTTAAATAGCATGTTGTCTAGTTCAACTCTGACCAGAGTTAGATGACTCACAGGTAAAGATTGCAGTGGCCAGCCTATACTAATACTCCATCCCACTCACAGCATCAGCAGAGCTGCCACTGAAGGATAATGTCCCAAAAACCTCATTATCTTTGGAGTTTAAGGGATACACAGTGGGGACTTGTGACTTTTGAAGTGTCTAGGCAGCAGGATCATGACCTAGTGTACAGAAAAAAACAAAATACAAAATAAATCTCACATGCTTGAAATTCAAACCACATGATTTTCATTTATTAATCCCATTATATGAACTATTATCCTGTTGGAAAAAGTTGACTGTTTTACTGTCTTATGAAGCAAATGCTGTTTTGAGTGCATTTTTGCGGGTGGGAGTGGGGGGAAACTCGTTATTTAATGTAATTTCAGTAGCCAGTGAAATGCCCTAGAGTTCTGCCTTTCTTTTGGAGTGTGACAGCTATATGGCCATTTTATCTTTTGAAAAATATTTTCATTATCTGTATGTGGAAATCTTCTAGGGCACCTGCTTCTGATCCAGCTCTATCCCCAGAAGAAGCAGTAGGAGGGGAGTTAGAACAAGTAGAAAAACCTGCAACACAGAATGTCTCACAGGTGGCTTTCTTTGGGGGGAGGAGGGGTAATAGAAAAAGGCTGAAAGAAGTAGAGAATGAGACATGTACTAATACACAGAAGGAAGACTCTAGAAAATTGGGTGTCTAAGTTAATTCTTCTATAAAATCTATTAAATTTAGTTTTTAATGGGGATGTGGAATCAATCTTTACCATCTGATGCATTACAAAAAATTAACATACTCTACACAGCCTCCACCATTTAAATATTCTAGCCACCCTGATTTTCATTTAAAACTAGTGTTTTACTTTGAACAACATTTAAAACGGTCACTAGGTGGCACTACCATTCCTAGTATTGACTTAGCTATGGAGTAAATGGCTGTACAATATAGTCATTGTCTGAGTTCCATTACTTTACTTTGTGCTGGACACTGCATAGAGAAAGATAGGGTTGCTGCCCCCAAGAAATTTCCAGTTACAACAAAACTAATCAGTATTTCTTGGCATGCACTGAAAGTTCACGCTAAGTTTTTAGTCTTTAGGGGAGAAGATATGATGCAATACAGTAATTCCTCATTTAACACTATAGATATGTTCCAGAAAATGATTAAGTGAAAATGTGTTATGCGGGGTCAATTTTCCCACTGAAAATAATGGAAAAGGTGGGGGTTGCGTTTCAAGTGATGGTGTCTGTTGGGACCAGGACATAAGGTTGGGGGAGAAAGGGGACTGGGTTACAGCAGGGAGGGGAAGATGTTTGGCTCTGGGGCAGGAAAGGGGAGGGGGATTGGGTTGGGAGTATACCCCTGTGACGGGTCTGCCAGGACCTGCATTGTGTCCGGTGGGGGGGGGCGGGGTCGCCGGGGAACGGCACGGCAAGCAGCAAACCCTCCACCGCTTTGCAGGAAGGTGGGGGAAGCCCCACGCAGCCGCCAGCAACGACCGGCTGGGGAAATAGTGTTATTCCAGGGACGGTCATGTAATTCAAAAAACGTTCCCTAAAAAAATATTGTGCTATCGCAAAAACATGTTAAGTGGGCACATGTTAAATGAGGAATTACTGTACATTGTTCTGCAGTGTGTGTATTCATTTATGTTTAAAGTCCAGATTTCTGAAAGGTATCTAGGTACATTGTAGGATATTTTTAATACACTAAGAAGCTCAGTACTTTTGATAGTCTTACTTGATGATCATGTGCAGCGATAGAGGTCTAAATACCTTTGAAAAATCTTTCCTTATTTATCTACTCCGATAACCATATCTAACGAATGTTTCAAGATTATCTTAAATCTCAGCCTAGTAAGGACAAGACTTACACCAGATGGGAATACACTCACAACTGCCTTCTGTGGGATTTCATTCATCTTCCTCTCTGAAAAATCTGATGCGTTATGTATCTTAGCTAGCATACTGGACCATAAGAACAATGGATATAATCCAGAACTGAAGTTCCTATGTTCCATATATCTTAAATATTAAATAGCTTTAATGAAGTACATCTATCTTGAGGGCTAAAGGTTTGTCTTGGACCTATGAGGGAAGAGTGAAAGAATTGGGCTTGTTTAACCTAGAAAAGAAGACCAAGAGATCGTCGGTTTACATACTCAAAAAGGTTGTTACAAAGACAACGAAGAAAAATTGTTCTCCTTAACAATAGGGCAAGAAGCAATGGACTTAAATTACAGCATGTGAGGTTTAAGTTGGACATTAGGAAAAACTTCCTAAATGTCAGGGTGGTTAAGCACAGGAATTTAGTGCCCAGGAAGCTTGTGGAATCTCCATCATTAGAGATGAAGAGGAGTTTAGATGAACACCTCTCAGAAATGGTCCTGGTGATGCTTGGCCTAGCCCTGACTAAAGGGAACTGGTCTTGATGACCTTTCAAGGTCTCTTCCAGGTTGTTATGAATACTGTGACTTGTTTGTCTATGGCTTTTATGGCTGTGGCTATGTTAGAATAGACACTGGCCTGACCCTTCTGCTTCACCCCCCATATTGAAGCAGGGTATTTGTCAGTTTCATAGGTGTGTGCAGCACATTTCATTAGGGTGTGCACCCAAAGAATTTTTTAAAAATGCACTTTGACCCTCATTGGCCACACCTCTGGAGGTAACATTCTCAGGGCAAGATGCAAACATGACCAGAAGTAAAAGATGCCATGTGACCCCTCCCCCCCGACTTTTCCCACCATCCTCCTACCAATAGGGATTAATTTGGCCCTCACCAACCCCCCCCCCCCATGCAACTATCCTGCAATTGCATTAACCCAACATGTGTGACATTAACTCGGGGGTGGAGAGGCTGGGGGGAAGTGTTCCCTCTAAGAGTTTCCTCCCATGAGCAGAATGAATTTTGTGGGGCTTGTTTGGATGTGCCTCGTGGCACCCAAGTTATTAATAAATATCTCAAACCTCTACCTTTTCCCTCTGCTGCCATGTCTCCTCCCCTTGCTCCATCAGCTCCCCTGGTGCCTGCTGCTCCCCAACCCCTCACCCTCCTCTGCTGTCCTGACTCCTGCCCTTCTCACTGCCTTCAGCCTTCCTGAGACCTACCCCGCTCCACCAGCCCTTCTCTCCCCCATGCCCACTCTTCCAGTATCCCCACTCTGATCATGTGAGCTACCCCTCCTCATCCCCTCTCCTAACACCTCCCTCTACACACCTGCCCTGCCTCTCTCCTCTGGTGCTGGTCCCTCCCCTGCAGGTGTCTGCCGTTCTGCTTTACCCCCAGAATCCCCTGGCACCTGCACCTTCCCTTACCCCTGCACCCTCCTAGTGCCTCCCCCTTCCTCCACTGTCCGTGCCCCCTTTTTCCCTGATGCTCACAACCCTCTGCCCCTGGTCCCCTCATGCCCCTGTGCCCTCACACATGACTTGCTCCATCCCTGTCTTCCTCATGCCCTCCCCTTCTTTCAAGCCTTCTCCCAGAACCTCCCTCTCCCCCCTCTAACTCCCAGTGCCCTTACCCTCTGCCTATTCTGGGCACCACCAAAAGTTATACAAAAGTTATACAAACCTGCCACCCCTGTCTGTCATAGGACAAAGCCATTAAACTCCTAGTTATAAACTGAGAACTGTATTGTATACAGATGCAAACTGCTTTAGAGCCAATCTTACACACAGTTGTCCTTTTAATCCCTATCCACACTACAATTTTAACTAGAGTTATAATCTCACACAGATTACTAGGTTGAAGACAATCTGATTACACAAGAGTAACTGGGGTTGCACAGTTGAATGGGGGGGAGGAGGAGGGAGCGAGCTAGTATGGCCTGCACAACGTTTATTACTATGATGGTGTCCGGAAAGGAAATTCCATGCCAAACTTGCAAGGGTGGGTGGGACACCCTCCTTCCTCCCACCCTATCCCATTTTACTCTCCCTTGACAAGAATGTGTCATCAAGGAATGGTTTTATAAGCACTAAGATAACTTACTAGAAAATTCTGAGGCATTTGGCAAATCACGTTATCAAAATTAAGAATAATGGGTGAGGTTTATTTTTTCTTCTTTTGAAACCAGCTCAATGTTAACAGCCCCATCCTGCAATCCTTATTCAGGTACAATCCTTCTAGAGTCAGTAGGACTCTGCTTATGGACTAATCTCAACGGGGCACTTCAATAGAATGTGTTCATTTCCCATATTTATCTTTACAAGGCCTGTACCTATAATTCCTTCTGATTTCCACCATCACCATTCTAGACAGCATCTGTTATATTATCCAAAAATATAAATGGTCAGCTGGCTGAGTTCCAGCCTTTAGTCAATAGTGTATTTACTGACATTCCTACACAGTTTGCCCCATCTGTCTCTCCTTGTGGCACTTGAGATTTGTGCTGAGGGATTCTCTTTCATTTGTTCATTAGTGGTAACAACCTTCTTGCATCAGCTGTACCTCTATCTGTACACTTAAATAATTCACACAAATTTCTTTCACGTTTTCCTTCCCAGATGTTATGGGGATGAGTGAGATACAAGAACTGAAATAGAGCCAGAGAGATCCCATGAAAAAATATCTAAATATACTACATATTTTACCCCAGAAAATAAACCAATGTGGTATGAAGGTATTTGCAATATCAATGCTTACAAAGCTCTCTGAACAATACTTCAACTGTATTCATTGCTTTTCTGCCCCCTGGCACTTTGTATGTAGTCACCCAGAAACCATGAGACATTTAAATACATGGAGGTACTTTACACAGGGCATTTTTATATAGAATCATAGTGTGCAGAGTTAATCTAGCCATATTAATAGCAACATAAGAAAGACATTAAAGGAAAAGACATTCTGGGTTCTTTAGTCTAGAGTGGTGTGAACTCCTGAAGTGGTTTATTTCTTTATTGGAAAAAAATGAGAGGAGACAGATTCAGGATAATTTGCTGGAGTAGTTTTTAATTTCATGAATAGTCTGCACATACCTCCTGCTATTACCTTGAATAAAGATGGGTTGACAGCAAAGGCCGTGGCAGCACTTGCAATTCACCCATGCAGCTCTACTTTCTGAGCTGCGGACCGTAAGCTCCTCAGGACAGTGATGGGCTTCTAGACTCAGCCGTGTTAAAAAATAAAATTAAATAACTAAAAGGAAAACATCAGCGGAAGTAAAAAAGGTATTTTTATCTAACAAGCAATAATAGCCAGTCTCTCTCAAATCTGGCATGAGACTGTTTCCAATCCTAATGCTAGAATGAGATAGGACTTTTCTACACAGGAAAGCTAGTCCAAATAAGTTGGGGTGTGAATTTAAAGTGCAGTAGCTTTTCCTCACTTAGCCTGTGTATGGGCACTCTTACCCCATACTCAGGTTGTGGCTTATGCTACAGGCATCATCTCAGCACAGTTATGGCACTAAAGCTGTGCTGCTGTAGCATCCATGGCAGCAGCTCTCAACCTGTTGCTCTGCGTGTGGCCCAATTAGCGCACAGCTGCAGCCCAGATGTATGCTGAAAAAATTCAAAAGTTGCGGCTGCTCTGGGCAGGCCAAGGAAGAGATAGCATCTGGCACGCTGCTGGACCATTCCTGTGAGCAGAGGGCTGGTGAGTGCTGCAAGGAGACAGGAGAGTGGGTCTCTGAACAAGTTTGGGGGGGACCTCTGGGCAGTGAGGGGGAGACACTGCAGCATCCCCAGGTTTGAGGTGAGGCTCCACTCCTGGCCCCACTTCTTAGGTCCTATCTGCCAGTCCATCCCAGATGCCACACTTCTGGCTGGGTGCCAATGGTCCCAGTGGCACAGCAGAGTCCAGGGGGTCCCTGCTGCCCAGCCCCATGCCCAGGGCTCCACTCCTGGCCCCACTCTGTGGACAGAAGATGCTGGGCATAGGGAACTGTGGTTGTCAATCTGTGGCTTTCATAACACATTGTAGCCCAAAATGACAAATAGGATGAGAACCACTTGTTACAAAATACATGTTGAACCTCTCTAATCCAGCGCCCTTGGGACCTGACCAGTTTCAAACCAGAGAATTTGCTGAGCCACAGGAGGTCAGCTGCCACCTAACCCTCCACTGCAGAAGTTCCCAATATTTCTGTTGGTCGGCATGTGCAGAGCTGGCGAAATCCTGACACTACCAACCCACTCAGCACTCTGCTCAGGGGGTGGCAATAATTTTTGAGAGGAGGAGCCACTCCAAGAGTTTAGTAAATGGCCAAGGGCTGCACTTTTCTATGGAGGGGCTGTGGGGCCTGGGACAGAGATTGGGTACAGAAGGGAAGTTGGAGTATGGGACTGGGGTGCAGGAGAGGGTGAGGGTTTGGGAGGGAGTTTGGGTGAAGGAGGAAGTTGTGACCTGGGGTAGGGGTTTGGGGTTCAGGAGGGAGTATAGTTGTAGGAGAGGATTCTCACCTGGGGATGGGTGGAAGGGGTAGGGTCTGGGAGGAAGCTGGGGTGCTAGAGGCAGGCTCTAGCTGGAAGGTGCTTACCTAAACAGCTACCAGTCAGTAGCACAGTGGGACCATTAGAAAGAATCCCTTCCCACCAGCAGCCCCAGATTGCTCAAAACAGCTGGCTGTTCTGTGCGTCTCTCTGCACTGCAGGAGGGGAGGCTTTGCGCACTGTCCCCATCCCCTGCACAGTCTCTCAGTTCCCATTGGCCAGTTTCTGTAGGCCGTATCTTGCTCAACCCTGACCTAGCTAGTACCTAAGCCCCAACATGAACCTCAAACTATTCCCTCAAACACCCTCTCACCAGTCCTCCTTGTGATGCCTAATCCAGCAGAAGTGTTAATAGAATCTGGGGGATCATGACAGAGTGAGGTATTTGAAGAAGGGGCAAATTTTAGATTGAATAAAGAAGCAAATTCTTTGCATGTGGCTAAAGGTAAAGGCTGGGAGGGAAAAAGGTGAGTTTGGTGGGAAGACGAATTTTATTAGTATTTATTTCTATTATTGTAGTAATGGTATTGAAAAAGGGAACAAAGATTGTCAACAACTTCTGAAGTCAATAAACAACAGAAATTAAGCTGCAGCTGATCAAGAGAGCAAGTCAGGCTAGAGCTGGGTGGGCAAAATATAGCCCAGGGGCTGGATCGGTCCTGCCACTATCCTGCAGTCCAGCAAAACAGCTCCTCGCCTTCCCCACCCCCACCCATGGCACTACTCAAAGTGAATAACTGCTGGGGCCATGAGCTCTCTGCGTACTGAGGAGCGGCGGCGGGGGAGAGGGGCAGGAGGTGCTTTGCACACTGCCCCAGCACAATCTTGCAGTTCCCATTGGCTGAAAAACAGCCAATGGGAGCTGCCTAGGCCACACATTTGCAGTGTAAGCAGCATACAGAGGGCCCCTCTGCCCAAAGAGTACGCGGTGCATAGAAAGCACATGGCCTGTACAGTCAGCTGCTTTGAGTGGCGCACAGGAAGGATCCCACTCGGCTGATGGCTGGGAGCCACCTAAGGTAAGTGCCGGGCATCCCAGTCCCTCTCTCCCGCCAACACTCTGTCCCCCCTCCTGCACTTCTGCCACAGAGCACAATCCCCTCCCAGACCTTGCACCCTCTCTTACACTCCTCCTCCAAGTCAGAATCTTCTTCTTGCACTCATACTTTATCCCAGACCCAGCACCTCCTGCCCCAGGTCACAGTCCCCTTCCTTGACCCAAATTTCCTCCCAGATTCCACATCCTCTCTTGCACCCCAATCCCCTACTTCAAGTTCCCTTCTGCACCCAACCTCCTATACCTTCTCCATTGAATGTCATGGAAGAGCACAGACCTTCACCTCTTACCAAATTCTTGAAGTGGCCCCCCATCAAAAATTACTGCCCATCCCAGGGCTAGAGTGTCTAATGGGATCAAAGTCTGAGAGGACAGTGAAATAGATGGTAATTTTCTGAGTGGTGAGGCAATGGAGAGAATGCTCAAATATAACTAAGGAGGGAGGTGAGATCATTAGCAATGTAGGGAGCACAGCAGGGAATGATCAATGATGAAATTAAGGGCATGGCCTCAAACAGTTTGAATAGGGGTGAGAGAGAATAGTACAGACAGACTGAATGAAACTAACGAAACCAAGAATGGAAACATAATTGAAACTCAGTATGATATGATCTTACTTGATTTGGTTCATTGAAAGATTTTTTCAGTTAAGAAAATTGAGAGTTATTTTTATTTTAGTGTTTTGCGGCCAGTTGTAGCTGCTTAGCATGAAAAATCTAATCACTTTTCTTAGGACAGATGCAGGTGACACATTGGAAATCAGACACCTTAATAGCTAACGAATAGGAACACTACATGAATTAGTGGTGTCATCCAATTTGACACAAGAGCATTAATAAGACTGACTCACAAAGAACAAATTAAAAATAAAATTAATACTGAACCAAAGCCGTATTAAATAATTAGGTACTGTGTTTTTCTCCCTTGCCTCTGCTAATTAGCAAAGTGTGTGTGTGTGTGTGTGTGTGTGTGTGTGTGTGTGTGTGTGTGTGTGTGTGTGTGTGTGTAAAAACTGCTCTTTCCTTTCTTTCTAATCACCCCTCCTCTTTTTCTCCCCCACCCCCCGCATGTTGTTTAGAGTCACATCCTTACTCCTTATCAATGGAGTAACCTTTTAGGACACACCTACCCAGGGCTAAAGCAGAGATAAACTATGCAACTTGAACTACGTCAATTGTGTAGCTTAAGTTGAAATAGCTTATTTTGGCTTTTGGTGCTGTCTATACAGAAGAAAGTCAAAGAGAGCACTCTTCCTCCGACTTCCCTTACTCCTCATACAATGAGGATTACAGGAATTGGAATAAGAAGTCCTACAGCTTGACATTATTTCGACATTATGACAAAATAACTGCTTGTAGTGTAGATGCGGACTATGTTATTTCAGAAGACCGGCAATTATTCTGAAATAACGCTGCTGTGTAGACATAGCCTTACTGTGCAAGTAGCCCCACTGATTTGAACTCGAGAGGTACAACTCACAGGGCAAGAAGCCCAGCCCTAGAGAACCAGCTAGTTCCTGCAGGGTTACGCGGGGGGAACATTCTGTCATAACAAGTACTGCTGCTGCACAGTGCACCCCTCTCGGTGCATCTGATGCATCATGGCTTACATGGGAACAGTCCTTCCTCCACTACTAACAGTTGCTGAAGGACTCATGTTCCTGAATGGCTCTCTTATTGGAGAGACACTTGTAGCCACGGCTACACTACTCCGTGTTGTCAACATAACGCAGCTTATGTTGCCCTAACTAGGGAAGTGTATTCTCTGCAATGCTCTTCCTTCCATTTTAATTCACCTGCGATGGCACAAAGTCAGCTTGACAAAAGGCCCATAGCTTAAGGGGACTGTCACGGGGCCAGGTGTGCCCCATGCCCCGGGATCACTATGGCCCAGTGGCCGAGTCTTTGATCGCCCCTGTCGGGGTTCAATATGGTGTGGCGGGGTAGGGGGGTCCAGGCCCTCCCTCTCTACTGGACCCCAGCCCAGGGCCCTATCAGTGGCAGATGGTTTCCACCACTGGCTCAGCGGGGGATCCTCCCCAAAATGTGCTGAGCTCTCCGAGGCACCTCCTGCTTCCTGCCCCGGGCTACTTCCTACCCCATCAGCAGTGGCTGGTCCAGTAGCTGGCGCAGCTGGTGTGTTGGGGTTGGGGAACGCAGCAGCAGCTGGTGGAACGATGGTGGCTAGGGTAGCTGCAAGCTGCCATCAGGACTGTAGCTCTGGCTGTTCCTGCGGTCCCACAGGAGCTCCTTCCCCTTCAGAGGTCAGCCCCACCTGAGCTGCTCCTCTGGCCTTTATACCAGCACTGTAGCTGGAGCAAGCCCAGCAGGGTCTTGGGGGAGGTGGCCTTCTCAGCCCAGCAGGCCCGGGTAACCTCCCCTTGGCCAGTGTGGGACTGGGACGCCCCATCACAGGGACATAGAGCGATGCCGTGTCAGTGTAAACACAGGGCAAGCTAAGCAACACAGAGTGGCCTCCAGAAACAGAGACAACTGGTGAGGAGGGACCCAGGGTGCCACCAATGACATGATCCCCACTCTACCCTAACAAAGGGCCAGGATAACACCCCTCTGCCTCAGATCCTGCCTCTCCCTTGAGGCAGCCCAGTGGCAGCAGGGGTCTGCAGTGCCTCCCTTCCCTTCCCTGCCTCCCCCCCAGCTCACTGGCAGTGGCAGAGGAAACAGAGCAAGGTGGGCCCAGCTCGCTTTGCTCCCTTGGCCATCTTGCTTCACTGCCCACCTGTAAGTGTGGGGGCAGTCCCACCCCCTCCCACTCTTCCAGAATGGCATGCCAGGCGAGCACAGCAAGCTGTGGCTGCCCTGCTCTGCTTCCCCTGCCATTGGCTGTCAGTACGTGTGTGTGTGGGGGGGTGCCAAGCTCCACCACTTAGTCTCTCCCCTCTGCCAGTTATTGGCTGACCTCTCTGCCCATGGCATTTGGCGCACGTAACCTCCCCGCCCTTCTCTGCCCTCCCTCCCCCCATGTGTCATCCTTGTCCAAAAGGTATCTGACAATACCCACCATGACTGCTTGGTCATGGTTTTGAACACAGCTGCCTGGCAACCAGGTACAGAAGTGAATGCCTCTTGCCTGCTAAAGCCCTAGGAAGTTTTGAACTTGCTCTTCCTGTTTGCTCAGTGTGCAAAGCTCACATAGCAACTGCCCAGCTTAGCATGCCGGCTTCATGCGGCAAACAGCTCCTGGCTGTAGTGCATGGGAGGTGGTGGATCTCCTGGGACTGTGGAGAGAGGGGGCTGTGCAGGCTGCAGGAACATGCTTGGGGCATAGAGGGAAAGGACCATATAGGGACTTGCAGCTGTGTTTTGTAAAAATCAAAGAGCAGCAGCAGGCATAGCAGAAGGCAAGAGAGGCAATTAATTGTCTTTTATGCAGAGCTTCAGACATGCCACTTCCACAGGGAGGGGGCTGGGTCAGGGTAGTGGTGACTAGCCTCCTCCCTCCTTCCGTTGAGCACCTCTTACAGCCTTGTGTTCATAACGCACAGCCTAAGACTGAAGAGCAGTGTAGGAGCCTTTCTTTCTGACATGGACAGCTGGCTTGCAGGTTACCAAAGCAGTTGGAAACCTAATAGGATGCCCATAGAACATGCGATTGAGCAATCTGAACCCCCATGAGGCTTTGCAAACCCTGTGGCTAGTTGCATAGTTGAATAGCTACCTGATACAATTTGACCTGAGTACACAATTAGTTGATAAAGGGCTGCTGGCAGCTCTGCAGTTTAAATGTAGTAGGTGCCGGGCATGCAGGTAGCCTGGCTTCTACTACATTTAAACTACAGAGTCACAGTGGGAGTAGGTCCAAGTCCTGGCTCATGCTGGGTCCTGCGCTGCACCTCTGCCTCTCCTGCCCCCGCACCATGGAGACTTTTTAAGCCAGCTCCCCCCAGCACCAGCTCCTGCTTCCCCCACTTGCTGCCTCTGCTACAGAGGCGGGGGGGGGCGGGGAAGGGAAGGGGAATGTGAGTAGTTGACTATTCAACTCCTCTTTTACATCCCTACAATGCACTACTCTCTGTGTTAATGCAAGACTATGTCTGCACTAGCATGATCTTGTGCCAGAGCTATGCAAATGAGGCTAAGCGTGGAATATCGCTGAGCCTCATTTGCATATCTAATGAGCCGCCATTTTGCGGAAGAGGCTCTTGCGCAATGCCATTATGCCTGAAAATAATCAGCGTAACAGTATTGCGCAAGAGGGTTTTTCTTGTGTAAGAAGGGGCAGTGTTGGCAGCTCCTTCTTGCGCAAGAGCATCTTCCACAAAAATGGCAGCTAATTAGATATGCAAATGAGGCTCAGCAATAGTCCACACTTAGCCTCATTTGCATAGCTCTGGCGCAAGATTGCGCCAGTGTAGACATAGCCCTATTGTGGATGCCTTCTGATGGCACAAGGAGCACAATGTGGACATGCAACAGCAGTGGTTGTATGGTAGCATAACTTATGTCATCTTAACTGCATAATGTAGACATAGCCTTATAAGTGATGCCCAGTATAAGGGTTTCAGGACAGGCTCTACAAAAATTAATCCTGACAGCATCCCTGACAGGTAAGCAGGTATTATCCCAATTTTATAGGTGGGGAAACAAGATCAACTCAGTATGAGTCCACAAAGCACTGTAATTAGAGGAATTGAGTTCCTGTCTCCATAGCCTACGTACAGACAGCTAGTAAGCTAGAAAGGAGAATGGTTGATTTACATAGAAATGTCTTTGGAGAGAGCAGTGGAAGGACAGGCTATATGATTAATGTGGTTTTGAGCAGATATTAGTTTGAAAGTTTGCTTGAATGGAGCAGTAGCAGTATTTAAACTCCCTAAAATTTAAAATAACTTTGTTTGCTTATACAAAGATTAAAATGACATGTCAGTACTATTAGTATACTTATATCCCAAACCACCTCTCTTTTCTAATACTTCTCACTCGATTATTAAGACACCCACATTAAAAGAAACTTCATCAATCATTTACTACTGTTCATTCACACTATTAAGCCAATATCATCTTCTTTTGTCATTACAGTTGCCCCTTGAGCAACAGACTGCCATGTACAAGGTCATAAAAGGAACCTTAACAATTAAATTGATGTAAGGGAAGTGAGGCACAGGAACTGAGATGGGAAAAGTTATTTTTGCATGTAGAGTAATTAGTACAGTAAATTCTGTGACAAAATTCATGGATAGTGTGGTGCCCCTTCACTCTCCAGGTGGAAAGGAGGCCACTCTGCCTCATTGCCTTTGGGTTTAGCTTTCAGCCTTGGGTTTGAATCCCACTGGTGGGGTGGAGCCATATGAGGTGTAGAGCTCTGGGCCTGTCTAACTGAGGCAAAACACAGAAACAGGCTGGAGTCCTTCTCCTCATGCCCTGGGAGGGCAGCACCCTAAAGAGTCATAGGCCTACAATAGAGCTGGCAGTCTAGGGCTTTAGTCCTAGATCATGGTTGGGCTGGTAACAGGCTGTAGCCTGGGCTTATGGGCTCAGGTATCTGGCAAACAGATACACACTAGAGTTCTCACCCTTTGGCAGGACAGAGCAGGCTTTAACCCTGCCTTGGCTCAGGCAGCCAGCAAACACACAGAGTCTCGAGTTTTGGGGTGGGAGGGTTGTGAGCATCCATAAAATCTAGGGGGCTCCAGTTGTTTTCAGCATCCAGGGTGCTAGCAGTGCTGTTCAAGGGTCACAGACCCTCTGGCCTAAAGGCAGAGAACTAGCCACCCCAGGGTTGAGGTACCAGAGAAATGCAGGTCCAACCAATTCCACTGTTCCTTAGCCCTAGGCCCTATCTCAGTAGGGATCTAACTATAATATTCCGATTCAGGAGCATTCAATCCTGTAGCTGTCCAGTCATCGGCTAACCCTCAGCTACATCCTACCCACCTGGGATTTGGTACCTCAGGACAGATTTTTCCGGTATGTTGGGCCAGCAAACCTATGCCTCAGGATTGGAGCAGTGCATAGTTACCTTAAAGCCACCTTTGCACATCCTTTCTCCACTGGAGTTACATGAACCACACTATGACCACAAGCAAGGATCCAGACCCTTAAATTTGCATCTAGCTCTGGAGTTCAGATCAGAGGTTTCACATCTGGGATATTGGTTCGGGGCTTCATACAAATAATTGTGTGGTTTGTAAGTTACTTAGGTTCTTCATTGCTATGTGGCATTCCATACAAATACATAGTGCGTTCATCTCTGTTAAAGCATGAAATAGAATCAATAGCACAGTGAATATTTGACATGGAACATTTTAAAAAGTCTCAGAGGGGCAGCCGTGTCAGTCTGTAACAATATGGTTTTTATATAGCCATACTGAAAAGCCTGTAGCCATATTGGTAGGCCTAAAGCCTTCCTCTGCAGCCAGATTGAAGAGCTAGAGTCACAGACTCACATTCTATCTAAATTACATTAAAATAGTGTCACATCAGGCTGTGAGACCCTGCCCTAATGCTACCCACTGTCGCCAAATAAGGAAATAGATTTCAAGATGGGTAAAGAAATTTTAGTTTAACAGCATTTTGTCTGGCAAGACACTGTTTATCAATAGTGGAGGTTGTGGAATCTTCATTCTATAATTATGGTCCTCACTTTCCTATTGTCCGTATGATCTCTGTCTGGTTTTTAATTGTTTCTGTCTGCTGCATAATTAATTTTGCTAGGTGCAAATCCAAAAAAGGTGGTGGGTATGATTGGTTAGGTAATTCTGTTACTGTAGGTTATAATTGGTTAGTAAAATTATACTAATATAATTGCTTACGGTATAGCTAAGCAGGACTCATATTTCACCATATAAATGGGTCCAAAAGGAAATTCTTTGGGAACCAACTCCAGGACACAGCTCCAAAATCAGAGCTGCCAGACCTCAACCCTGGGCCAATGACACCGTGCTGAAACTGGAGTCCCCCCTGATGGACCTGATCCTGACAGGCCATCAAGATAAGTTCATCTGTCTTATTGGGAGTGGTGAGCGCTGTATGCCTGGCATGTTCACCTCTTTTTGATTATTGTTAATAAATAGAGATTAAGTAGGATATTACCGTGTAAGGCTCTTTCACTGGTAAAAGACCCCACAATCCCACAAAGTGTAAGGTTACGCCTGGGCCTGAAGAAGGGTAAGGGTGGGTGCCTATATTGGACAGGTTACATCTGAGCCCTAGGAATGAGTAAGGGTGGGTGCCTCTAGAAAGACTATTTTGTGCGGGTAACAAGTCTGTAACTTTAAAAACAGCAAATAGTCTTGTCGTACCTAAGGTTATGTCTACGCTACTATGTTATTTCAAATTAATAACTCTCAAAATAAGCTTATTCCTCTTCACAAGCAGGAGTTATTTTTATAAACTAATAAGACTATTATTTTGAAATAACAGGCATGGTAGCGTGGATGCTCACCTTGTTATTTCAAAATAAGGTGAGTTATTTTGAAATGACTCCCCAGTATAGACATGCCCTTAGAGCAGTGTTTCTTAAACTATGCTCTGCACAACACTGGTGTTCCGTGAACAATTCACAGCTGTGCCACGACCTTTTCTTTGTTTTTGTCTCTTTTTGTCTGACAATTTTTTTTAAGAACATTTTCATAGGTGTTCCGCATAAAAAAATATTATTGTTTGGTGTTCCATAGTCACAAAAAGTTTAAGAAACACTGCCTTAGAGACTAACAAAACTATATATAGTATCATGAGCTTTCATGGGCAAAACCTACTTTATCAGATGAGCTGCAGTGGTAAAAGAGGGATGCAGAATTTATAACTGAAAAAGAAGGTAGAGAGAAAAAGTCACCACTAGCAGATCCTGATTCATGATTGAAGCCTTTGGGAGGGGTTGGGGGAGAAACACCTTATCTGTTTCTTTTAAAAGGGTAATAGACAATTAAATGCAAAATTAAGTGAGGGAGACCAACCGCTGCCACATGCAAGCAGACCAGACCAAAATGACAGGACTTGCTGCCTGACTTAAGGATGCTGACCAAACCAAGACTCAGAAAGAATGAGCTCAGATTCCAGAGGACTGAAAAATAACCAAATTCTGAATGCAAAGGTATCTATCTTGAACATGCTTTGAAAGGTAAAGTGCCCATGCTTAAGAAATTCTTTTGCTAAGCCTGTTTTCCTTGCTTGCCTGCCATATTGCCCCAAGTAGAATCAAAAGCTCCTGCAGTCAGTTGGACAATGTGGGGGAACATGTCTAAGCAACTGGGAGCTCAGGAAGGATGTAGCACTGTTTCAAGGGTCTTACTAAGGCAGGCAGGCTGCAAGGACACACTGGCAAAGAGCTGTCAGACACCTGCACCTAGGGTTGCAGGTCGTTTAACAAAAAATATGGAACACCCCTTCCCCCCCCACACACAAAAAAAATACCACTGGGGAAAAATTCTGATGAGGAAAAAAAAAGGGGGAGATCAAAGTTGGTGAGGGGGAAAAAAAGAAAAAAAAGGCTGTGCCTTTAAATGGCCCCGCGCTCCTCACTCCCTTCCCCTATCAGATGCAGCAGGGGAAAATTGTCTCCGCTGGGCTTCCGTCTGAGGGAAGCAGGAAATATCAGACATTTCGCATGTCTGGTATTTTCTGGGGGTTTTTTAACTGGAAGGGGAACCTGAATAACGGACAGTCCAGGCGAAAACCGGACACCTGGCAACCCTACTTGTACCCGGGTGGGGGGAAAGAGGTGCCTGAGAGACCCAGAACTAGGAACATTGAACAAGTCACTACCCGGATCCTGGTGATTTGAAAGTTTAGTATCATGTGGAGTCTAACAGTAGGGTTGATAGACAATAGACCAGTGTCTGCTCAGTGAGAGGGTGAGGCCAGAGTGTAACAGCATGTCATTATTGTGCTGGGCATATTTAGCATTTTGATTTCCTGTTCTCATTCTCCCCATTTAAAAGCAACATTTCTGGCCAAAAATCCAAACACACACCCATCTACAAAAGGTGAGGTGTCAAGATAATTTCACATCCATAGACATGTCTACTGATCATTGCTGTAGGGAAGCAGAGACCAGTGTTGTTAAGTTTGAGTAACTGTTTCTACTCTAACATCCTGTTTTCAATCCTGCCTTATTTTCTTTAGATTAAAATTTTTCCAAGTTTGGCCTGTGTTATGCCTGAAAATTTTATTTTTGCTTAAGATTGGATCAAACGTAATTCCTCCATTTCTAAGGGCAAGTAGAGTAATGGGGCAGGGGGAATTCTTTTATTTAAAAACGTATTTGCAATCTTTTTTGGAACAGTTTTACAGCCAAAGTGGATGGGCATGGATATTTCAGATTTGGTATCCAAGGAGCCTACACTAAAGAAAAATGCTTCTAAGAGTTCTTGTGAGATGTAGATTTGATTTAACCAACTTATGACCTTGAAAATGAGGCACATCATTCATGCACAGTGCAGCGTTCACATTTATTCATTAAGGCCCTGATCTCGCAAAGACTTATGCATAACATATATTTAAGCTTTACGCACCATGAACTGTCTATCTGATTTCAATGGATTACACACAGTGTGCAAAATTTAAAGTGTGTATGAATATTTACAGGAACAGGGCCTAAGCCAATAAAGCATGCAGCTAAGGGAGGTTCCACTGCACATACACATATGGCTGGCTAAGCTGTTGGATGTAGTGAAAAATGTACTGAAGGTGTAAAGAACAGCTGTTCACTTTCTAAAGATATACAAATTTGAATACAGCTTTAGATACCCATAGGTGGTACTGTGTATATTCCAGAAAAATATCTAAATAAAAAGAAAAGATGAGAGCAATAAAATAGTGAAATTAGTGTAAGTGTTCTTTCTATAAGATAGTACTGTTAAAAGTATTTATGTCCATCTATCAGATGCAAATGTCTTGGTTTTAATGTGAAATTAGATGGTGCATGAATAGCCAGAAATTTGTTTAGAAATGACTTGTGTGATTTTTCTCTCTCAACTGATGTGAATTTCAGTGGTCTCCAGAAAGTGCTAGAGATGTTCCTATGCACAAAAGATTAAACTCTGAAAAGAGAACATACAAAAAAAAGTCTGAGCTACTGTGTTTGTATTGGACCACATTCTCCTCTCATTTATACCAGTGTAACTCTGAAGCAACACAACTGAAGCCATCTTGGATTTACACCAATATAACTGATCAGATTACAATCCATTATCTTTAAGATCAGATATGGAATGAAAAATAGGATAACTGGTAAAAATTAAACCCATATCCCATGCCAGTAAATATGGAAAAAAGGTCAGAATTTGAAACTTTTTTTCTCCCTTTCCTTATGCTACATTATATCTGAAATATATTCAAATATATAGGGCCAAATGTGGCAGGTTATTTGTTGCAGGGTACATCTTTCCTGGAACATATGATTCTTGTGCTTTTGGATCTAGACTGGTTACTTATTAAGTCAAAGATTCAATTTGAAGTGTTGACTTACAGAATGCTAAATGGAATCTACTTGTCCCTTTCCTTATACCACATTGCCAAAGTCAGAGCGGGCACCTGATCTGGAGCACCATTCGTGTAAGAGGGGTCTGCTGGCAGTGCTTTTTCTGAGCCCCCCCCCCCCCCCTCCACTTCACTCACACATGATTTTTTAAATTCTAAAATGGTATCTTTGGGATGTCTCTTGTCCCTATTCAGGAATTTACAGTACTTTTAAAGAACCTAGTGTGACTAGTGCCTTTGCAAAAAATATAACAGTGCCTAAGGAGATTGGCCTTAAAGTGACTATGAGACTTTGAGCCAATTCCTACCACTTTCTTTTGTGGCCTCCTTTAATCAATACCAGGGTAACACAAACCAGAAGCCTTCAGACAATTTACTGTAATAATCAAAAGTTATGGCAGAACAGCAAATTCTCAGATGAATTTTGAAATGGAACCACAGAATAAGTGGCTAATTGACCCTGTTCAGGATTTCAGCCCAGAGTGAGGCAATCTGGGACACTTAACTGCTGAGTCAGCCATTTTATCTGTTGATAGTCTGCCACTCCAAAAAGACAGTTTACTCCCATACTTCCCTGCCCAATGGCCTGGCTTTCCCTCACAAGCAAGAGACATGTCTGTTCCCTCCCTCCCTCCCTCACCAGCTGACTACTCCCTCTGCTTTGCCAAATTGCATTTTCCAGGGGCCAGGCTATACCTTTGATAGGTGAAGAGTGGGAGCTTGCCTTACTTTATTTTATTGGCTGTGAATGACTACCAAGATTAAAGTTTTTAGTTTAAAAAAATAATGTCCTAACTATGAAAAAAGAATTGTATAGCTGGTACTTTATGTAGGATTTTAAAAATCCCAGTGACACTAGAAACTGAAGATACTATCACTCCTTCAGTTCTGCAATCATTGTAAATATTGTAAGTATAAAGAACAGCCCTATTTCCAAGAAAGATTCCAAGTGAAAGAACTAACTAGGGAGTAAAACCACTCAATCTTGATTGAGATCTAAACAAAACAAACAAAAAAATAGCATGGAGGCAAGGGATGCACCTCTCAATATATATATATATATATATATGTATTTATCTATATATTTGAGAGTTTGTAAGGCAGAAATGCTGAATAGAGGAATGATCTGAGTAAATTTTAAGGCCTGCCACCTGTAATGGATATAAGTGATGTAATTTATCACTATGTACTCTTGTAAAGGTTGTGTAGAATTGTAAATTGCAAGAAAAATGTTTGTAAGACCATTAATAAGGGAAAAGCTGTTTAAAATGTAGTTTTCCAAAATGGAGTCTAAAACTCCATTTAGTACTTGGAACTTTCCAGATTTGTCTTTTACAATTGGGTATGGCATAGAATGTGCGGGTAGAATATTTGAGTTCAAAACCTGAGCTACCTGTCAGTTAAATTTGCATAAACATGAATATGTATGAGCATTCCTATTAGTCAATCAATTCAAACCAC
This sequence comes from Pelodiscus sinensis, assembly GCF_052426305.1. Classification (NCBI taxonomy): domain Eukaryota; kingdom Metazoa; phylum Chordata; order Testudines; family Trionychidae; genus Pelodiscus; species Pelodiscus sinensis. Next base: position 83,481,590 of record NC_143053.1, read on the forward strand.
ACTGGAAAAGCATCCTTGCCATGTCCAATCAGTTTAAAACATCTAGATAATGAATATGCATGAAATCACCCTATATAAGTTTGGACCGAACGTCAGTTAATGCTGGTTCCCGGACGTAGCTGGGGCCTGCAGCGTCATGGGTTTCGTCGGGTTAGTAGAGCATCCTAACCTGGGCTCTTTTCAGAAAGAATACCTTAATGGTATTTTTCATATATAGAATCTTTTAGTATCTTAATGGTACTAGGTATCCTTGTGGTACCGAACATCTTTATGGTGTTCTAACCTTCTTCCTTGGGTTACATGACGGAAGGTCATTCCCACTTTTAGTTTAGTGTAGTTTAGTTCTTAGAATAGGATAGATCTCCCATGTGTCAGCGACAGGTGCGTCGGTCAACGTAAGGTCGGCCGTCATCGTGTTTGTTCGACGGTCGCATCGGAGGAGTGTAGGGTTTTATTTTAGGATTAGAATAAGTTAAGTACAGAGTCTACCATTGCCGGTTCGAGATGCTACCGAAGAGCGTGAAAAGGGCTGACGAGAAAACGATCTATGGAAGACGAATCGCCGGTCGTCGTTCCCAATTCCTGTCTTCGTGGGACTATCCTGCCTCGAATCGCCCGACGAGGGATCGCTTGGTTGTTCCTCGCCCGAGGCTCTAAAACAGCCAAAGGCTTGAGGTCACTAGCTTCTGCGGCTCCACTATCGTCGAAGACTCTGGTAATATTCAAGGATTTGAGGGGACTTCCCCTTCTTATCCTTTAGGTTATTGTAGAACGGGGACTGCCCCCGGGTTAATGTTAAATCGAGATATTGGGTTTTTTTTAAATTTTACTTTGTCAAACAATATAGTCCTGTTGTTATAAAATTTGTACCTGGACTTATGTTTTTATTCATTGCAGTTTTGCACTTTAAAACGGTGAATAGATACGGATAGAGGTCCAACCTGTTTTACCATCCCTAGAGGATTGGGAAGTGCCGAGCACTTCTCTGAGGATTGCCCTCTTACACCTTTGGCATCCTTGATCTGTTGGTACTTATTAAAAGTATTCACGTAACAAGTTTGTGTATCTGTCCAGCAGGAACAAGTAGTAGTCTTGTGGCACCTTAGAGACTAACAAATATGTATATAGCCAGGAGCACTAAATTTGGTATGCAGCTTCTTATCATAACTTAAAGCAAGGTATAAGGATTTGGTTGTGCCAGGACAATGGGATGTCCATGGAATGTGATTGTTTCTCATCAAACAGAAAGGGAGGGCTGTGATAGCAGGGACAGTTATACTCCTGAATGACAGCAGGGGGATACAAGCACCCCAACCCTGGGGAACAGCCAGCAGCTGGCTACCAGCAGTCCTGGATCTGTTCCAGCGAGCAGCCAGTGGCTGGGCAGTGTGGTCCCTGCTGCCCCAGTCTGGCTTCAGGGCGTAGCCAGCAGTCACCCTCACTCCACAAACCTGACTCCTGCCCCCCCCCCCAACCACAAGCCCCTGCCCTGACTCCTGCACCCCTCACATTCTGAAGGCCTGAGCACTGCTGGGTAAATCTTCTAGTCCGTATATAAAGAGAAACCCAAAACTGGATCTCAGCCCCCTCTCTCCTGCCACTCCCCCAAAAAAGTTAAGATAAACTTCTAAAGATGAATTACTTGAGGAAAAAAGCATCATAACATAAAATACATGAAAGCCAGGAAAGTCTAACTTTAAATTAAAAAAAATATATGAAGATTCAGAAATACAAAATTAAGTTCTCCTAACTCTGCCTTGTTCTCCTTACTGCGTCCTACTGTATACAACATGGATTTCTCTCATCGGGAATTATCACAATTAACTTTCAATATTTTGCCAATGTTGAAGAATTCAGCAGGCTCCGATTTATAAGGAGATTGAGATTGTGTGTAGCTTTGGGGTAGGTAGTATTTGGTCAGTGGATGGGGTCAGGGCTGAGATCTGATTTATGAATGCTAGATCTCAGACCAAGGAGAATTAAGATAATGATAGTGCATGTATATGCTGTTCAAAGAGTAAACAGGGTAGATATGACTGTACTAACTCTGTTACCTCAGCTATGGAACTTTGAAGTGCAATGCCTCATAATACTGAGCATATGAGGACTATACCTAGCAAGTAGAATGTAAACACATTGTGGTCAGTGGAATGTGAATAGCAGAAGTGGCAGGTTTCTGATCTTTTTAAAATATACAACTGCAAGATTATAGAAGTTGAAAGACTATTGAGGCTGCAAACTCAAGCACTCACAAGTTAGAAATGTCAAAATTAGGATTAGTCACGCAGCATTAATTTGGCCTTTTTGTGCATATGCATTATGGTACACTAATTAGATGTCCACATCCTATTTTTAATAAAGGAGTCTTACTTCTTTCAGTGAATTTTGTATTTCTTATTTATCCTCCATAATGAATGGCCCTAGGACTTATTTAAGATATACCATCCAAACCCTGCACTGAATGCAAGTGGGTTTGTTTTTCCCATGAACATTTCCATAGTGTTCACACCAGAGTATCTTGGTGCTTCACAGTTTATTTTCACAGCCTCCCAGGAGAGTAGGTGATATTACTTCCATTTTAATTACTGTTGAGGAATTGAGAAAGAGGATTAAGATCAGTATTGTCAAAAGCATCCACTAATTATGAGTGCCCAACTTGTGACGTCTAGGGCCTCATTTTTCAAAATCCTTAGCATTTTTACATCACATAATATGTCCAAAGCACAGCTCCTATCAACTCAGTTGAAGCTGTAAGTATTAAGTTCTTCTGCTAATCACACCCCAGATGTCTCTCACTGGGCACCCACAAAAGGAGGAACACATAATTAATGACTACCTGTGAATATTTTGCTCTAAGTTACTTGCTTAGCATCACCCAGGAACTCTGTGACAGAGACAGGAATAGAATCTAAGTCTCCAGGGTGGCTTTCAAGTACATTAACCACGAAGAATAGTGATCGAAATGTAGCTGTGTTAGTCTGGTCTTGCTGAAACAAAAGACAGGACCATGCAGCACTTTAAAGACTAACAAGATGGTTTATTAGGTGATGAGCTTTCGTGGGCCAGACCCACTTCCTCAGATCAAATAGTGGAAGAAAATTGGCATGACCATATATACCAAAGGATACAATCATGTGTTCATTTTTTTTATTGTATCCTTTGGTATATATGGTCATGCCAGTTTTCTTCCACTATTTGATCTGAGGAAGGGGGTCTGGCCCACGAAAGCTCATCACCTAATAAACCATCTTGTTAGTCTTTAAAGTGCTACATTAACCATGAAATCTTCCTTTCTATTCCTGCAGTCCCCTACCTCTTTCATTATACACCATCCAACTTCTGCAGCAAATGAAGTAGGGGTCCTACAGGACTATTACTGCACATCTCTGAAGCATCACCAGAGCAGGTCCAGCCCAGGCATCGAATGAAACAGTGATCTTGGGGTGAGGGTGGGAATAGCATGTGATCACGTAATTTAAAGGGGGCTGAATTAAGTTTGCATAGGAAATCAAGCTAGCACTCCTGTTTCTCCTGCAGAGGGCTGGGAGAGAGGAATCTGTGTGGGAGCCACCCCTGAAGCAGATCTCTTTGGAGAGCAGGTCATTGTGGGGGGCACCTCCCCTGTCCTCTGCTTAGGACAAAAAAACTACCCAGGGGCCCACGCTTAGCACGGTAGTGTCAATATGGATTGGACTTTACAAAAGATCTTCAGCACAACCAACGCTCTGTATCCAGGGGCTGCACAGGTCTGGCACCAGGGGTACAGGAACAGGAGTGGCCAAGGCATACCCATTTTTGAAAGTGGAAAAGTCAGCCCTGTTCACTTTTAACCACGGACCTGGATCCCTGCCCTTCTTCCCGCCTCAACTTTCCCCCAAAGAAGATGTAAAATAAGGAAGAACGGCTCTTGTGCAAGAGGAGCGTTTTGCGCAAAAAGGAGCCGTCAACACAGCTCCTTTTTGAGCAAAAGCCTCTTGCTCAAAAATGGCCCCTAATTAATTATGCAAATGAAGTATGGCGATATTCTACTCCACGCTTCATTTGCATAAGATTTTGCGGAAGAAGGATGCAGTATAGATGTAGCCGTTGAGGAAGAACTGCCAGACAGGGATATTGGACAATATAAATGGGATTTTTATTATTTTTTGCTACAATCCTCTGGTTAAGATAAGGCCTAAATTGTGGTGGCACTGTTGGCTTCCTCCTGCCTCCTGTGCAGAACCAATGTATTGAAGATTATTCAGGCTATGTCTAGACTACGCAGAAGATTCAAAAGCGGATATGCAAATCCCCAGGAATTTGCATATCGTCTTCCTATCCCACTTTTGAAAGCAGAGCTTTCGCAAATGAAAGTAGTCGGGACGCAGCTTTTTCGGCAAACCCTCTGTTTTTCAAAAAGCCGCGTAAACCTATTTTTTGAGGAAAACTGTCCTTTCTAAAATGGGGGGGGGGGGTTTTTGCCAAAAAAAGCCACATCTAGACTACTTTCACTTTCAAAAGCTCTGAGATCGGAAGAAGATATGCAAATTCCGCTTTTGAATCTTCTGCGTAGTCTAGACGAGCCCTCAGAGTTCTGAAATGCCCCATCTTACAAAGGACACTTGCATGGAAAGAAGCCTTGTTTCAGTGGATGAAGGAAGTACCGGTATCTACCAGAACTACTACCTCTCCAAAAAGCTCAGCTTACAGGCCACTTTCAGAATTGTGCAGCTCAGTTTGTTACATGGGAAAAGTTTAAATTGCTTTTCATTGCCCCCTTAAATTCAATCACAGGTAAGCACTAAAATATCCAGTTCTGAAAACAAGTGGTATTGCACCAAACAAACTGCAGTAGCATTTTTCACTGCTCTTTGAAGAGCCATTTTAGTTCACCAGCAGGTTCCTACTTTTCCTGGGCCTGAATCTTCTCTCATTTATAGCAGGATAAATCAGAAATAATGTACACAATTAAAGTCCAATACCGTATTTTTTAATTCTTTAAGATATGGTTTCCGTGCCTTTTTCAGCATGATATGCAGCAGACACAGCCTTAGTTGATGGCCTTAGTTTGATTTTCAGCCCCTCCAAAAAGCTTACATTTCATTCTTGTCAATAAAGGTTCTTCCAACCATTAAAACAAAAAAAGTAAAACAATTGTTTATAGGCAAAATTCTTCCTTACTGCAAAGTGGTGCCACAGCATTCAAACCAAGGTGCCATGTAGATTCACACCATCTGAGTTTCTGGTTCCATATCCCAAGGATGGTAGCACTGATCTTATAGGTTGGGATGGGCCTTTGACAGCAAGAGGCTAATTATAGTGATTGCTTTTTGGAACAGAGGAAGAAGAGGAGAGATTCTGAACAAGCCAGAACAACTCTTGCAGCTTGCTTATCCACTATCCTACTGGGATCTATTGGCAGAGCTTCACTGTAATTAAGCTCCTGAAGTGTCTCACACCTGTCACCAATGGGTGTAGCTATACACATCAGAGGAAAGGAGATGCTACCACCCCGATGATCTCCTTGCATCGCCAGAGCTATGGGATGGTATTTACATAATAAGGATGTTAGCTGATTAGCATACTGGTACCAGTTAACTGGCCCTTTAATGTTAATTCCAGCTGTAGTTGGAGCAGCCCCAGCTGCAGGATCCAGCTGCCCGGCCCGGCCCGCCAGCCCCCATGCAGCTCGGGCTGCTCCATCCACTATTGGAATAAAATGTCAAGGGCTGGTTAACCAGAGTTCCACGGTCATGGCCAGGTGGCAAGACCTAGGTTAAAATGATTATTCACCATTTTTTAACCCATTAACCATTTTAACATCTCTGTTACATAAAAGAACCTGATTCTCCCTTCATTTGTGAGGGTTAACTGGGAATAATTGAAATTAATTGAGTTTAAAAATGGTATGCAATCAGAATCAGGCCCATTATGTCCACAACAACAAAGCACAAGATACAAATGCATCACTAACCGCTCCATGGAGTGTTTCTGGGAGAATAAGTATTTACTTTAACCATCATTGCTATGCTAAAATGACTAGTCTCTCTAAGTCTGTTTTCCCATCTATGAAATGGGCATAAGGACTTACCAAATGTCTTGCAATAAGCACGACCAGGAACAGAACCTCTAGATTCCAGCCCATTGATAGATCCACTGGACCAAAAGGTACTCACAGGACACATGAATATTAGAGAAGCTGATAAACCTAGGGTCCAGTCCTGCATCCCTTGCTCTCACACAAGTCAGGATTACTCATGTGAATAAAGGATTGAAAGGTAGCAAAATTATTATTGAAATAAACTATATTCATCTTTTGTTAAATCAAGGGCCAGGTTCTCAGTCATGGGGATCTAGTGATGGAACAAAGTTCCAGAAGAGATCAGACAAGTCCGGAACATGACCATCTATATGAAATACTGCTTGTCTCTGTTACAGCCTGGCCCACTACCAGTGCTCAGTCAGTTGTAAGTGAACTCATCTGCAGGGTCCGACATGCTTCTAAGCAAAACTGGTCTTGGAACAAGCATTGTTCCTAGCTCTGGATCTGTGAGTCACGCTCCCAAGTTCAGACATACAGTATTCGTTGTCCTGTAGTTAAAACAACCACCTTTTTGGCATTGAAGATGAAGTTTTACATATGTTAATAGTGTAGTTTCTAACCTTAATAATTTGAATAATCCAAAGGATTTGTGAGCAGTGATTTCATGCATACTTCAAGTGGTGTTTGTAGTATGCATCAAAAAAGTGTTTTTTGACTTTCAAGTGTGGTTTTAGAGATTTTTTTTAAAAAAAATTTTGCCTAGTACTTCGTTTTAAAACATAGGATCTAAATCTGATCACAGATAGGAACCACATACAAGACAGTGCATTCATTGCTTGATAATGAATTTGTGTTGTTAAATGTCATGTTACG